>NW_008825105.1:295270-366713 GCF_000699105.1 Pygoscelis adeliae
CGCTTGGGCCGGCGCCCGCCAGCCTCCTCCCTCGCCGGCGCCGAGCAGGCAGCACCACGCGGAAGGGCTGCGCATGGACGGAGGTGTTAGCGCTGCCAAAAACCACCCTGTCGCTGGGACCTGTCGGGGCTGGCAGCGAAACACTGACAGATGCAAAAAAATACGAGCAAACAAACGCCGAGCTGCAAGGTGGCGAGAGGCACCTCCCCGCCCCGAGAACAGAAACCTATGGGATTGCAAAACCCGCTCTGCAAGCATTAGCTGCGGCTGGAGGAGGAAATGCTTCGGCTTCCTGCTCGAGAAAAAAAAATTCCCAGAGTTGCAGCCGTCCCAAGGCGTGCTGGGCTCCACAGCCGCTCCGCCGGCTCAGCGGCCAGGGCCAGGATGGACTCTGGTAACAGCAAATGGTGCTGAGCACCGGCCACGGCACAGCCCTGCCTGGGACAGGGAGATGGGAAGCAGAGTCAGATCAGGATCTGCATCCAGGGTCTGCGTTCAGCCTTCGTTAGCCGCGCTGGGCGCCCACGCTGCGCGAGGTCAGTGCTCGGCCCCGGCCGCCCCTGGCACAGGACGCAGCATCGCACGTCGGGATGCATTTGTGGTGAGCTGCTGCCACTGTCCTGCTTTACAGAGCCACTGGCTGCTCTGGACTTGTGCTCGCAAGCAGTGCCAGGGCTGGGGTGGTTTAGCTCAAGCCATCTGTCTCCGAAAGCTGTCCATCTCCGAGAGCTGCTGTGCAGGAGTTACAGGTCCCAGAGGCTTCCCGCATCCAGCTGCAGGGATGGCTCCTGCAGGACCGCAGCTCCCCATCCCCGGGGGAAGCCCTTGAGCCGGTAAAACTGCTCATAATGAAGTGCAGAAAAGGAGGGAGGAAGCAGGTGCAAACAGAGCAAACAGCCCTGATCCTTCCCCCAGCTGCACACCCATTCCCCGTGCGTGTGAAGCAACGGATCCGGCCTGGCCCCAGCGCTTGCAAACGCTTCCAGAGGGTGTCAGAGATGAGCAAAGGGCAGAGGGGAGATTTTGGGGCATTCCCTGGCTCCAGCCACGGCTGCTCCTGAGCCACATCGCCAGCATCGTTCTCACCAGGAGCCACGCAGTGATTCAGATCGATCAGGTGGATCAAGGACTTCTCATCTCAGCAAGAAAAAGCGAAGGTGGCTGCGTGGGTGCTGAGCATCGCTGTTCCCCGCGTGGACACGGACACTGTCTATCCCATGCTGTCAGCAGGCAGCACCCCACGCTGCTCACGTTAGGGCCACGGCACAGCCCCACCGGGAACCGAACCCAGAGCTACAGCAGTGCCTCCACGGGATGTCCCCAGAGGGGGACCAGAACCAGCCCCAAATCCTCAGCGCCCAGCCCTGCCAGGGCGAGAGGCAGCAGGGAGAGCAGGCAGGGCTTCACAGCGCGGGCCTGCAGCTGGCAGACGGGAGGCAGGGCAGGGTGCAGGGCGGGGTGCGGGATGCAGGGCGGGGTGCGGGATGCAGGGCGCTCAGGGCACACCCCTGCTGCCTGCACAGGGCAGAGCGGGGCTGCTCGTGGTTCCTGCTCGCTTTCTAGCTCAGAGGTGCCCACGCGTCGCCTTGCCCAGCCTCAGCACCAGCAGCCAGGGTCTCACCGGCAGGAATTATCGTGGGCTGGCGTGGACGTGTGTCTGAATGTCCTTTCCTCACAAAATGAAGCCTGCAGAGGTATGTGACTAGATCAGTGTGTGGTGCATCCAAAAATCGATATGACACTTCACCAGTCTGCACACAAACTCTGCGCCTAACTATTTTGCTAATAACTGCTGAGCTTCATTTCCCAGCCACGTGCGGGTCTGCTTGAGAAACCTGCCAGAGAGCTGCTGAGCTGACGAACTGTGGGGCACGGGCTGGCCCTTGCCCCGAGCTTATCGAAGGGGCGTCTCAGGCTGGCACCAGGTAGCAGAGTTCATGATAGTCTGCAGCTGCGGAAGCGGAGTGACGCGAGTCTAACCAAGCGAAACTTTAAATCACTTTAATCAAAGTCATTTTGCTGCAGCTCAGCTAACAGGAAGAGAAAGGGACGGGGTGACTTCTTGAAGTCATTTCCAGCCTTATTTCCTACGCATGTGTCCTTCAGCCTGTGCTTGTCCCCCTCCAAACGGGACCATCAGTCTGTCCACACAGCACTGCCCAAGCTCACACGCTGGGGGGGTGCAGGCTGCAGATGCAGCATGGGGACGTGCTGGCTGGGCTGCTGTGCAGTATCCCTCACTCACCAGACAAAAAGATTGTCAGTTTGAGCTGGAGATGCTTGAAAAGCCTTTCCCCATGCAGAAAAAAAATGCAGCTCATTTCTCATCTCAGGCCACCACTGAAACTGTAGAAAAGAGCAGTTAAGACAAGGAAGAGGGGCAAGTAAAACCTCCAGAGAGAAATTCCAGCCGAGTTTCTTCTAGAGCTGCCCAAAGGCAAGGAGCCGCTGCGGGTGCAACGGTGCATCGTGCACCACGTGCTCACCCCCTGCACCCGCCGTGGCTCTGCAAATTCAGCTCCTGCACAGGAGCCCCAGGAGCGTGAGGAGCTTGTCCTGTGGTTCAGCTCTCTACTGTGAAAAGAAACTGAAACAAAGATTTTTAAAGGCAGAAAACCCAGACTCAGGTGTTTTCTGAGACTTCTGACCTGTACACATTGCTTCAGCTTTCGCTGATGCATGAGCAGATTTGGGCTGGTGAGGGGTAAAGCCAGAGAGGAAGGAAATAATTAAAATATTTTATAACACCCAAAAAAGATTATTTTCAGCTTGTGCTGCAAGTCTTTTCACACAGTTCTCCACAGGCATGCCCCAATGGGAAACCAGCACGCCTTGGTGCCGGGATGGTGCCAGCCCTTGGAGCCCAGGGGCTCCAGGACATCCCAGTTACCCCAGCAGCTCTCCCGGCTGGTTGCACAGTCAGGTCCAGCCTCGGTGGGAGATCCCAGTCCAACCCCAGGCACTCACCCGCTGGGTTTTGCCCTGTAACAGAGCCCAGCTCTTTTCAGACCCCTTTATCCCTTCTTCTGCTATCCTTTCAAATTTTATAGCGTATTTCCTTTCCCTGGTTGCTCCAACAGCAGGTTTTATCCTCCTCGTCTCAAGGCTGACACCCAAATCCCATCCGACCTGCTCCGACTGTTCACACCCATGGTCAGAAACCGGTAAATCACACTTAGCACCGAACATGCAGCGAGACCCCGGGGCCGTGACGTGCCCACGGGGGATAAACCCTGCGTGCGATGCGAGTGCCAGTCTCGCACAGGCTGGGAGAGCAAAAACACGGCCTCGAAACCAAGTTCGTGATAAAAATAATTGTTCCAGCTGGTGGCAGCAAAGCCTAAAAAATAAAGGCCAAGCAGCATGCTCTGCCTGCAGCAGGCACCTTGTCCTTGGGGGGCTTGGGACAGAAAACGGGGGCACAGCCAGGGGCAGGGGAAGCCGACGGCCCCGGTGCTGTCCCCACACCGTCCCTGCGACAAACCTGCTCCTCGGCACGCGCCGAGCGTGGGACGCGTCCGTGAGAGACCGCAGCACATGCTGCTGCGCTGCGAGCAGCCCCAGGGACAGCCTTCGCTGGGGGCACCCGCTGCACGGGGGGCTGCGCACCCGGCTGCACGCTGGGTTGCGCACCCGGCTGCCTGCAAGGCTGCGCACCCGGCTCTGCCTTTGCCTGCAGCACGGTTCGTCCCAGCAGAGCAAAGCAAAGCAAAGCAGGACCCAGGCGTGGCCTCGCCGCGTGTCCCATCTCTTCACAACCAGGTGCCATGGTCCTGCCCGGAGCATCACCTTTCCCGCCCTCGCCGCCCCTTCACAAGTGACCAAATCCTCCCATCACTTACCACTGCGCTGCTTTACCTGTTAAAAGCAAACAAGAGGTTTGTGAGGGGAGGGTCAGACCTATCTGCAGCTTGGAAGAAATGATGCGATCAGAAGGGTTTAAGGGATTAATTACAGTGTCCTCTTCTGCGCTGCTGGACAGCAGCAACTAACAGAAAATCAAAAATCATTTGTTATCTCTGTCACCCCATTACCTTTCTGACTCCTATTTCATGCTTTAAAAAAAAAACCACCAAACAACCACCAACATGCCAGAAGCCACCTGCGTCCCCCAGAAATCAATGGAGACTAATTGAAGATTCACCCAGACGGAAGAGAAGCGGGATTCACCCCGGCTGCCGGCTTACTGAGGACGGCTCCTGGCTCACCCGGCCTCTTTGGCCGATTCCGGAGGAGGCAGAGCCCCGGCTGGCAGCGCTCGGGCCATCCTTGGGCCATGCAAGACGGGTGCTTGGCTGCACAAGCCGTGGTCCGGTTTCAGGGTCTGCGCTGCAGTTTCGGTTTAACACGGATGCCGGGCAGGACCCTCCCAGCCTGCGCAGCCGGAGTTTGCTAAACCCCTGCCAGCCGCCCCGCAGCAGGACCAGGCACTGGGGCACCGGGGCGGCAAAGGCACGTCTGCAAAGGCAGACGACAAAAGCACCACGACGGCCTCAAACTGCAGTCCCCAGATTTAAAAAAAAAAAAATTACTTTGTGTATTAGAGGCACTCTGCAGAAAACTGTTTTTTTTTCCAGCAAAATAAGCTTCTGCAGCAGAGATTTGAGACACAAGAGGCAGATATCACAGAGCAGTTGCTGCCTTGCCCACTGCGGGTGCCCAGCCTGCTTCAAGGCGTTACCATTTAGGCTGCTATGATTTGAGCTATTTTACCAATGAGTAAAAGCATCCTGGGCTCTTGAACCTCTACGGCAGCTGTTTTTAGAGGAGACGTAGGACGTAACCAGCACTGGGGGAGCGGCTGCCCGAGCCTGCTCCTCGCCCTGGGCCCCGGGGAGCGCAGGGATGCTCCGTCCCCGCCGGAGCTCACCCCAGGGACAGCAGGGTCTGTTGTCCCCAGCTGACTTCCAGCATAGCACAAAATGGCTCGGTTAAACATCAAACCTCACCGTAAATAATTAATTCCTTGAAACCTAAACAAAGAGAATCCAAAATGACAAACCCCTGACACCATTTCCCCACCGCGCTCTGAAAAAGGCATATTGAAAAACTGAGATGGGGGAAAGCCAGTAATAATAACGACGACGATCCAACCCGTAATCTCAATCTTAAATCCTCTTTCCCAGAGACAGTTGGAGGCCCACCCTCTCCAGGAAAACGATGAAGATTAAGCATTTTTAAATCAGGTCATTGCAAGGGAAGTTTATGCTCTACTGAATCCCGTTACTACTGGTAGGTGTGTGCAAGCCAAGGGTGGGGAAGCGCGGGGCTCTGCCTGCGGCCGGTGCTATTCAAAGCACCACAGTCGAGTCACTTATTCTTCAGATCCCCCTTATCGCCGTGCTCTGGACAATGCTCCTTCCCCGCTGTAATCAAGCATCCCGGTGCCTGTGAATGACATGGCGTATTTCTGCATCCTGCAGATTCTTCCTCACCCACTTACCGGTGCCGGTCGCTAGTCAAAGAAAATTCCCAAGGATTCCCCAAAATTCCCGAAGCTGGTGCCGCCTGCCGAGGAAGGCACCCGCAGGTGATGCTCCTCCTCTCTCACTCAAACACAGGCACCCGCGCTCGCAGACACACGCGCTCGCTCAGGCAGACACACTCGCTCTGTACATCATGTGCCGGCGTCCATAGGTCAGTATTTCCACCATACCCAAAACATTTATTTCTCCAAAACTATTGCTAATGACAATGGATACATTTTGTTGCCCCAGTATGGATTTAACATTTCCAACACATATACTCCTAATACTGTACAATACTGTACCAAAAGGAAAAAAAAGGATGTACCTCCATATTGTACAGAGTTATATATACAAAGTACAATTTTACACAGTTTAATATATACACCATATATATATTGGTGTAGAAGACATGAAACAATGGAAACTGTTTTAGCAAGAACATTCCATCCCACCATTAAACGACTGCTGTTAATAAAAACCCAAAACCCTACGCACCATACGAGCCCGAGCCCACTATTGCAGGACTGAGGTTTCAGACCAACAGAGAAAACAAAGATTTCTAGACTTTGCGACCGAACTTTCCTACGTTACAGCAGAACCATGACATCACTGCGATCCTTTAAAATGCGTCAGAGATGGTTTTCAGTAATTGCCCTATTTTGGCTACATAGAGCTGGTCTTTTGAAGAACCTGCTGCTCACAAGTATTGCTCCAGCAGTTTGGCACACGCACGAGTCCAATCCCATTGGACTTCGGTTATTCAAATTACAGGACTCTGCCTGGAGAGAAAGGCTGGTGAAGTCCGCTTCAGAAGTAAGGTTACTATAGTGCCTTTAAAAGGAAGGGTCCATCTATTACTTCCATTGCAAACTGCTAAATATTTACCCTGTATGAAGCTTGGTATATCAAGTATTAGTACAGTAGGGAGCTGCCCTCCCTCTCCACCTTCGCCTCTTTTTGGCCCATCGTTGAAAAACAACACTCTCTTGTCTCAAACTACGTTATAGGAAGCACAAAATATAACAGGAAAAAAAAACCACCAAACTTACATTTTCCAGGCCTTGAATTGCTGTTTTGGCATCTCTAGATCCACCAAAATAGACTCCTAGAACCAAGCCTGGAAAATAATTCATCTGCCTTCTGGCGGGGCGGTCAGCAGAGGTGAGCGATTGAAACCGCCCCTGCAGCCGCCGCCGCTTGTGCGTGACGCAGCCGCCGGACCATCCCGGGCCCGTCGGAGCCTCGGAGGGCACAAGGCGGTGGGTCAAGTATTATTTTTTTCAAGTACCAGGTTGTTGCACACACACACAGAGACAAGCAGAAAGCTGATCCAGAGAGAGGATTATCTTCGAAAGCGATATGTAAGCTCAAACCCCAAAGTTCAGTCCAGAGCGCCAGTAAGCGCTGGGCGTTTTCGCGGACCCGGAGGCTGGAAGCATCCCGCAGGGAACGGCGTTCACCCAGGAGAGAACATCGCTCCCTTCCGCGAAGGCCTCTGGTGCTAACCGGTCCGCTAAAGAAACAGCTTTACGTCTGTAACTGCATTTGTGGGATGTTAGCCAAGGCCAGATAAGCCCACAAAAAGGCTCATTATTTTTGTGAAAACTAAAAATCTCAAAATAAATAAATACCCAGCTTGTTAAACTCATTTTCTGTTCTGGACAGGCTCATTAGTGATGGGAGTGCCCAAATGCTTCTGTTTTCCTTTTAGGTTTGGGGTTTTTTTTTGTTTGGTTTTTTTTTTTTTAAAGCAGTTTTCCAAATCTGTGGTTCATAGGCCAGTGAGTAAACGTATTTACACTTCACAGCACACCCCTATACAGTCGGGGCGCGATCCTGCCAAGCGCAGGTACCCCAGACCTGGCCCACTAAACCAGCACCACACACTTGAACTCAGAGGGGTAACGGGCAGAGGCTGCTCCTGCCCTCAACCTAAGCCTGTGCTCGCTGATGTGCTGGATAGGGGCCAGACAGCTCAACGTCTTACCGAGCCGAGCAGACAAATTTTCTCGATGGGTATTTTTCCATCGTTATCATTGCCTTACTAGCAAACTATGCCCTGCTGAGAGCATAATCTCCTTTAAGTGTTCCCTCAATACGTATTTCATCAGGCGACAGAGCATTCCAGTCTATCAGGTACACATATGTAAAGGATCTGAAGTGCTAACTAGAGACATTTATTTCTATTGAAGAACATCTCTCAAATGCTTAACAAATCCCCAAATCTATACAATGTTCAACTGAATTTGAGGTTTTGACACACAGAAGAAGAGAAATAAGGCAGCAAACTCCATCTGCAACGACCTCTTTTGTCTTAATATTGCTAGAGCTCTTCCAAGCGCGCAGGCGAACAGCCGAGCGACTGCTCACCCTGTACCAAGTGCAAGGTGGAGAACTATAACAGATGGAATTTCTTGCCAAACTCCGAAGTGTTTTGATTCGGTAAATAAATTTATGAGAACTCGGTTATCTTAACCTACTTTTGTGCAAGAACAATCTTGCCTTAAAAAAAAAAAAAAAAATCAACACAAACTCAGAAACCCAACATATGAGGTATTCATCACAGGAAACCCAAAGACTCTTTTTGAACAGGTATCAAAATACATACATATACAACAATTTTTTTCTGCTGTCACAGTGCACTCTAATTATTTAATCACTTTCATTGCAACAAAATATCCAGTACAGATAAAGTGAGAGAGTTTGATCATGTCCCACCGCTTTGACATGAAGAACAAATTTACAAGTTATAAACTGCGAGCCTTTGGATTACCTTAGAGAGGCAGAAATTTAGCAATCGTTAAAGCACACTGCTCAATTCCCAACTAGGGAAATAACACATAAAAGGTTAGAGCTTCAGAAACTATTAAGATTGATCACCTAAAATCGTATTTTATTTTAAAAGTTTTGCTTTGGATTATTTCAATCCAACATCTGATGAACAAGAATCCTTTGTTCATACAAAGCACTATCAAACAGACATACGTTATTCCAGTTATCAAACACTTCTTGTCTTTATATTTGACACAAACATTACATAAAAGTCATGAAAGAGAATTTCCATGGAAGAGCTAATATTTCTTCTGAATATGAAGATATGAAGTAACATTGATACCTCCCCAAGCAAACCACTGTGTCGTACTTGTCCACTCTACATTGGTCTCTTCTACAAGATGCCCACTGGTTTTGCAAGGAGCGGTGCCGACATTTCCAGTTTCCCCTTCCCACCTCTCCTGCAATGACCGGTCATAAAACACTTGTGGCAAATGTTCTCTCAGCCTTGTATGTTCACAGAGTGAAGCAGACAAGCTAAAAGTTTCCTTTTTTTGTTGGTTTTTTTTTTTTTTTTCATTCTCCCGTGTGTGTGTGCGTGTGTGAACTTTCTGCTGGCTGGCCAGACCCAGAGCACGTGGAAGAGGAAGGACGATCTTCAGCCTGCCATATTGCTTGCTGTAAGTGTAAGTGTCAATCACAGTGCACACCAAAATTCCAGTTGAGTTGCTCGATACACAGGTTATCCTGCTAAGCATATTCCCCTTGACAGTAGGATTGTCCCAGAGCTGTGGATGCTAGAGATAAGCACAGTAATTCGTATACAGACAGTTGCTGTTACAGTAACCTGAAGTCTTTTTTATCTCTTAATTTCCATTCATACTTCAGACCTCAAAGATAGCAAAGAGCATCTCCTCCAAATGTGCTGTGCGTGGCTGGACACTTAATTCTTAGAAACATGAATGCTAGGCATAAAAATATAAAAGGAAATAAGGCATTACAAATGAGTCGAAGTAAATTTACAGAGATCCTGCTCTTGACACAGATTAACTTTGGCCATTTATGACCAAAGAAAACAAACCCAAAAACTCCCTACTTAAAGTAAATGCCAGAAAGTTCTGCCTGAGCAAAAAATTACAAGTTTAATTCTATTTTTCCCCGAAAGAACAAGTGATTCCTTGGTGGTAGAAGTCCATCAGAACCTGAGAGCAAAGGTCGCTGGTCGCACTGTTGGGGATCTTCCCCTGCGAGAGGAACAGGGTAAGGTCCAGTGACAGTCACACACATACCGCAGTGCTTCCCAAGGGGAACTGCTGCTACAGATCAGCTAAGGAAAAACGAATAACAGGAGTGTTCTCACTGAAATCTTTCTGGTGTTCCCCAGTTTTCATATGTTCTTAATTTAGGGCACAGAGAAAGTTGGGTCTTTTCAAAAAACATCATTAATATGGATATATTACATCTGTAGAGATGGGGGTGTGCGTGTGGGGATGGACAGGGACACAGTCAAACCCTGTTCGTTTCTCTGAGTAACACCCTAAATGTATCAGAAAAGTACATTGAAGAAACTGTTCTTAGAAATGTAAGTTTTGTTTCTTCTTTTTTAATTACTAAGTGCCAATTAAAATGACATTGCAGTCACAAGGAAGCTAAGTGTGAGAAACCCACAAATTTAAAAGAAACTCAGCTAAACGGGAGAGGAAAATGACTTTTCTTATCTTGTCCTTGCCTGAATTTATTTGATGAAAACATAAGATGTGCAGCTTTTCTTTAAATCCCAGAAAAGTTTGGGAACAAGGTGAACTGAGGGTCAGCCAGAGTCTCCTCTCTTGCAGGACCACGAGATCTTCTTTACCGTTGTAAGTGGCACATGCCTTTTTTTTTTTTTTTTTTAAATTAAATAAATCTTAGCATTGTGGAAAATTCTCAGCAGAGTACAAAAGAGTTCATGCAGCCTGCTAGTGACTGAAGCATTTGCTGCCTACCATATAAATACAAATACTAAGAATTCATTCACATGTCTGCGGAGTCCTACGGAGGCATGCCAGTCTACCAACGAACACGTAGGCAAGCCACTCCAGAAGCTGCATGCTGTCACGTCACCATCCCCAGCAGCGTCTCCTACACCGCTCTATAAGAGCAGAGATCCCTAAAGCAGTTCATAGCGGTCACAGCCACTGACCGAAGCGTTTGCAACCAGAAAGAGGGAGAAGATACAAAGCTTGAGAACTTCTGACTGAAGTTTTTACAGTGCTTGTAACTGGGATTTTGGTAAGGATCCATCTTGATATATGATCAAAACAAGAACGTGTGCGTTAGTAAATGAACTCCCATCAGAGTACGCTTAGTTTTCAAAAGTTAACTTGTTTTTACATTCAGTCTCCCGAGACCACACACCACATCATAGCCTACGGGCTGAAAATTACACTGAAAAACAATAAAGCTGTTTTTCAATACGGGAGAGCAAAGGGGGAAATCAGCTAGATTGTCCATAAGCAACAACTGGGCTCGCTCTTATGCTCCTAAACCTCAGGAACATGTTTGTTTATATTTGCACAGACACATATTACGTATAACTCCACAAAATCTAAGAGTGTTCCAGAGTAAACTAGTTTTCATGACAAGTGTCGACTAAAGGATGAGGCTGGATGGCCAAGAGCTTTGGCCCTGGGGGGAGGAGTGGGGGAGCAAACAAACAAAACCAGAGGATGTGATGGAAGTCGAGACAGACCCTTAACCACCGTGGCACCAGCGGGCGACATAATAATAATAATAATAATGCACAAGAAACAGGCATGTCCAAGCTCCACGTAAACAGTGGCACCAAAACATGCAATAGACTAAAATCTATCCTATTGTTTCCCTGTGATAAATGAAACACAGAATATATAAGTCACTACACCAGTATTCAAAACATGATGCCACTGAATATTTCCTTCAGTGGCCAAACACTTGAACAAGGCATCAACTAGAAACCAAGATCCAGCTCATCGCTTTTTGTGTGTTTTCCTCCTCAGCTTCACAGTGACCCGATATTGGCTTTCCTAAGTGTGGCACGAACTGTTTTGCCTCACGAACATCACTGATGCGGGTACATGGGACGAGGTTGTTACCACCTAGTTCACTCCCAGGAAGTGCTCCCAGCAGTAAGTACCAGTTCACAACTAACCTTCAGCAGAAGTTCAAAAATTAGTTAAATAGGAATTTTAATGTTTTTTGACAGAGTCTCTTCATCTGAAACAGTACAGTTGTATCCACAGAGCAGCATCAAGTTTATCAGACAGTACAGGACTTGTCAGTAGGCTGCTGAGATGCAGAGGAGGCAACGCCGGGGCTCGTGGCGTTTGTTTTGGGGAAAACTGTAGGCTTCGGCCGAGTTGCCGGAGGTTTCACCTGGGTGGCCATTTTGACCGACTTCACTGGCCTGAAGGTGCACGGTATGTCGCCGGCTGTGCTAGCACTGCGCTGGAAAGCTGGTTCAGTGTCCTTGAGGATCTGAGTGTGCAGAGGGCTGGAAGGTTCCGAGGTGGGGGCCACCACTGGAGACGTTTTCAAAGGCTCCAGGGTGTCGAGGACAACATCTGGCGTGTGCTTTACGCTGCTTTGCCTTTCCAGCTCCCGCAGCTCGTTCAGAGCAGAGTTCATAGTAGCTTCAATATCCTGCAAACACAAAAGAGAAACCAAGTGAATAACAGAACCCAGACACATAAATACAGAGATAAAAGTCAGTCTTTGAGAACGACGTATTTGTTTTCAGCCTGTAAACACCAACACTCAAATCAACTGGCAGGTCAAGAACCTTTAGGTGTCAAAGTGAAACCCATGCCAAACTACACAGCATTACATACTGAAGCCAATAAGCAGTAATATTTTCCATCAACAGGCAGCAAAATAATTGCTAGCACTTTCCCAATGCTAATCTGGTCCTTACGCTGCTTGGACTTCAAAGGCGAGTACAATCCCAAATGCAGCAACGAACAGAAAAGCATGTGATTCAAAGTATTAGGATCCATTCTTGTACTTTATTTGGCACATGAGATTCAGGAGAGTAAATTCTTGAAGAAAGGATTGATGACTGTGACACTGGCTGATGGGCCACACCAAATGCTGAAATCCTTGTGTGCTCTTGCTGCCTCACTGGTTTTCCTGCTGTCCGAGTTGTCTTCCCTTCCCAGAAAGGTATTACATGGGACTCAAAACGTTAATGTTTTGGAAAACACAGAAGAGATCAGAAACACATATAGAAATTCAAGTTGGCACTTCTTCTTCTTATAAAATATTACAGTTATTCACAAATAAATGTAAAGAGAACTTTGACATAGAAACGTGGCTTTTTTTGTTCTCAGCTGTAGCAGGACCTACATGTTTGCTACAGCCCGCGCTGTGGAGCCCACTGGTGCACAGAATTCACTGGAGAGCAGAAGAGCTCAGCCTTTCTGTGACTCACAGTTTGGCTACAGCTTTTTTGCTTCCTTAGAGGTTTTTCAGGGGGTGGGGAAGGTAAATCAGTCAAGGAATGGTGGAAGAAACCAGAGGCAGTAATCCGACACCCCCGAGTCTATCTTGAGGCCAGGCAGATTTTACTTATGACGTTAGGGAAAATATGTAAAATGCATGATGATTATTAGATGGTGTTTGAACAGATACTACGGGGCAAAGAGAAACACTAATTTAACACAGCTTTTCTCTCCCCCCCCCCTTTCTTTTTCTCCCCAGACCTTCTCCAGTGAAAACAATGGAGTTAACGTTCTGGCAGGATGAGGAGACAGAACAACTGCAGTTAGAGCTTAATTGAAAAAACAAAGAAACTGATTTATGTCAACCAAAGCCTTGGAAGGACAATGAAATATGAAGACAACAAGAACCGTATATTAGAATTCCACTGGAATAAATGGGCTAAAGATACTCATAACGGTAAAATACAACTTTCCATCAGAGTATGTATCAGATTTTTATTCGGACCTTATTTATTACTTGACCTGGCTGTTTTGTCAATAAAAATTATGTTTAATTTTCACATATCTTCCCCCAGCTCTTTAGAAACCTACAAACTCCTGAACCAGGCAAAGAAGTCAGGTCTCCCAGGGCTGGCTTTGTAATCTGAGACCCAAGCATTCCTTGGCTTTAGATAGATCCATCGCATACTGAAAACAGTTGGTATAGGCAACATACATGTGCAGGCACATCTAACCGCTTGGAGTGGGAGAAAGGGAAGATCCTTCATGGCAGAGGGAAATCTGTAACATTTACATGATTCACCCCATTAGTAGCTGTCACTTGTTCAAATCTAAGTTTGACTGTCAATATTCTTCTGTTCTACTTGTGAAACCACAGACGCACGGATGCAAAGACACCACTTGCGTTTTTGTTAACGACAGTCGCTGCTGAGGCAGCTTACAGTCCCAGACACAGGGACGGGCCAGATCTCCGCGTATAGAGATGCCGAGAATATGCACAGAGACAAAAGAATCTGTAATAAACCAGCCTGAGTCAAAATTAGCAAAGATGAAGAAAAACACTAAGAACACCTTTCCCTTTAAGCTGCACAGAAGGAATTTGAGGAGACGGTTTCCTTGTTGTCTGGTCAGTGTGTGGAGTCAGTACCAAAAGCAGAGCTCTTTGCAAAGTTAAAACACAGCTGCATACGCATCGGTAGCCTGCTCTCATTCCAAGGCACTTGTCTAAATAAATAACTAATGAAAACTAGCAGTATTATGTTCAAAGTGGGTTTCCAATCTCACACTGAACCCTGTAAGCATATAAAGATGCCACTGTGAGCACTGTACAACTCAGCAGCCTGCTTTTATTTTGACTGTACTACTCCATATGCTTCCAATGTCTAACCACAGGCAAGTTTGCACAACTGACAGGAGAATGTTAAATTGACACTAAATACTTTACTTTTCTCATGTCTTGAAGTTATGATTGTTTAATTTTTTGCTGACAGCTTTGGAATCTGTGTAACTTTCTGAAATGGACGTTTTTATTGTCGAAACTAAATTCTGAATAATGAACAGGGCCAAGTTTTTATGGAGGAAGGACCTGACTGTTTATCTTCACTCATGAAAGCAGCCTCAGTGACTTACACAAAGTGAGGTTGAAAGACTAGACTCAAGCTGTGGAGTAAGTTAATATTGCATCGCAAGAAGGGAACGGATACAAGATTAAATCAGACTTCACATTGAAATATCTCATTGTATCCAACAACCTTTAAGTTTCCAAAACAAATCTTTAAGGCAGAACGCTCCTATTTACCTGTGCAATAACTTCAGGGTCCATGGGCCGATGGTTGTTGAAGCTCTTGGACCTCCCTGCTGTCACAGTTTTCCGGATCTGCGGGCTGTCTATCCTGTTCTTCAGAGACGAGTGCCGGCTGATAGAATTGAGGCTGCCGTGGCCACTGATGGAGCATTTATCTGGAACCTCCTTGGGAAGACTTTGGCTCATAATGGGCTGAGATGAGGGTCTGGAACCGGCTATGGCTCCTGGGGAGGCTGGTTCTGCCATTGAACTACCTAGTCCATGGCTGTCACTTTGACGGAAGGCTCTTCTGATGCTGCCTGACTCTGGTTTCTTTCTTTGCCTTCAGTCACAAAAGCAAAACAAGTCAATACAAGCAGGTACACATAACGGGCTGTAATTTGAAGATATCCCCCCAAAACAACACACAGAGGACAATGGGAAGAGACAAAGATACCCAGATTACAAATACACCCAGGATTTTAGAAGTCATTGTGAAACAGTAAAATTATAAATCATTCCAGTTTAACACTTCTAACAACAGGACTGAGTTTCTGGCAGCTGTGCACATTCATAGCAAAAACAGAAAACTTGGATGGAACGTAATTAACTTGGTCAAGAAGAAAAGAATTTATAATTGAACAAAAAAAAACCCTCTGTGCCATCAACAGGTTTTGATGATGTGTTTTTATTACATTAGAAGAGCAGAGCTACAATTTTTGCCTGGAGGACACAGTATAAGTCTACTAAGCTCCTGGCCCAAGGCATCAAGTTATTATTTTCAGAGATTGGCAAGCAAAGAACCCCATAGTTTGGGGTTAATGATAATTTCCAGTATTTGCTGGTGGTAACAGATGTTTCTTTTTCATTGCTTTAGCAGGACCATGAGGCATTATCTATGTAGGGCTACAGATACAACAAAAGATGATGTCAAATGGATGAGCTGGTCCAAACAATTTAGTTTCTACCCCAGCACCATGCGGTCTGACAGCACGATTCCATTCAAACCATATGAAGGCCAATGCAGCAGAATACTTTATGCCATAGGTCTGAAGCTTGGCATCCATTATACAGGGAAGGATCCATTTATATATAGCACCAGCCCCATGAATAACTGCAAGAAAGTGTTAACTCCAGTAGGATTTTGGCATCCAAATAATAATTCAGTGGGTGGCACAACTGTCATTGCGAAACCATCTGATTTAATTTTGCCCAAGTCTGTTCACACATAGGTCAGAAGATTCATTCCTAAAGAAAAAACAACAAAATGAGTCTTATGCTACTATTGCTAAATATCAGTTTCCCTAGTAAAGGGAAAAAAACTGGAGTGGACATTACCGAGGCTTCTTAAAAACACTACATACAACACTACCAAAACCAGCAGATGGTGAAGCTCCAACATAGCTCTGTTCATTATACAAATCTGTCCATAACTGGCAGAATGGCATACTTCATTGGCTCATACAATAAATATCATAAAAGAAAGCCCAGATCCCAAGCTGATGCAGATTAATATAGCTTCACTGATATCAGTGGGGCTCTGCCGATCCCCATAAACTAAGGACCAGGCTCTGTGTAGGACATTAGCAGGTCCAAACCTTTAAAAAGAACGCATTTCTGTTAGTGCCTTTATAGACTACATTCTGTTAAATTACCTGAAGGTTAAAAATATCCACTCCCAGAGAACTGCAATTATTATATTAATACCTTCACCGCACAATAGAGAGACGTGGGGTTTTTTAATACCAAGGAAATAATCAGAAAGATATGGGGGATAAGTCTGCTCTAGAATAATTAAGTAACAGGTCAAGAAATTTAGTCTGTTACTAGCTTAATTCCCCATTTTTTTTATTATGTTGAGTGTTGGCTAAAGTAACAATTTCTGGCTGAGGAGGTCAAGTTAGAGCAACAGGGAGGTGTGTTGTTTCACCGCAAGCACATGGTTAGTAACCTAAGGTGAGAAGTGCTGGAGAAACAAAAGAATGTTACGGGCAATGCCAGATGGTGGGACTTAAGGTATGTCATTTAGCACAAAACATGGCACTAGTTTCTGAAGAAGTTGTCCCCCACCCCATAAAACAGAACATGTTAAATGTAAACGAGACATAACAAATCACAGAACATAACAAGAAATGGGAACACACGATTACAAGAACTCACTCCGCTATTCCCCTCCCTTTCTCTGTGCATCTAGCTTATAAAATAGGACATATTTGGGAAAACAGGAACAGACGGCACCTTGGGGATAGGGAAGATAAGCCAGTTGGATTTTAAATGAGCACTGTCCACACTGGTGACAGAGAGAGAGAGAGGACAGCAAAATGCGAGCAAGTTAGAAGAGGGGGAAGCAGAGAATAATGGTGGCAGCGCTCATTAGTTAACCTTTTTCAGGGAAGGAAATCTTTTACTGGACTCATCACCAAGATCTTTACAGTTAAGTAAAATAATGCAAGGCTGTTCTTACTTGTTGATGTTTGCAAGGTAAATATCTGCGACGTGACCCCCGCTTGGGCAACCAGCACCAGCTCTAGCAGTCACTTTTTCTTCCGGTGGCTCAGAATTTATTTCTATTTCAGACTTCGGACTGGATCTTTCAGAGATACCATCCTCACTAGGAAGGAGGAGGGAAGGAAATCACAACCAAAACAGGACCAACAGCACTGAATTTCAAATACAGCACTGTGTATATAAACATACATACGGGACAACAGCACTGTACTAGCATCTTTCTCTTAAGAATCATTACGTATCTTTCAAATGAGAGAGCCTGACTTCTGTGAGCAACCTGGAGATCCCAGCTCTGCATCTTTACAGGCTGGCAGCACCAGAACAGTTTTTACATCGCGCCTCCACATACGTGGACACCTACGCCTCTGCAGAGCTCTGCTTGTTTCAAGGGGACTCCCTTCTTGCAGGGAAGGTCAAAGGATGAACTCTCCCCACTTGGTGTCAACATCTTGACACAAACACTCCATTCCACACCTGAGTTTTAAGCAAGCCCATCTTGCAGATGGGCTTAAAGTATAACATACGTGTCTTGAACGACGATATACTGATGAGGAATAAGGCCGTCAATTCCATTGTGGCGTCCCTCCCACCAGTCATCTGAGGCCCGCTGATAGAGTAAGAGAGAAGCTCCTTTTTTAAAGGACAGCTCTCGTGCAGTCCTGCCAATGTAGTCGAACTTCGCTATTGCTTCTATGGGCTCACACTCTAGGAGATAGAAGGGAATAAACAATAATTCACTAAACACTTGGGCTCAGGTAAGTATTCAACAGTTTAAACCTACCATAAAACAGCTTATGACAAGAGCATGGAAGAGGATAAATGTTGCTTCTTAAGGCAGCAGAGGGTTGAAGCAGTAAGATTTAGAGGGGAACCCCTATAATATGAGGATGTTGCAATTTCAGTATTTACCTAATCTCTATGTGGTGGACACATTCACATTTTCCAAGTCATAAATGCTCTTACAGCAATTCAAGCGTACAAAGATGGAAGTGGCAATGGCAAAATTAGTATCTCATTAAAATAAAAAAAATTTCAAAGCTGGGTAGCAATCAGGTATGTTCCAGACAAAAATCTGCCTACAATACACTTTCTTAAAGGCAGCTAAACTAAACCTCCCGGGCAGGCAAGCAGGAGTTGTTATTAGCATTTAGGGACGGAAACATCCTCTGATTCCAAGCTGCTTCAGAAATAAAGCATCTATTCAGAAGGAAATTTCTGCTGCCTGTGAGGTTCACCTGACCCAGGAGACCGGATTCTGGCACTGTGGGAGGCCGTGCTATTCATCGAACTGTCATGGAAGCTAACGAAAACATTCAGTGCCTCCACCGCTGTGGTTTGTGCAGCGATCAGGAGAGCAAGCGGCTCCCCCGGGCTCCATACAGCTGGGCTGCACCGTGCATGCCGAGCACAGCAGCACTGCGCTTGGAACTGCACAACGTGCTCCAAATCTGACTGCTCCTACTTGAGAAGCTCACAGAAGAACAACAGCCATGCTTTGTCTGCAACCAGCCACTAATCTGGGTCCCTGTAGGACTCTGATATTATACGGGACAATACGGGCATTTAGACACTCAGGAAAATCAATATGACATTCACATGGATTCTTTTTAAGACTGAGAAAAATCTGCCATTGGTTGAGTCTAAATATATATATATTAAGCCAGCTCCCAATTCTAGGCAGGAATCAGGGGAATGGAGATGAGCTCAACCACGCAGCCCCAGTGGAGTTCAGCCTCTAATTACTTTAAAGGAGCTTTAACACAGCCAAGCGGTCCATGGAAATTGAGTTCTTTCCTGGAGAAAGAGATTTGTGGTTCCTCTTCCTGGACAAGGAAAGATATGCCATTTCATACAGAGATCTCCTCTGCATCACGGGAAGCTTCTACAGTGCAAGAGCCAGTCAAAAAGGACTGGAAGGCCAAACATGAGCCACAGCTTTTACAATTATTCCTTGGGAGAGCATACGCTCAAGGATTAGGTCTCCAAGGCTGCCTATAGGCAGGCAAGGTAGTAGCTGGGCTTGAAAAATATATAGTGTAAATCCATCTGAGCAAGCTGACGCTGCAGTACCACTGTCTCATCAGCTGGTCTGAGAGAGCAGAGCAGAAGCATCCCCCACCGAAGAGCCCCATCAGCATCTGTAGTTACAAAGCATGAAGTGACTGAGCGCTGAGGGCAATCAGCAACGGGGTCTGCTAGATCGACCCCCCAACAACTAATTTCTCCATTAATAAACCAGACAGCTCAGAATTCTGTCAAATCACACATTTCAGGTAAGCCTGTGGTCAGCCTCACACGAATCCCATTATCAGCCCTCAGCAACCAGCGAGAGATTTGCAAGGGTGAGAAAAGCCCAGCCCATGTTTGCAGCTCGCGATAGCCGCCTTGCTCCAGACTCCCCAAAGCACATGGTTATCTGGTTTTGGCTCCTTCTTTCCTCTTGCTTGTTTTGCCTCTGGAGCCAGCTTCTTCATAACACTAAAAGAACGATAATGCTGTTTTTTGGTGTCCCCCTCCGTTTACGAAGGGGATGGGAGTGTGGTTTTGTAAATTCCATCTGTTTCATTAAGAAGTGTTTATTGTTCCAGATGAGTGCGGCACTCAGGTTTCTTATGTTTCCAATTTGCTTTTTAGGACTCTGGCTTTCGTCCAGAGAAGTGATTTTAGACTCTAATTTCCAGTAGCTTTTTCCTACTACACTTATGCTCAGAGAAGAAAGCTGCGCGAATAAAGAGCAACAAGGCTAAGCCAAACAATTCCCCCTGCCAGTCTGACAGCCTGTGCAGGAAAGCAGCAGTTTAAAATCTTTCCACTCATACAAATAATTTAATGAACATATGACCTGCTTGGCTTTCGGCATTTCTGACCTCTTATGCCTGTCTCAAACCAGAGTGTCCACCCACTCGTACAGCGAGGCTGCCAGTGAACAGCATGGATGCTCTGCAAAACACAACCTCTCCCCCCACCCCAAAACTGATTCCTTCCTTCAATGAAGGCAGCTGGGATGACAGCTTTACTTTGAGAAGACTAGTGCCAGCCTCACGAAAGAGGAGCTCACTAAAGGTGCAAAAGCGCTTGGTCACATCTAAAGACTGAAGGGGTGAGAAAAACCTAAGAACATCCGTCCCACTGAGTCACGGAGTTGTACGCTGCACTTCTGACAAGTACGCCTGAGGTGTGACACTGCACAGCTCAATTAGAAGGATGTGAGACTCCTTAGTTAACCAGACCTTGCTGCTCCCTCAAAAAAGATAGAGGCCCAGCTCCCTCCTCTGCTTTGGTGCCAAATGCTCCCTCCCAAATGCTTCCTATGGAATATTCCGTGTAGGTTGCAGAACTCCATCCAAAACGCTTCCAAGTTTTACCTTGCTCAGGGGCCCCACACAATCTAGTTCCAGAGGCTGTAAAACAGTGTCCTTCTCTAATCTCTAACTGCTCATTTTCCCATCATTGTGCCCTCGCAGCTACATGAGCAATCTAAAAATCCCATACAGAAGCAATGCCAGTACATGCCATGGTGTTTCAGCCTGCAAGCTTTAGTCCCAGGCTTTACAGATATGGGAAGAGTTAGCCTTTCCTTCATTACAGCAATGAAATTGCTCCTTCTTTAGGTACAAACTCAAAAAGGACACGTTTTCATGCATTTTTAAGCAGCTAACACTCTGCAGAAAGAACAGTCTGTTCAAGATAGACAGCGAACTCATGGTTCATTCCTATAGGCTTTGTGTTTCCTCCCAACAGCCTTGGTGAGGAGTTGCTGTGACAATGCTTGACCTTGCCGAGGGAGAACTGATTTTCCAGCAGTGCTCGACATCGTTTCCTTTGTTATTGGTGTGTGAACACCATGAAGCCAGCATGAGCATGGCAATGCCACGGGAAAGGTTTGTTAGGCAACTGCTGGAGAAAAGAGAGCAAAAAGCAGCACAGGAGCACATGGCAGGGCTATCGAGCAAACTCCTGAAGACCAGCTCAAAAAGGATACCACACCTAATTTTAAAGGAATGCTACCTTCTTCCCACCTTTACAACTGAGGCCATCACAAGTAAAACCATCGCAGGACTAACTTAGACAATTGCAAGGGGCCAAACCCCAAGAATAAAACCATATTCTGTCCTGTTTTGGTCAATCTGCTTTACATGCTGGTCAGTATTCTGGGGACCACCATTTCACATCAGTAACGTATTCTTTTCCTCTGCTCTGGATGGAGCTCACATACAGCTGTTCCCCATCGCAGAAAGAGGCTTTGGAAGTATCAACAGACACCCCAAGACTGTTGTGTCACCTTTTCCTTCAGAAATATGGTGAAATTCTCAGTGTTAGCACCCCTTTTTTCACTGATCAGGCAAGAAGGGTAACAGAGTTTGCCAAAGACAACACAAACAATTAGAGGACACCAGGACCCTCTAGCCTAAAACCTGTCTCCCAGTGGAAGACAAACAGTTTTTGATTTTATTTTGCTTCCTTCCTTAAAGCAGCACTGTGGCTTAAGGCACTCACAATTCCCTTGCCAAAGCTACTGAAAGGGGAAATGCCTGGCACATGGAGAGGGGAGCGGGAGCGCACGCTGAAACATATCCAGCCTTTGGCTCTACCCTTCCCCCATGACTTCCAACTCTAGGATCCTTCTAGGGTACAGATGAGCTCAAACAGTCATGCGAGCGTGGAGTGCATCCAGGCCTGCTGCTAAGATAAGATACCCTTGAAAAAGGGATACTTTAAAAAAAGTCAGATAACTTCTAAAGATTCCTGTTGATCCCACACCTTTTTACTTTTTGGCATCAAATGCTGTATGTGATGTTTCAAGTGGCTATTCTGATTTAAGCTCCACTTTGGATCTAACTTTGAACTTAAACTGCAAGGCACTATCTTCTCTGCCTCCCCCACAGCAGGTTGCACCAGTTAACCAAGGAGTTAATGGACTTTGCATACCATCATCACTGGTGTGGTGTTCAGCCGTAACATCCTGAACAGAGTCTTCTGTTGAGGCTCTCTCTCCGTGAGGACTTTCGCTACAACAGAAGAAAACAGAGAAGATGCTTTACACTGGTAGAAATTGAGTTTCCTCATTTACAAAAATAAAAAATAACTTAACTAGGAAAATCATATCAGAAGTCAATCTCTAGGTTCCACTGTGACAGACACTTTGCGGATGCATTTGTACATACTGAAGTCAGTGTGGCTAAAAATCAAGCTACGTTCTTATTTGATCAAGCAAACCGAACATCTTCGTTAATCTTCCTGTATCAGGCAAGTCCAACTTCATATCTCATAACCTGGACCTCTGGAGATGTTCAGAAGTCAGACAGCAGTGGCATGTTTGGTCTAGCTCCTCTCTGCTGTGCCAGAATTATTCCCTCAGCTGTATTCTCCATTGCTCTAATTAGCTCATTAGATGACTGATGAGATAGCTGACACTTCCTGGGGGAAATTATTTCTCAATTCATAATGGTATTTCCAGGTCCGAGTTTGTCATCCCCCTTCTTCCCTTTTATCACAATCTTAAATTGTCCCATTCATTTCACTGAACGACTCCCATAGCCAGATGAATTGCCTGGAATCTTTATTTACAGAGCACCTAAACCACCAAGAGTACTCATTTATTTATGTTTTGCATGAAGAAAAGCTTTGAAAGGATCAATAGACAACAAGTGGCAACCAAAGGTTACGTTTTTGTAAGAAGCTACACGAGCAGTTCCCTCAGGACAGGAGCAGAAAGGAAACTGGAAGAGGATCCGTTGCCTCTCCCAAGCAGCTCCACAGACCTGCTGCCAGCTGGCAGCGCTGCCTGCCTGCCCTGCCTGCTCATCTTAGAAGAAAAAAAGTGCTCGCTCCTCATCTTACCAGACGCTGTTGCTAAAGACAAAACGCATTTGCTGCACTCTTACACTGTAACTCGTTAGAAGCGATTTTTAATTCTGTTGACACAGTAATAACTTCACCCCTTGCTTTGGCCTTGCAATGGTTAAAGTGATCACAGATGTGAAGTGCTCTCCCTTTGGTAATCTACCTCCTATACTCTTTTACAGGAGAGAAAAAAAGAAAAAGCAGGAGGGGTAAAACGTTTGGATAATTCTGGCATCTCATTATGCTTAATCCACATGACACGAAGCTGCCCCACCATCTTCTGAGTCAGTACCTCAGGAATCAACCTTTCCCATCCTTTGCAAAGCCTTTATGCTACTTAATAAAGTTTACAGAAGAATTTGAAGCCAAATGGAGGTCCCAAGAGGAACACAGCATTGAGGGCTAAAGTTTCATGCAGACTGTGAAGTAATGTCGCGTACAGCCAACGCTAAAGATTCAAATACTGCACAAAGACCACGTGCCTCTTCCTATCCATGCCTCCAACAGCACTTTCCACCAAAAAACCTGTCCTTGCTGCAGACTCAGTCCTTCTGTCATGTGAGCCCCGGGATGCCGCAGTGGTTAGTGCTAGGCTGCTGGGTTTCACCCCGACAGCTCTGAAAGTGCAAGCAATATATACCGCCAGAGGAATGCAATGCAAGTTGAGCATCTATAAGCTATCTTCTTCCCTGTGATTCCGATGGTCTCACTTGCCGGTATGCAGGACTCCTGGACTCTCCCCATGCTGTCCCCGTGCAGTCTCAGATGGACACGCAGATGCAGCACAGTCCTAGGCTTGACTCAAAGGCAGTATTTCAAAGATGCCTGCAGCACACCCCTGAATTTGTCAAACTCTGAACCTTGCCCTACCCTCCTCTGCCTGAGGCAAGCCATTTCAAAGCTCCTCGGCAGCTGCCGACTCGAAGCGAGTGCTGCTTGCAGCGAGAGCACAGGCACGGAGGCGCAGAGCACACGAGCCGTGGCGCCGAGCCCGGGCAGCCTCCACGCCAAAGCACTGCCTGCAAGTTCCCTGGCACTAAGATGCCTCAGCCCGGTGAAGTGGCACCGTGAGATCACAAACGTAGCAGGCTCCATTCTCTGACGAATCAGCTGAACTACAAGGATTCACTCTGCTGCTTGCACGCCTTGCGGCAAGGAGCCCTATGGGCAATAACTAACAACTATCTAAATACCAGGGCTATGAGAAGGCTTGAATGGGAACCAGATGCTTCTTTCTGACTTTAAGCAGTCTCCCATGCTTGCTTCTACCCTTCTCTGCTTAACAGGGTCTCAGGTCAGGGTGGTTAGTAGGAAGGGCAATGAAGAAAAACCAAATGCCTTCAGAAAATTGGTATCACCTTCCAGGACATTTTGCCTCCTACATACTCACGCGAAGCATCACCCAAGCTACAGAGTGTGTTGAACAGTTCACATTTTTATTCCCTTCACCTTAAGGGACAAAACCTTAATGTTTTAATAACCAAAAGTTAATGTGTTTCTTGAAGGTCATAAAGATTCTTAAATTTTTTTCTCTACAATTCTTTCACATGTAACATCAGCTAAAAACATCAGAGTGAAGGGTAAAACTGACAGAATTTCCAAAAGAGGCTCTGGCAAGTCTTCTGCACACAGCAGTCAGTATAGAGGAGCCTCTCCTCACCTCACCGCATGTACGTGGAGTGAGCTGATAGTTAAAGCTACTCCGAAACAAGGCGGGCAAACAAGGCTAGCTCTGTCACCAGAGTGACTTCATTTTAAAAATTTATTTATTTTAGTATATGAAAATAATCATTTGCATTCCTGGGACACTGGAGGAGGGAAGGAAGGGGGGGGAGAAGCAGGAGACAATTTAACATTCCTCATTTTCAGAGGGAGAGATCAGCTTGGCCAGTAGGAAAGAAAACACCTCCTTTCCTTCCCCCACTCCCCAACCTTCTACCCCAGATGACAGGAGCCGCTCTGGCTGAATTGTTTCCAGATGTGGCTTTCAGACTGAACACACGGCCGGGCCTCTTGAGCTTTAAACTGGATGGAAACGGTAATTTTGCATTCCTCCCTCTTCCCTCCCCCACCATCAGTGCTGCCCTGAAAATTAAACCATGCCACAGCTTTCTAGGTTCAGTTGCAAGTGACCCCTGCATATGAAGCAAAGGCACTCAAGGCAAGCAGAAAAAAAAAGGCAAAAGCAGGAGAAAGAAGAAAAAAAAGGAAAAAAAAAAAAGATTGATTTTGGCAGCTACCATACCGGAACATCCAAGAAAATCCCTACACAACCTTCCCCTTCAAGACAAGTGAGCTAGATTTGACAACTGAATATCTACTTTCTACCAGCTTATTTCTTTTAAGTTGATGACTCTCCAGAGATACCAGAGCCTCTTCTCTTCCATAAAACAGATTTTTGAAAGGCTGGGCCAGATGCTTGAATCCAGAATTTGACAATGCAGAACGCATGACTGTAGTGTGCTAATCCGTAAATAAATATCCTCCCATGCATTTTCCCCTCAGTGGTATCTATCATACCAGTAATCCTCAGTGTTTCCACCTCTGCTATAGACCGGACCCTCCAGCTCCCTTGGTCCTGGGAAGATGTTCTCATGTTGGATGATGATGGTTTTGATCAATTCATTGACATGAGCTTGGCAAGAGACTTGATCATGACCTTCAGGCACAGACATCAGTGTTGGCCCAAAGCAGATGGCTAAATTGTAGGGATCCATCATGTTCTCTTCACTGAACTGAGATAAACTGCAAAAAACAGAAGCGGGGAGGAGGGTTAACAGCAGAAAACAACATTATCATCATCATCACCTGCTGGAGAACACACAGCTGAGCTGGGAAGGTTTGCTTTGGGCTTTCTGCTGTTTGAAGCTGATCAGCTGGGACATGAATGTTCTGTGTCCATGTAAAAAGTGAGATACCGATGGCATTTACAGAGAAATGAAATAGAAAGCCCAAAGGGAGTTTGAAAGCTCGAGACTATGCAAAAAATACTGGGTGCTGACTTTACAAGGGGAGAGCATTCTTCTTTAATCTTCATCTTTAATTCTTCTGTATTATTGTTGTTCATAGCCCAGCACTCAATACCAGAGTTATATCGGGTCCTCTCTGCCTAAATGCACATGATCAAGTATGCCGAACATTACAACCTTTCTCTTGTAATGGGTTGTAATTGCCCAGGAGCTCCTCAAGTGGGCCTTTTTTGGGAATCTTCTTCAGGATTTCCCAGCAAATCTGAATCTTGTAGTTTCTATGTGGTGCCTTTTTTAAAAAACACTATTTTTATCTGACTAAATTTTGTCCCAAACCTACAATTTATGCCTTTCAGGTACCAATTAAAGATTTAACAGAAAACTAAGTTCCAGTACAACTCCACTTGAAACTCCCTGTTTTCTAGATCCCTGCTTGGAGTAATTAAAAGCTACTGAGACTGGAAAGTCACACATTTCAGTGACTCCAGGAGTGACATCTGTGAAACCCCCTGCTTTCCAAAGAGAAATAATCACTTGAATATACGGATAGGTTTAGTAAATGTCCTGCTCCATTTTAATACAAATCTTTTAGAAAAACCTCAAACCCTAACATTGCCTCATTTTAATGTAAGGAATAAGATGTTCATCAAAAGCAGCTGATGAACTGGAGCTTTACAAAAGCAGACAGTAAGGCTCAGGTCTGTTAGGTCAAAATATTGTCTTACAGTTGTATTTCTCTTTCACCTAAATGGTATTCAAAGGGCTTTGACAACGTATATATAACCTTTTGCTTAGGACATTTTTCCTTTACGCTACCTCAGGTGTCAAGACCACGTTACTGGAGGAAACTATTGACTCCTTGCTGCCAGGCTATCCAATGAACCAGCCAGATGCAGCAGACTTTTAAAAAAAATGCACTCACTCTCCACCACTCACACTACTTAGTACCTAGTGCTCCTTGCTGGTGTAGAACCCCGTTTCTGACTCTTCCATATCACTTTTTGCTTGGATTACCAGCACATTATTCACTTTCATTTCTGGAACTCCTTTGAGATTGCATTCGTATCATTCAGCAAGGCTGAAAAGCCCAGGAAGGCAGATGCAATAGCAAGCTACTGTGGCATTTGTACCTTGAACTGTTGCTCAGATCACACGGAGCAACGTCAAGGCTGGTTCTGCCATTTATCATGTTTACACCAAGTCCTACAGCAGGGCCATGGTGCTCTCAAGGATACTCACTGATTGAGGAATGCAAAGAGGTATCTCATTACAATCAGAGTGGTCTTCGGCAGGTTCAGAAGCACTTTCCGGATGTGGAGCGCTCTCTCTTGCAAATTATCCATTGCTGAAAGGAAGAAAGAGCACCACAGAGTCATCATATCACCATACCCACAACTTGCCACTGAGTCCAAATGCAACCAGTATACTATGATGGTTCCCAGGCAAACTATTAAGAAGGGCAGCCAGCAGAGCAGCAGCAAAAGGAGGAAGGAAGGGTCTGCCCGTTTTCTGGATCCTCCAGCACTGCCCAGCATGGGAACACAAAGGCTGCAGAACCTGCTGGTGAAGCCTTTGACAATGAAGGTTCCTGAACATGTGAAACTTCACTGCAAGTTCCTTCCTAGCGTGGGAGCACTGGATGTCATCTGTTTCAATAGTTCTGGCACAATAGCTCATTGAAGTTAGCTTAGAAAGGTGGGTGTTTAAGAAAGAAATTGTATAACACTCAAAGGCAAATTAACATAGTTAAAGGGTGAGGCAAAAAGCACTGTGTGCAGCAGCCTACTGAGAAATAAGTGGGCAGCATAAATCATCTCAGAAGGGAGAACTTATTTGGAAGCAGATTTTTCTTTTCATATAATGTGAATTCAACTCTGTAAATGCATTTAGCAGGAGAAGAAAACCACAAGCCATTTTAGAAGCAGTTATCTTCTGCTTTACTTCAAAGGCTGCCACCGCAAAGGCCATTTCACTGCTTGGACAATAGAATCATTCTTCA
Source organism: Pygoscelis adeliae (assembly GCF_000699105.1). NCBI lineage: Eukaryota > Metazoa > Chordata > Aves > Sphenisciformes > Spheniscidae > Pygoscelis > Pygoscelis adeliae. The sequence continues at coordinate 323,071 of NW_008825105.1, forward strand.
ATTCTGAAGGGCATGGCAATAGTCAGGCAATTTAAAATGAGGTTGCTCATGTACAAAAAACACAAACAACCCTCTGCCCACCAGAACCACCTTTAGAAACCATCAAAAATGTTAACAACTGGACTGTGACTGACCTCATGATTGATAGTCTTTAACAGGAGTCAATTGATGGCCCCTCATGGTTTTGAGCCTAAAAGGTATATGGCTACTACCTTGCCAGCTAAAGAGAGCATGCAGAAGCATGGCACCAGACATACCGGCAGCGTTATCTATCAACGCTAGGGAAAGCACACAGGGCAAGAAACCCTGCTGGCAATCCCTACTTCTGAGAGGGCGTTTCTGACACCTTCTGATGAGAGGTCTTAAAGATTATTTTTCGGAAGTGGAGGTTTTTGTTTTACTCTGTTTTAAAAGAATCCTGTCACAAAGCACTGTCTCAGAAAAATCCATGACACAGCCCTTAAAAATCTATTCATTCCTATCTCCTTGTTCATTCATAAAAAAAATTGCTATCAGAATAAGGATGGCTGTAACCAGGTAAATGCCCAGACTCTGGCTAACAGAGACTAGGATACCAGTGCAACACAAACTCAACCAAAGTAACCATAAAAAGATTATTTTGGAGCCAGGAAAAAGGGGGAGGGGAAGAGAGGAAAGTAGAAGATGAGACTGGAAAAATTAATCCTGTTTCTTTTCAGATCTTCATATACTTACTGACACAGGCAATCAGATCGTGAAAGATATCCTTGGGGAAAAGAGGGTGCTCCAGCCCTCGAAAATAGAGCTTCAGAACTCCTGCTATTGAATCCATGTCATGGTCATTCTGGTCCCCAGCCAATGGATCTTCCCCTTCACGACAAACAAAGCAAAACAGGCAAGAAAAATCACAACACTGGAGAAAAGAATCAGACTGGAAGGATGCACCTCAGCTGGAGAAAAGGATTTATGCAGCACAAAGTTAATCCCACCTACTTGAACTGCATTACAACCAGCGTGAGGTAGAGAGAGATCTCTCCTGTGCATTGCAGTCGAGAAGGGAAGCCTCTGACGGCAAACCCAGGAGACCTGGGACAGCTTTCTATCAAGCAGATTACAGTCTGACACTGGAGCGCCTGGCTCACGCCCACGGAGGGTGGCGTTGCTCCTAGACCGGTAACAACACTTCCAGGCTCTGTGCTCCAGATATTTTGCTGGGGTGTGAACTTCACAGATCCACCACGGCGGTGAGTATTACATGAGTCCAGGAGCGGGTCTTTATGCAAACTCACAAGTGAAGCTAAGGTGGATTCAGTACACACGCAAGAGGCCATTGAGCATCGTGCACGTGGCTCAGCAGGATGCAGACATCTTACGCTGAATTGGCGGGGAGGCAGGGGAGTGTTTCTGGGACAGATAATTTGTCACTGCAGATATGCCACAGTTTGTCTGTATTACAAAAGAAAAGATGCCCACTTAAGGAGTTGTTCCCTAGGGAAAACTCCCTATCAGATATAATTAGATTTAATGATGGGGCAATCCTCAAATTGAAGCTATATATATCCATTATGTGACTGAAATTACCAAAGCTTGCCTATTATCTTAATAACACACAGGATAATAAATGGGCCACTACAAACCGGAGCATTATCCTTGATATTAACTGCCACCAAGGGTTCTGGATGAAGTAATAAACTGCAAAGACATTATTGTTAACTTTGTCAGTTCTGTATATCATATGCTTTACAGAGACAACTGAGATGAAGAAAAAAAAAACCACAAAAAAACCCAAACACCTTTTTATTTCTGCATGTTAGTGCTGGAACAACTGGCTATTTTCCCCAAGATGACTGGTATTTCCTTTATTTTAAAAAAGAGGTCTTTCATTCCAATATCAAGCCTTTACCTGCAGCCTATGATACACATTTCTGCTTCCTCTATTCTTGAGGATTTTAATTCTCAGGTAGATGGAGATGAAGACAGGTGAAATTAGATGCCATGTTTCATACATGTTGTCCATGAAACTCCTCTCTTCCCAAACGCAAAACAAACTTGCTACACCTAAGTAATTACTGCTCGTCTCTTCCAACAGCAAGCATAGTAACACACTACCGATATTCTTTCAGAGTGATGTATTCAGGGAATTAACACGAGCCCTGTTGTTTTCAGTGACCCAAGCAAGACTGGGGAGATGGGCTGCAAGGACTGCCTGAAGAGCAAGCTCTTCTGAACCTGCGCTGCTAGGGAGAACGGCCCAGCTAGAAGCTGATGAGTCAGGAGGCTCCCAGTTGTTCTTTGCCTCTGTATGGAATGGTTCTTCACAAAGAAAATCAGATCTATTAAAAGCTATGTCAAGTTAACAGTGTCTTGAAATTTACTCTCTCACTTACTGATATTTAGAATAAATGTAGCCAAGCTGTGCCTCAAGAACATGGAAAAAACAGAATTTCATCCTCTAGCAGCCAGCCTATTCACAAAGAGCTGGGGGGAGAGGGTAGGAAAATGCAGTTACACCCAATAATGAAATTCTCTATATCCTTTAGTGTTACAAATAATCAATAAACTATCAGACATGAGAGAAGATTGAATTCAGAATATTTATTATAGAGACACTCTAAAAGATATAAAGCATAATGCCAAACAACTGAGTATTCATGGTTAACGACCACTAGAAAAGTGTCTGGGCTAGACTCACTCAGGAAACACAAAAATCAAAGGAACAAAATATAGCAAGTTGCATTCAAAACACGCCATTTCAGAACATTTGGCAATACTTTCTAAGATCCTCCTTACCTCTTTCAAATGCGTTTTTTATGTCATTTACTTCAACTTGTGACCCAGACACTCTGAATATCCCTTCATGCTGCAAACCTGTAAGACAGTAAGAGATGTTGATAAAAATAAGATAAGCTGGCACCTTCATCAGCTACAGCATATATGATACAGGAAACATAAGCAACACAGGCAAAAGTATGCTGTTTTAAAAGCCGTCTTTCCCTTATATGTCCAAGCACATACAGAATATGTAAAAACAGAACTCAGCACCACGGAGGAAAAAATATTAACCCTTCTTCGTAAACTGACAGAATAACTGGCTTGTAACAGCCATGCATGTTATCTTTTACCCTGAAGGATCCCCAAAGGATTTTACAACCCAGAGAAAGTCATAAACTAACGGTATATCAGCCAGAAGTAAAATATGGCTAACTACACAATGAAGCAGTTTATTTTGCAAGAGCGATACCGCAAAGGCCCAGAGCAAATCGGTCAATTGAAACGGAAGCATTTAATTACCCCAGCATGACCTGCTATCTAGGGTTTTCAGATAGTCTTTAAGACATTCTTGCTAAAAAGTAAGCATTAGCAACGCCCTTAAAACCAATTATGAAGTAGGTGAGATGTTCCAATATCCTACCATCATAACAATTTTGTTGGTACATGTAAGATGAGCAACAACCGTTACAAATCAACTGATGAGCAAAGTATATGCTTCACGTAGGGAAGTCAACTCCCATTCATTCAAGCCTGTTAACCATAGACTTTCTGAAACAGGGAACGCTGCAACGTCTTTGCTTTATTTATAATGATGGCTATAAACCAATAAGCTCTCTTGAGTGCATCTGTGGCCTCTTCCTCTCAATTTCTCTGACTGTTTTTATCACAACGCAATGAAACCTTTGCAGTATGTGGCTGTATCTGGTAGCTGTGACACACAGCTATGAACAGTGAAAAGAAACAATCCCAAGTGCATAGAAGCAAGAATGAAAGTGACATTCATCCCACACCTACGCAGCAAAACATTTAGAAATGTCAGGCTACCTCCAACAAAATTCATTCCTGCAATGTAAGTGCGTCAGGCAGGCAGCTTTATAATTTCTTCTGCCCAAAGTGGATTTGTTGTATAAAAGCACATTCCTTCCAATTACAAACTGTACCTGTAAGGCCACAATCTGATGTTCAGAGCAAAAAAAAACCAGCCAGTTGAGTTTGTTGGAAAAATCTGTCTTTTGGGGATCTAAGCCAACCCAGGAAAATGAGTCTAAAAAATAAAATCTCCTGATGGCCCCAGTTTGGTTTGCATTGCAATGTGGTTTCAATGATTTTTCCAGCAAATGTCCAAGTATGGCCTTAATGAAGGATTAGAGCACTTGGTTCTTCCAAGTGATGATGAGAATGGGACTCTAGATTATAGTTTCTAAAATGGTAATTAAACAAGGAAAATGAAACGGGACCTACTATCTGGCTCTGTGTCTTGGTTAATGAAGATAAATTCAACCTCTTTCTACATATGTTAATTAACAGCTGTTTCACATGCTACTAACAAATGATATCGATTAAAAAGGAAAACAAATTACAATAAGCATCTAAAATCTTTTACAGCATTCAAGGCTGTGAAGTTAACCTTCGAAACAGGTATAAATCATCCCGTTGCAGCAATAAGTAAGCAATTAATTCACTATTTGACCTCCTACATTAATATACTTAGAGTATTCCTCCTCCTCTAGGAAAAGCGTGATTATTGTTGGTGAAGGCCATATTTCAGGGCTCAAAGCAAGGTGAGTGGAGGTGAGGCCTGAGTGGTATCTAAGGATGGGAACCTTGTTTTACAAGAAACAAAGGGATATTGTTGGAAGAACTACATTTGCAAGGTCAGTTATTTGCAATAACCGTTTGGAAAAGTGATCATGCACACAATACCAACAATATAGCCAAAAAGTCAGTGACAGTTTCTTTATATTGCACTCTCTAGGATTCCTCTGCACAAGCACTGTGTCCCGAGCTACTCTGAACGTTTTTCAGAAGGCTTCTATATCGCCATTCATTTTACAGAAATATCACAGGATACCTTTTGTGCATAAACTCACCGTGTCTGCTAATGAATCGTATGCAGCTCTCCACGACCAGGGGAATGGCTTGTGAGGAATCCTGCGCAAAGAGAAATTTAAACAAGAGCAGCAGTCAGAATGCAGTGATGGGGGGGAGCGGGGGGGCGGGGGGAAGAATGGAAAGCAAATTTATCCTCTCATCTGCTATATTCTGCTTCCATGCAGTTCCAGTTGTGTTTAGTTTCTGGACTGATTACCAAACATCTCAAATACAAGCAATTTCAGGATTGCAAACTCCTGCTATTTTGTCACAAACATTTAAAATAGCTCATCAGTACCCTACAGTCACAATCCACTAAGTAAGGTACACCATACAGGTGCTGCTGCTCATGGAAAACACTGTTTTCAGTCCAAACACAGTAGAACCTTCTAGGTCGCCAGTTTCCAGCTTAAACAACTTTTAATTGAGACTTTCAGTATGGAAACAAGCCTTTACGCTTCCCTAGTCTCTGCTTCACAGCATCACAGATTACTTTTCACACAACTGAATTTCTGCAATGTCTGCAGTTATTCCTCCCATTTTGGGGAACAGCAACTAAGCAACAGAAGTGCTGCAGTTTGCTTAAGGTCAGATGCCAGTGATTAAATTTACCGTGTGATTAAAACTTCCAGGCTTCTGTTTATGTATAGCCTCTTCTGTGGCAGTTTAGGACAGCAATGCCTCTAATTTATATCAAAATGTTCACTTGTTAGGATGCTACAGTATCACACTTGAATCAGCTCAAAAGGATGACAACCCTCTGCTCAAAAATATGTATAAAAAAAACAGTTCAACCATTTTCCCAACTTGTTTACGTTTAATGTTTTTTTGTTTTATTGAACTGTCATAGAACTTGGTCATATAGTGACAATTAGAATTTTCTCTACTAATTAGCCATAGCCAGTTAGAACTAGTTTTCTACATGCTGTACAGAACACCACCAACCAATTAAGAATACTTCAGAAGCCATTCTGCCACTCAACTGGCCCCTGAAGACATGCTTTATTAATAATAATCCAAACAGCATTATAACCCCCCAGACTTATTTTGGAGTTTGACAGGAGGAACCCAGAGAGAAGCACATATTCTGGGTCCCCAGCAGAGATTAAAACTCTCAGAGCAGTTATGTTTTAAACTGCTAGGTCACAATCAAAAAAACCCCATTAAAACCACATGCAAGTGATTTCATGTAGGTTACTGCAAGCTGTGGATTCAGTGTTTGCAGACAGATTAATTTTTAATTTAGGTTTCCAAATCGGAGACCAGTCTGTCAGGTCTACTCGAGTCAGAATGTGTTTCTGAGAGACCTCAAAAACTACTTATGAAAATGGCAATCAAGACACACACGTACTTCATTTTCAGCATAGGAAAGGACCATTCTTAGAGCATCAATAAAGGAACAATTAAGCGCAGAAAATGAAAAAGGTTTGACTCTGCACACCGAAAAGACAACCTGCTCTCTTACTTAATTTCCAATATACAGGGATCCTAAAAACTACAAAGCAACACCCCAAGACAGACTGTATGAAATGAAATTCCAAGCCAAATTTTGTCTTTTTTCTCAACAAGAAATATTTTGGGGTTTCCCCTATCTCAAAGAAACATATTTTAGCTCATCAGGTACTAAGAAGTAACAGATTATCCACCACAGCCAGGAAAACAAAGCATCGCTGTTTTAAGTCTTTATTACAAGAAGGCACAACAAGCGAGCAGTTACTGGTTTAATAGCATTGCAGTGGGATACCAGTGAAAATAAAGGGAAAGGGTACAAAGAAACAACAGCATGAAACCCATAAACCGCGACTGCCCAGACAGCTCAAGGCTGTTTGCCATTTTTGGTTCCGGGTCTGTCAAAACACAGAGTAAAATGATTTTAAATTTTTGTCAAAGAAAATGAATCAAGGCTGTGGATCCATGTTTTATTGATTTCAGTTACTGAACAAGCAGACACCAGTTCCACTTGAACAAGACAGAAAAGGTCCATGTAAGAGAGGGAGGGAAGGATGTTTTCCACCTATCCTCCTCTACGCAAACACACATCTATCTCTGTTTTGTTACTTAAGGAAATGTTTATTACCTGCTTCCTTATGGTGGAGCTGCGCCTGCCGCTGATGAGATCAGAAGCGCCCATTGGTGCAGGAGGGAAAAACAGAACAGAAAAGTCAAGATAATCCTCTACTATCATCGTCCTCCTTTGTTCGGTATTCCAAACCACGCGTATTTTGGAGGAGGGAAGGAGCCAGATATACAAGTCAATCATAATGACTTAGTCTCATTCAATTTACGGAACTTCAGAAAGATTTTGAGTGACTTTAAATCACTAAAAACCTGAAATAGACACAAGGGAGTCCACAGCTTTGACAAAAGATTACCCGTGACATTTTAATTCCAACCATATGGAAATCTGTTATATAGGGCTCCTTCTTCAAGATGAAGTTTGTTATAAATTGCACATAGCTGTTCTCTGAAAGAGCCACTCTACAGAGGGGAGAAGCAGGTGGGCGCATGCTGGTTCCTACTGTGCTGTTAACAGCAGCCATTGTGGAGTCTTTATTACAGTTTCTGATAAGACTTCAAATAAATAAATAAATAAAACAAACCCCCTCTAACACCAGCACACGCTAGCCAGGCTAAGCCTTTTCAGTATAAGCCATGACAGTCTCATTTATTTATGTTGGTAGATATTAACTGTAGAAAAATAGGAAAAAAAGCCTTCTCCTTTGCCAGGATTTTTCCCTCAAAATTTATCACTGGGGTTTAAAATTCCTACAGTTTCTTGTAAAAATGAAGCATGAGAGATAACAGTGGAGAGCTGAATTATAAATAAGGTGATTAGAACTGAGATTTTTAAAAAGACTGTACAATGTGTTAATTCAGGGGAAATTCCTTTTATAAAAATCAAAAACACTGAATGAAAAAAAAAAAATCAGATTCCATGGGCTGTCACAGACATTAAGGTCTATTTTAAACTATTAGCAGTAATGATTCTTTGATATTTAAAATTGTTTCATGATGAACAATATTTTATTATTACAGATGTCAGGCTCTAATTAGGACCTGTCAGCTTTGCTTTGCTGCAAGGAATATGAAAAGTAGTAATGACTCCAGATCGGTAGCAATCACCTTCCTTTTGTTAACAAGGCAGGATGATGCACAGCCCCTACTCCAGCTCCTCGTGCCCAGCGGAGCCCCTTGAACCCATCAATTTGGAGATGGAGATTTGTTATGTTTTGTAAAACCCCATCAGGAGAAGCTTAGTTATGGTTCTGTAATTGGTCCTAATTATAAATGAAAAGTTTATTCTCCGTGACTTCTACACTGCTGCAATCCAGTTCCACGGCACAGCAGAGAGCGTCAACGGGACAAAGAGTTTTCCGATTTACGTTAACTCAGCCCCAAACACCAACCATGTGGATAAATCCTGCAGAGCCACGGGCCCATCTCCCCTACAGAACTAGGAATGTGTTTATAAAAATCTTCAATAGTTCGAAGAATACTTCTCTGGGTGACAGTGCCAAATTAAACAGTTTCTCACACCTGCCCATCCCCTTCCCGATCTGGGGCAAGAAAAAGTGCAAGACCTCCATGTATCTCCCCCCGCCCCGGTGATTTTTAACCCCAATCAGTTTCCCAACCTGTTGCAACAGGCAGCCCTGCCAGCAGGCGTACTGCCGCAACTGCGGCGGCTGCACGGGGCAGCAACAAGCAAGGAGAGGTGTTTAAGCAGGCACCACATCAAAAGAAATATTCATTACTCAGCTGACCAGAGGTTACTAAACATAGGTATGAGCTGTGCCACCACCTTGCACTGATGTAGGTAATAGCGATGGTATTTAAAGCCATATTAACTAGCAGGAATTTGCTTATGTATTAGCTAAATTAATATCTTTTTCTAACAGATACATGTCCTGGGCTGGTAACTGATCTGGAATGGCAGTGACCAATTTGCATCAGGTTTTCCTTAAAAAAAATGATTCCCTGAGCCGCACCTACCTGGCAAGGGAGCAGTCAGTCCTTTGACCTGTTAAGACAACAAAGAAATACAGCATTAGGAGAAAGGAACGGGAAAATACTTTCAACTGCTTTGTAAAGCCAGTTTTGGAAGGAGGTGGAGGAGAAAAACCATCAGAGTGGGAGGGAGCAGCTCTGAGGAGTCGGGCAGGGGCCGTCCTCCCCAGGAGTGCTGCTGGGGAGACCACCGAAGCCCACCCCTGCCGGCACAGCTCCTCCGCAGCCGACCAGGAAACACAGCAAACAGCTCAGGCTGCCCGAGGACTCTTTCTTTGGAAAGTATTGTTTTTGAAAATTAATTCCCTGTGCATTCTAATTGTTGACTTCTGCTGCCAAAAAACTGGGCTTGTCAACCTCTCCCTCCCTCTCCCTTCCCAGGGGAATTGGTGGGGCAAGAGATTATACTTTATAAAGCCACTTAGTAAGATTGAAAACATTCACGGATTTGTTAGCCCACAGACTGAACGTGCTGGCATTAAACTATTTTGGGAGACAGACGTTTAATGATATTTTCCACAAACATTTATAAAAACGTTCCATTAACTTGCACTGCGTTTGCAAGGAAGCAGCCAAGCTAACGACTACTGCTAATGCAGGCATCTTTTCAAAATAGCACAAGGCGTAAGAGAGACAGAAAACTAGTATGTGCCTTTGGGAATTGTACAGGCCAGATCTTTTCCTGGTATAGATCATCACCAGTGAAACCATACTGATTTACAATAGCTGAAAATCCACCTTCCCTACGATGCCTTCCTGTTCCTGGGGAGCCGGAAGAATGAACGAGGGAAATGTCTAATTGCTGATGGCTGACAATTAGTTGAACACATCTCGATAGCCACTTTCCTCTCCCCACGTAAAGCCAAAACAGTGCATAATTTACATGAAAATGTTATTCTGAAGCAGAATTTCCAGCCATCTGTCCCATTTCCATCATAGAATATTCATATATATAAATTACATGGCTGTGGCAACATCAAGGGGCTCCTACATTAGGGTGACAAATGTGTACAGTAGGCAGGGACATAATTACTTGTAGATAGGAAGACGTGCTGCTATTTTTATTACTGGAACTTGTCATCTTTAGATTAAGGTAATTTGCAAGAGGACTAATAAATGTCACCTGAGGATGGGGCAAAGAAGAATAAAAATCGTAACAAAACCATGAATTTTCCAGGGACTGAAGACATGCAGCTGTATGCACATTTTTCAGTAAAGCTTCTAACCATGCTCTGGGGACTTGTGAAAGGAATTTTATTTGCCCATTTCCCAATTAAGTGACATTTTATGGGTAAGCCTAGGCACGGTCCCCAGTTCATACCATTAACGTGCTTAACGTGGTTTTGGAGACAAAACGTACCTCTCTTTCTCAGCTCCTTTTGATTTCACAGATGACAGAAGTGATTTTTTGCAGAAGCTGCTGGAGCTCACCCTGACACACACTGGGTCCCTTCACAGAGTGACTGAGAAAGCTCTGGTATTGCAAAGCAACCACAAAAACCCCCCAGAAGCAGCCTTTAAATCTACATAGCAATACAGAAATCGCATTTAATTTCCTCTTCTTTTCCCCCGACCACAGCTTGAGATGGGTTCAAGGGGCAGGCAGGTTAAGAGGAAATAGGTCTCGGTATGCAGAGGTCAGCTATGATCCAGGAATGTGATTAGTCACAGGGGCAGCATGGGTGTCATTTGGAGATATTTAGAGGCAGGAGAAAAATACCCTAAGGACATAGATCTTTGGCTTCATCCACCCTTTTTACAGGACAGCTGAAGAGATGAGCAACTTTAAACAACAAAGCACAAAAAGATAACAACGTCCTTTCCTTACCTTCTAGTGGTTTGGGTCTGATAAACATGAAACTCTTAATTACTGTAGCAATAAGTATTTTATTTTTATAGTGCATTTTTAAACTGAAAGCAAAGCACTTCAAAGACCACATGCTGTTTAAGTTTTCATTCAGAAGATTTGCACACCGTAAACTGTGGGGAGTCCAGTTAAGTTACATATCAAAACACAAGCCCTGCTCCAGCTTATAAACCCAGGAACAAGTGGAGCCATTTTTTGACCTGACATTTAGACTGTTAAAACCTTCTCCTCTCCAAACACGAGGCAGACAGGTTTCTATGGAAACTTGGATGCATAGTTTAAGCGTGTTTGGCCAACAGGATTTGCCCATACCATGAAGGGAAAGAAATCTTCCTTTGTTCTGACACTAATAGCAAATGCATATTCAGTTCTGGCTGCTGCCCCTTGCCTAATGCCCTCTAGATAGGCAACGTATTTTACATGCTCTGAAATTTGTTTGTTATTCTCCTAATAGAAGCCTGTGCTCACATACATTAGTTTGGTCTGGATTGAACCCACAGAGGGGAGAAGCAGCTAAACACCCATGGCAAATGAAACTTCTGACCAGCTTAACAAGGCAATACTTCTCAACTAACCAGTAAACCGTAAATCACAAGGTTTACTCCAATACGGATTAAGTGAGAAGCAGAATGTGCATGTATGGGGAGAGGACGGGATGAACAAATGGGCATATGCTTCATTTTAACAAATAAGCAATGCACATTAGTGATTCATTAAGCATTTTCCGTTCACCATTAATCAAACAGCCATGTAGGTCATTTGGCTTCTCCATCATGCAGATCGGAAAAATAAATTCATAAAACATGAGTATGTCCACTTTGCATCAGTAATCTAAGACCATTAAACTCAGTCAGCTGACTAATTCAATAAGTGCAATAGCCTGGCTAACAGCAGCGATGAGCGGGTCCCAGACTCACTTTCTCCCAGGGTCTTCTGAAGAAGGTCGTGTTTGGCTTGGAGCTTCGTTATCAGGTTCCTGCCTTCTAGATACTCCTTCATTTTCTGTGAAGGTGGAAAATAAACAAGATCACGAGTGGGCAATTAATTTCTTCGATTGCATCTTTAGGTTACTGGATTCTGACCATAATGCTGAAGTACAGAATTACACTGAAATTTATGGTGCAAAGATGCACCAAGTCCTCCTGCTTTATATATCTATGCAAATCTAAAGCTCGGTCCATACGTATCTGCAGTGCAATTTCTATTGTTTCACTGTGGAATCAGCTGAATGTTTGGCATCTTTTAGACATCTGAGAAGCTGTCATGCATCTCCTCTCCAGACAGGGTGAAATGGAAATGCACTTCCCTCACGCGTCACAGGCAACTGAATGAGCAATCTGTTTTAACAAACTAAAAGGCTGCTACTGTGCTTATTCTCTCACTTAACCTCTCTCACCCCACTTTACTTGTCAAATAGTGTGTCTGCCTCCACGCTGGATGATACACAGGGTTGCAGGGGGGGCACGGGACAAAACAAATAAAGATATTATTTAAGTTCAGATTTGTTCTCTCGGTGAAATATTATATAATCGTGCAGTCATTTTTCCCACTTCTTTCTGATTTTTCACAGCTCTGCAAATGCTAGTTTTTCACAGCTCTTTCATCTTTTATTTTGCAGTTCAGAACAGCATTATTTATCTTCACCGTGCTGCAGCACATAAAATACTCTGCTATACAGTAGCCATCCACATTATAATTAGGACATGTTTACACTCAAAAATACATAAATAGCACATAACTCTCCAAATACCACAGGCCATTCTTTAGAAACAGAAGATATTTTAAAAATTCAGCTAGCAAAATGAACACAAAAAGGATTCTCATTTAATAACTAAATGTTCCAGTTCTTGTCTTCACCTTTCCCCAATTCCATCCACTTTCTTCCACTTCTGGTCTAGTATTGCCAAATTAGACTGCAAATCCTTCAGGTAAAAAAAAAAATAAAATGGTATTTTAAGTAAGAGAGTGCCTGGACTCTGAGCAATATATACAGACACTGCGACACTACTGAGGGTGGGGGGAAACTGTCCAGGAGCTAACGAAGTTTCCATTATGGGCTCCCCAGCAGTAGTGTGTACTGACACGACAAAAATGGCTGAGCTGGGGGCTTTAATTAACTGCCAAAAATCTGTGTTTTATGTCCCTTTGGTTGACAACATTGGAAGAAAAATTTCACAAGAACTAAGTCCCTTTGGAGACTCTCAGCACTTCCTGCTTCCTATACTAATACTTCAACTTTTTTGTTGTTGTTTTAGAAGAAAACGGGAAGCGTGATCACTGTGGCAAAAAAAAAAATTAACCATATTTTTTGGAATTTCCCTGTAGAATCTGTTTGCCAAGCCCCAACTATGTATTTTGCTAAATCAGTTAAATTTTTGCATCAAATTGTGACAGAAGAAAACATGAGGAGTATAAGCTGCAAAAATAACCAGAGAATTTGAAATGGGGATTTGAGGATAAATCTGGTTCTGGGAGATGCCGAGCTCCCCATCTCAAAGTCACGATCAGGCAAAGAGACAGAAGGGCCTGAAGGCTCCAAATAGCCCTAACAGAAGCTTAAAGATCAGCAAATCAACTCGATTTGGAAGAGGGTTAAGCTCCCCTTTGAAGCAGATATAAAAACTTAAGCTCAGCCCACCGATGGCTGCGGCTCAACGCGGGGCAGGCGGATCCCCCGCGCCGGGCTGCGGGGCAGGGCAGGGCAGAGGCACGCTGCTGGCACTCGCAGATGCTGTGGCTGATCGCTCCGGCTTTGAGGCATTTGCAGCGGTCACATTAAGAACACCTCCTGCCCCCAGATGGGTACCAGGGGTTGTTTTAAAGGAGAAAGAGAGAAGGTTCCTATCCAGCGCAGTATTTCATGCGTTCTTTCTATTTCCTCATGCCTAACATTCTGTACCCTGCCTATTACCAGTACACTTATGAAAAAATAAGTAATTTCAAAATAAGGCTTCAGGCTTTTTTCAATGAATTACAAAGATCCACCAGCATTTGATTTCTGGCTTAATAAAACCAGTAAAAAAAAAAAAAAATTCAAACTATGGGAGAACTCCTAAGGATTTCATTTCTGACAGAGCACAGCTGGAGTCAGACTAAGTACAATCAGACACAAAGCAGTAGAAACGTCCTCAAGTCACATTATTTCCACATTGTAAAAAATTAAGAGGTGAAGATCTCTTATTAGCCAGAGATGGTGAACATCTCAAACACTCCCTCAAAACCATGCAACTTTGACAGCCTCTCCAAGCCCAAACTCATTGCAGTATTTTTCCAGCAAGAACCAGTTGTCAGGTGGCATACATAATGAAGCGAAATGCAAACTAGATCATATCTTCCTGCCTTGTGGGAAAGGAGATTTTATGCTTTTGAGGCTATAAAGAAAAACAGTTTCTGTCACTGTCCCACATCCTTAACTGTCTCCAATCTGGAAAGCTCAGCAGTTTTCCTCCCTCCCTCCGCCCCCCAAGAACGACTTCAAACAAGGCACTCGATTGAAGGAGCGGGTGAATCAGATCCCCGCTCCCCTGCTAGCGACTGAACGTGGGAACAGTGGCACATTGACACAACCGGCATGACGCTTCTGTAGGATTGATTAGCAGGGGAACTTTATATAATACTTACCCATGTCTTAAGGGTTTGGTAATAAGAAATTTAAATTAATTTTTAAAGCACTTCACAGAATGCGCATTGTACTGGGTTTTAATCTTTCTAGAGGAAAAAATAATTTCGACTAAGAAGTAAAATTATCCCCTGTTTTAGAGGTAAAAAGAATCAAATCATTCATTCCCCTTTTCACTTCTCAGGTAGGGCGGAGTGCCAGCTGTATTACAATTAGCAGTACGATTTCAGCTCTGACAGGCATCCTCACGCTAGCTCCGATTTTGCCGGCTCGGGAAGCAGGACTGTAGCCATGGCAGCGGCAGTACCCGCCTGCCAGGCACCCAGGACGCATCCCCAGATTTCAGCTCCCTGAAGTTGCTGCTGCTTCCCTGCTTTAGCTACCTGCATTAGCTTAGTGCTAAGCCAATCATCATTCCTATGCTTTTCACTGACACGGGGAAGTTGAAGCTTATATTCTGAATACAAATCTTCCTTCAAAGCCCTAACAACAGAGCCATCTCGGCACCAGCGTGCAATGATATGCCTCTAGTGGAAATACAGCTTATACCAGCGTAGAAATACTACAGTCAGTACTCCTTCAATTAAATTCCCATGGTGGCATCACTATATTTACCTAAGAGCTCTGCCTAGCTAGCAATGCAGTACATGGAATTTCCAACTTGAGTTACATAGTAATATGGAATAGTCTTTCAAATTAGTATTTTTCTTTCAGTTCACATCCCTCAGCATTTAGCACATCATAAGGTACGAGGGGATTTAACTCTCTATTCTGCACTACAGTTTGTTTTTTCCCCCTACACAAAGAATGCCTCGCCCATACTGCTACACAGCTCTGCCCTCAGTCTCATTAATACCCATCTGAGCATTTTCTCATACACTTGAAAAAACTGCTCCTTATAGATTCAAAGCTTGAAATCCTTATAAAGGATATTTTTATAAGTCTGGTCAACAGTAGATCAATCAAGCGTCTGATTAGGCTGGTTAAAGAGGGCCTCCATGAACGGCTTCGTTCTGTTGATAGTTATTTTACTCACGTTGTGCAGGACATGACAGATTGCACCCCTGCTTACTGAGACGGCTCCGCAGTCCTGCTGGGACCTCACTGCTCTGCAGCGGGATACTAACACGATGAAATGGAAAAATATTACATCCAAATAAAGTCCTGGGTTCGGTCTCCTATTTGAACTTACAACAGTCCCTCCCCAGAGAGGGAATGCTCAGAGTTCAATTAAAAAATCATTTTTCTAGTTTCATAACCCTGGGCAGGGTGATCAATCCCTTCTTAATTGAATCAGTTTCTCCACCCACTTTTCTCAATAGCCAGTTTCACCTTCTACGAAGGCTTTTTAATTTTTCTAAGTCAAGGCCTGACAGAAACCATCCTGCCAGCTAGTGTAATTTGCACAGAAACTTCAGACTTCTAATCAGCCACACCATTCTTGGAATAGGAATGTAAAGGGCAGTCAGTATAGCAAAAGATGCCCAAAGGAACGACAAAGTAACCAGGATAAGAGGTATGATTTTCATCTGCTATTTTGAAATATTTTTTAAATGGAAGCGAATGCAACAGTTTAACATAAATCTAAATCATACCATAGTCTGGTATGAAATTCAATATAAATAGCTCTTAGCATCTTGTAAAAATGTATCGACACAATTAAAAGCTTATGTGAGCTGAAATTGTAAGATGATGATAACAAGAAATGAAAGAGCTAAACATTCTTTTAGTTTGAATTATTTTTGAAAATTGATATTTACAAGCTATTAAGTTCTTTCTCAGACAATTCCTTTTTGCATGCAGAAGAAATCAAGTTTTACACAATTTATCCACAGACTAAGTTTGCATCAACACAGGTATCCCAATACATTTGTAAAGAATGCAAAGCACCCGTTTTTAAAACCTAATATGCTTACTCTGCTTGTCCAAAATCAATTACAGAAGCATTTCTGTAAGATGATAGCCTCAATTTGCACTCTCTTGTGAGTATAATTCTAAATACGTTATACGTGCTCATACTGAAAATTAACTTCTTACTGTGAAATAGAACTGCTCTGTCTCCTGCTGGTTGGCCCGTCTCTTGGCAATGCTCGGTTTGCTCATGAACGTTTCCGAGACAGTGGATTTAACAGACTCCATAGAGTTGCTGTACTGAAAGCAGTCAGAGACATCAAAGTCCTCTATTGTGACTATGTCCTGGATTGTCTGGAGTGTAGCTTCCATAGTCTTCTTAACCTGTCCAGCATGAACGAGAGTACTTCAAAAAATGAAGGTAGTATGTCACAAGTGAAAAAGAGGCAGTAAGTACCCTAGAGCATTTTACTAACAAACAGATATTACTGGTTTCACATCCTGTGCGCCATAACTAACGTCCAAGTTTTGCACATTAACAGCACAGTCCATATAAACAAAAAGCTGGCAGCACATGGAACCCGCCAGTAGGAAAACACCTGTAATCTTACAGGCTGGGATGAGGAGGAGATGTGTGCTGGTTTTGGCTGGGGTAGAGTTAGTTTTCTTCATAGTAGCTGGTATGGGGCTGTTTTGGATTTGGGCTGGAAACAGCGCTGATAACACAGGGATGTTTTAGTGACTGCTGAGCAGTGCTGACACAGAGTCAAGGCCTCTTCTGCTCCTCACCCCACCCCACCAGCGAGCAGGCTGGGGGGGCACAAGAAGTTGGGAGGGGACGCAGCCGGGACAGCTGACCCCAACTGACCCAAGGGATATCCCACACCATATGGCGTCATGCTCAGCAATAAACAGCTGGGGGAAGAAGAAAGAAGGGAGGATGTTTGGAGCGATGGCATTTGTCTTCCCAAGTCACCGTTACGCATGATGGAGCCCTGCTTTCCTGGCGATGGCTGAACACCTGCCTGCCCATGGGAAGGAGCGAATGAATTCCTTGTTTTGCTTTGCTTGCGTGCGCAGCTTTTGCTTTACCTGTTAAACTGTCTTTATCTCAACACATGAGTTTTCTCACTTTTACTCTTCTGATTCCCTCCCCCATCCCACCAAGGGGGAGTGAGCGAGCGGCTGGGTGGGGCACAGGACTTTGTGGCTCTAAATTTTTACTGAAGGCCAGAATCAACTTCCTAGACATAAAGGAGTCACAAATTTTGCCCAAGGAGGATTAAAAATGCTTGAACACAGAGGTGCAGATCAGGTATTTTGACCTGTTCCCAAACAAATGCCATTGATCCAGTCTTCTCATCTTAGATGACCAATTAAACAAAAATTAGCTCTTACCTTAAGTTATGCAAATTCAGTCTTCACTTCAAAACATTAAATTCCCCTTTTTCTATTAGCTATTGAAATACAACTTTTGCAACATAGCCAGCCCTAACAACTTAAGGATAGGAAAAGAGATACATGTGGGTATTTTAAAGGATCCTCTCCATGCTCCCAGTTTTCACGTGAAATCACACACTAATATACTGCTGGCCTCAGTTGCCTTATTCTTGAATTTTACCACAAGTTTTCATAGAAGAGGATCACAGAAACTAGATTCTTCCTTAATTAGCCCCCAGTCCACACTGGAAGTAGGAAAAGGGTTGTTGATTTGGGCTGTTTAGCTCACCTCTTCATTTTCAATCTTAAGCGTAGATAATCTAGACTGCAATTGCTGGCACCTCTGCACTAACTCACTCTGGACCGGTTGTTGGGCACACAGCTGCGACTCCTGGAAGAGAAACAGCACAGTTTTCAGAGGGCTAGGAAAAAAACCCCACATAATCAAGAACATTGCAAATAGTTCATTCTATTAGTATAAACAAACATCCTCCAAAGTGCTTAATTTTAAATCTTTGTAGCCCTGGATTTCAACCAGTGGAAAAGGCCTGTGTTCTACCAAATTGCAGTTCACTTCCCAACTGCTGAAAAGTGAGCAAGAGAGAGAACATGAACATCAAAGAACAACTAGAAAAAATTAGCTACTTTCAGCAATGTAAGCTTGTTATGAGTTTTGAAAGTCTTAAGGTCCTCTCTCACAGATATTACACTAAATCACACCCTAAAACCTCAAGGAGAAGCGAGTGTGCTTGTTAGCACATCAAGAAGAATTTGGTTCAATATATTATCCAGGTGTCCTGGGGCAGGGGTATGAGTGGCTGAGCTTGCTCAGCTGAACTACCTGTACACTACAGGTACGAGTCACTATTTAATGAATGCAGTGAAGTCAAAATATAAAATGAACAGGTTAGGGACCTGTCAAATATGCCAGAACAGTGGGCTTCCCTGTACTGTTAAGAATTAGTCTTATTTCACAGCGTGAGGCAGCTTTTCCTTTTAGTTTGGTATTTGGTTTTTTTTAAAGGAAAACATTGACCTCACTGCATAAGGCTATTGTCTAAAGACAGAAATTGGAATTGGTATATGTGCGTGTGTGTGATAAAACTCCATCATATATTCCGTCTGGTATATGCAGGACCACTGCAACAAGACTATCAGCCTGCATTTATAAACACTCATTCAGCCTTGAGAAGAACCAAGATAAATGATTCAGCCAATGTGAGCTGTTAACTGAATGACAGTCTGCAGGTAATTCTTTTTCTTCCCATGATCTTACAGGATACTACCACAGCACAGAAAAACCAAGAGAGGTCATGTGCAGTCTGAGGGTTTCACTTAAGAGGGAAGAGACAAAGAGAAGCCTTAAGCAGCGACTGTAAGAAGAGGCTGGCTGCAAGAGACCATCCTTACAGTTTTTCCTCAGTGTTCAGGAGGATATCTAGAAATCCAACCAATTGACCTAAATTATTACATTGTACATGTGTTCCCGTTTAGATTTGTGAACCGGTTTCAGCTTGCGCGACTTTAAACAGTTCCCAGATGAGTAACCACATCTTGATAAACCTATAAAGAGAGAGATTTTCATTGCCAAAAATGAAAGTTCTCTGACTGCCTTGTCTCACAATGAAGATGCATAAAGCACCACTATAAACCATTTGTGCTCCAAGATTACAAACTCAAATGCCTTAAAAACCAGCATTTAAGTCTCTTATCTTGTTGTCCCTTCAAATCTCTAACTTCAGAGTCTGTCTCAGGGTGCAGAGGTTAACTGTGGCTTGAACGAGAAGTTAAAACAATGTTTCCTATCTACATTTAGTATTGTACCTAATTAGGCATTTTCATCTTCAGTAGCTTTAATAGGCAAAAAGTGAGAGTCAGTTGTATTCAGACATCCGTGCCAGGAGACTCTGCTTAATCTTCACATCAGCTCCCTTTTCCAAGCCTCCCTTCTACCTCCCAAAAATAGAGCCAAACAGGTGGCCTTTTAGTGGGTCTATCTATCAAAGACGAGGGAAGTAAACAGGCAAAGCTGCAAGTGTTTACAGAGCTAGAGCTGGAGGAGGAATATAAACTGACCATATCCCCCATATGCGGCTGAAACTCAAACTTCATGGGCGGACAGAAGACATTGTTGTACATCTCCATCAGGCGCTGCTTATCACTGTTGGCATCCAGGTTCTCAACGGCGTTTTCAATGGCATCCAGACCCTCATGCTTTGACTGCTCCAGG
Source organism: Pygoscelis adeliae (assembly GCF_000699105.1). NCBI lineage: Eukaryota > Metazoa > Chordata > Aves > Sphenisciformes > Spheniscidae > Pygoscelis > Pygoscelis adeliae. The sequence continues at coordinate 342,928 of NW_008825105.1, forward strand.
TTTAGCTCAGCAGACAAGAATGTCCTGAGAGCTCTGTTGAGGCTAGCGTGGTATCCCAGGTCACAACACTGCTGGAAAAAGACACACAATTCCATATGAATAAGCGAAGAAATTCTGTAATGGAAATTAAAATGTTTCCAAAGCCAGAAGTTATATAAATGGATAACAAGTCATAGATATTTTATCATCTTCTGGGTACCAGAGCGGTCTCACATCTCTCATTGATCGCAGAGGCATCTTGACTAGGGGTCCTCAGAGTTGGCCCTAAACAGAATCCTCAACCTCTAATCCTCCACAAATTTCAACATCGTGTTATAATTAGTCTCCAAGACAAGTACAGCTTAAACTATTATAACACTTTACGGAGTTCTCATGGAGTACTAGAGTTCATTTCACGCTGTTAAAAAAATCAAAAAATAACCTAGAAGTGGGTATGTTCAGTGTATTTCTTTAGATTCTAACCTTACTTTCAGGGGCACTGATTCCCATTGAAAACAATCCAAAATCCTTAAACAAAATTATTCAAAGTAAGAGGAAAACAATGCACTAAAGTACTACCCAGAGAAACAAGACACAGGATTTGGATCATCTGCAAAGATTAATCTGCCTCTAAATTATTCCACCCAAGATACAGAAAACTGCTTAATTCAGTGTACTTCAGGAAGCAAGAACATGACCTGTACATCACAGGCACAAAGAACATCAAAAAGTCATCCAAAAAGCAAGCAGCGATCAGTTGGGATGACTTCATTGCTGGGGTGAAACAGAAGAGCAAAAAATTTCAAGCAGAAAGTGGTCGTGGTCAAGAATTTCCTGGCTATTACTGACACCAGGATGATGTCACTGGAAGACAATCAAGCAGCTTCATCTCCACCATGGCTGCGCAGCCAAGTCCTAACGTTTCAGAAAGGAGAAATGCGCTTTTCATTAGCTGATCAGAAACAGCCTGAATTTTTCAGACATCTAATAAAGTGAGCAAGAAAGGAGCCCACCTTCTTGGAATTACAAGCAAGATTACATACACTAGGAGAATATCCAAAAAGAAAGAGACCATCTGCTTGATTGCTGTGCTGCTCTGTAAGCGAAATTCACATGAAATCTCCTCCTCACCCATCATTTGGGTCTCATCACTGTCATTGTGTGCAAACGCAAAAAAAAAAAAAAAAAAAAAGGCGGGGAGGAAGGAGGGGTGGAGGGAGAGAGAAGAGAGAGCAACTACTGGACTGTTCCCTGCTTTCACAGAATTTCTGTCACCAAGTGCTGCTAGATGCCTGGCTCCTGTGCCAACAAGCTGTGGCAGGTGTGGAGTCTTGTAAAAAGAGCTGCAGTTGCTGGTTAGGCTGGAGGCAGAGAATTAAAGGACATCACATTCAATCAGAAAGAAGAGAAACTAGCCAAAAAAAAAAAAAAAACTACCAACAAAAGACGCTTGATTGAGAATTTGCACGTGTGGAGGCAGTCTTGGATCAACAGCCACTCAAAGCTACAGCTCTTTTGCATGCACATTACAGTGCCATCCTCTGCAGTGATTTGGGGAAAGCTAGTCCAAGTTGGGCCGACAGTCCAGCCAGGATTAGGATCAGCTCAGATTTAACAGGAGCAGTCGCTCCTTTTCCCCTCCTACTGTGGGCCAGACGGCTGCACACCCACCCAGGGCGACCAGCTTGTCCTCCCTGCGCTCGCCCTCCTCCAGCACACATCCACGTCCAGAAGCAAAGCTGATCTGCTGCACACGGGGAGTTCGCTGGTGAGACTGGGAAGTCAAATGGCACTTAGTATTTTACACCCCACCTCGCTGAGCAGCAGGACTACATTAAGACAGCAAAGTTTTTTAGCTTTATGTTATTGAAGCCAGTGACAGAAGACATTTTTCAGCCTGCTCCCCCTCTTTAACATTTTTAAAAATCCGGCGTACCATATTTATAAATGTATCAGTCTTGCCATCCCTTTTCTGGGTTATATAAATGTTTGATGGAATTGTTCTCCAAGGAAATCAATTTTTTATAAGAATTTAATGATAACTCATTCAAATTCCCTTCCCAACATGACAGCGGATTAACCCTTTGCCAGTTAGCAGTTTTCAAACAGGCCCAAAATAAAAAATTTAAGGAGGAAGAGCCCTCTGTTTTAAAGTGCAATTTACATTTGGAAGGGAAAGTATGAGATCCTGGAGTAAACAGCAATAGTATACCCATTCCTAGAAGAGTAAAGGAAGCTTTAGCACTCACACATACACACTTGTTTTTATCTTTTTTTAAATTCTATCCTACTGACCCTTTCATAAATATGAGTTAATACAAACTTCCCCACTACTGTAATATTTCATTAGCATCAAAGAGCTGCCTCAGTCCCCAAAGTCAGGAAATTCAAAACTACTGGGCTACGTCAGGAACAATTTATTGCTCTTTACTTACAATGGAGAATTAACTCACTGTTACCCTTCCATGCACACTGGAGGGGGACACAATGTGTTGTATAAACGTGAGAAGTTTAATGCTATTTGGCCTAACACAATCTACTTGTAAGTAACTTTGAAGATTGGTTTTATATTATATTTCAAAATTCAATATCATCAAATGATTAGATCAAGGAAAAGAATTAAGACCTGGCTTAAAAATCACATTTTTATTTAAGTCAGATGCTTTAGATAACCATCACTGGTTATAATTGTAATTTTCAATCCTTCAGGATCAAAGGCATTAGTAAATCTATATTCCCTGCATCTTAACAATGAGACAACTGAATTCCATCTCCTGTGCTCCCAGGCAAGTCCCACATTTTTCCATGCCTTCTGAAAACAGAGCAGATAATACTTTTCAAGATTATGAGAACTTGCAATGTAGTGTTAAACTGAATGCTTCAAGGAACACAAGGGGGTTAACACAGGCGTGGACTCACCCAGAGTCACGATGGCTGCTCTCTAGGAACAGTGACAAATCCACGTACTGCAGAAGCTTGGCTTCTTGTCTTGCACCACTGCCTACCATGCCCCAGAGACGGCTGAGACTATCTAGTGAGAGGAGCACTTCCTCCAAAGCCGGATAACCTACATTTGTCAATGTACTATTTAAAAGATCTCAGGTCTGTGCTCAAAAATTGTCATGGATTTATGAAATCCAAATGCATTCTTTACTAATATATGACTCGTGAAAATGTACTAAGAACAGTCTTAGCAGACGACTAAACCAAGCACATTTGCAGTATTTAGGGGAGGACTTATAGGTAGGATTTTAAAAGAAAAAATTAAGACAATTGAATTACACTGATGTCAGTGAAGTGAATCCCTATCTTGTATGTTTCAATATAAAAATATACAGAAAGTTATCATTTGTTAAAAAAACAGGATGACACAGTTCAAGTTGAGCAAACGTTAACCAAAAAAGGTCTCCTAAACAGGCAGCAGGTATAAACCAAACATGTCTCTTCAGTACAGCAATTTTGCAAAACATGACATTTCGAAATAACAGTATTTTTCAAAACCATTTAGCACTGACAATCCTGACCTCCAAAGGACAGGTTTAAATAAATACCTAACAGAAGTGCACTTCATGTGATTTTACGATCAGCTGACTAAATGTATTATATACACTGTTAGGTATTGTAATCACTGACTAATTAATAGTGATCTGAGTGCTCTTTATTGCCTGTGTCTAGAGACACTTCTGTTCATTACTTACCCCTCCTACAAAGAAAGTTCCCTTCAGGCTTTGCAGTTGAGTGTTTCTAACAGTGATGGCAGCGGGCTGTCCTTGGCAAGCAGAATAATATCAAGCAACAGTCAGTGACCCTGACACAACACGTTCAGTGCATTTGGTACTCTACTTCTACAGGCTGAAGTGGGTAGTTATGTATTTGTGAAAAATCTCGGGATTCCTAACTGGCTTTTCTGAGTTTTCAGAGGAGAGATTTGGGGGTTTTTGTTGTGCATTTTACTAAAAGCAGAATTGATGCCCCCTGAATACTGGGGGCATCGTTCAGCTGCAGAACAGAGGGCTTGCAGGCAGCTGGGGAACAAGCTCCCTCCACCTCCTGCTCTGTTATCCAGTTTCTGCAGAGAGCATTCTAAGGAAACGGGGGACCGGTTTCTATAGCCAGTTTATTTCTTCATTTCTTTGTGTAGACAGAGAGACTGCAGAGTGGCAAGCAGTGGAACCTCTATCATTACTGACACTCCTCTGACACCTTTCAGAACTGGACTGAAAGTGCTCTGCAGTCCTAATGACAGAAGAAATGCATCAAGTTACTGTAGAGCTGGTGGGTCGGGGTATCGGAGAATGGAAAGTCTAAAAAGCAGGGAGGTTCATCCCTCTTGTGAAATATGCTAGAGAAAGCATTAACCTTGAAATATAGGGAATTTTTCAAAACAAGTTAAAAGCAGCTTTAGAAAATGCTTCTGTCCTCGATTTCTTCTACCAACTGGTATACTGTTTCTACAGTTAACATTCTTTTTTTAAATGTGCTTCTGAGTTATAATCTTGCAGGTTTGCTTAAAATAGTAAACAGAAAATGTCAAGCAACAGTGTGATGCTGAAGCTGAGTTTCATTTTCACTAAGCAACTCCTACTTCTACACGTTCAATGTCAGGTTTCTTGTGCAAGCTCTATCTGTGCAACAAACTCTGAGTTAGCCATCTAAGAAAAGCTCACTTAACAGCTTAATGACCAATTATCATGCATGTTGTTACCCTCTAAGCTGCCCATCCAAGACCATAATTCCACAGCTGTACAGAGGTTACCAGCTGTGCTGGTATATAGGATGTTGAAGAAGGAGAGGCACACGTGAGGGTTAACGGCAATAATATTCATCGCAGGCACCCAAGCAGCAGCACTTACATCAATGAGATCAGACAGGTCATGAATGTAATACTTGAATACAGATGCATTGGTGGCTTCCAGAGCTAGCAGATACTCGTTTCTTGCCTTAATAGCCTTCAGTCTATTTTCTGTGTACTTTGCTTGGCGCTAAAAGAGAAACCGAAACCAGAATATATTTTAAAAAGAGGTGCAGCAGGAGTAGTAGCATTCTTAGTAACACCAGAGTATACTGAACAAACCTTACCCTGCTCACACAGTTTTTGTTCATTTGGATTCTAGTTTTATCAAGACTCAAAGACTTAGAATTTAGATTAATTATTTAGATGTTTTTAAGCATTACTATACTAGACAGCTTAGCTTTGCATTTAAAGTCTTCTCTTAAAACAGACCGTGAGTCGGGGAAGATTAAGGGAAGAATGAAGGAACCAGGTGGGTTTATGAGGTTATGGCCCAGCTCCAGCACTACCAGAGTGGCTGCTAAAAGCCCGTATGTAGTCTGAGGGCTGCAGTAGGCACTCCACCTCTTCCAGCAGAAATTAGACCTAAACTTGGTCCTTTCAGAGCCTAAATCAATCCAAAAACACCTCTTCACCTTCTATTGGCCTGAATCTTAGTGCTGAACTACTTAACTGACTGACCGATTGCTAAGGCAGCTGGTTCTGCCCATGAAGTCAGTTTGGGATTGCGTGTCTCCCCGTAGCACAGGTCAGATCTTAAGCTGGCATGAAATGGTAAACAAAAATCTTGCACTCTGTACAAGAAAAAAATACGTTAACCATGACTTCCAAGAAGGCAGTTGTTACGTTCATACTCTAACATCGTATTAGCTTTCTGTGCCACGCCTGTATAACCTGGGGTAATACAAAATGCGTATTTGATTGTCCTAAAAGAAACCTGGTGCTAGCTTTTGCCTTTCCTAAATCTGAATGTTTAAAACTTGTACAAAAACTGAGACTTGCATTTGAATGTCACAAAGGAGGGAACTCAGTAGCTCCTGTGCTGAACTACTGCAAAGGTCCCCTCCCCGAGCACTCTACACAAGCAGTAGCAGTGCTATGGAAGTACCTTCTCCTTCATTTTCTCTATTTTTTTGACGGAGCTTCGTCGAACATGTTTTTCTTCAAACTTGACGTTGGAAGTTGAGTCAGGGGAGCGTGGCGTCTGCTTGTCCTCTTGTTTCACTGACTTCCCAATCTGCTTTTCTTCCTGCTTCTCTGCCTCTTTCAGTTTGCTCTGAGCACTAATGCTGTCAGCATTGTACATATGGTAGGTTTTCATAACCTGCAGAAAATGATACACAAGAGTCAGAGAGCACCATGGTTTGATTTGCTGGGGAAGAAAGGAGCTTACCTACCAACAAACTAGGCATACAGATGTTTTGCCTTACTTTACCTGCATGACCAAGTCTCAGGGAGAACAGTTATACATATATCTGGAAAGCTCACAGGCTAGGAGGGAGGGAAAAAATCCTAAGAAAGAAGTCACAAACTGCAACACCTTTTTTGTTTGTTTGTTTGGGGGTTTTTTGTTTTGTTAATTTGGCCAGTGCGCTCCCCAAAACTGTAAGTTTCTTTAACGTAACTATTTCATAATAGCTGTCCATCATGTTTATATTAAATGCAAGATATCATACTAACTAAGCAAAGGCATTTGGAGAGTGACCAGCAAGTCTGGTTGCTAGTTGGGAGCTAGAAATACCTAAACCGGCAAAATACTCAGGGAGATTTCACATCTCAAAAAAGCATGACAGAAGATGCACGAATGAAACTGGCTCTCGAAATGAATCTGAAATCTGAAATCAAAGTGGATTATTTTGCAGCTGCTCCTTTGTTTAACTTTGGCATGCGCCTTCTTGTACAACCCAGTAAAGGAGTCATAAAAGCCAAAAAAAGATACAGACTAAATGCAGCCTCCTTACTATTCAAAGAAAATTATATGCCAACATTGGAAAATGATAGCTTTTCATCAGCAGGTAAGGTTTCAGAAGGGATGCCTGTCAGTTTTTCATCTGGATGAATCAGTCCTTTAAACATCACAAGTCTCGAGGAACCGTATGCAAATCAATAGTCTGAACACAACGGCTGCAAAAGCAACTCAGGTTTGATTTGTTTAAATCAAATTTGATATGTAAAAGCACCTCTGTTCACCTTGTGTAATAAAAATATTAATGGGTGTGGTTCTTTTGCTCAGGTCCAGGTCTCCCTGGACCCTGTACTATATGGACAACTTTTATTATAGCACATTTTTTATTAGTAAATATAGATAAATATCCCCAAAAGTCACAAAAAAACCCCATTTGTTTCATAGGATATTAATGTCTAGCTTTGTGTTAAGAAAACAGAACCAAAAAACCAAAGGGCATAATATATAAACTAGCTTTTTTTATCCACAATTGCAAAGCAATTCAATTCCCATACCAAAGCAAACATTATTATGATATAATTTTGATAGGGGGCCAAAAAAATGCAAAGTTGCATAAAGACACCCCAATAGTGTCATTCCAGCATTAATAAAGATCCCACTTGCAAATCATTTGATTTTAGATTAAAACCCATTTATACCTGTTTCACCTTAGTTTGAACCATAACATAATTTTACATAAGTAGGACGCATGCTCTCTCTTTATGCAGTGATCAGCAAAGGTTCTCGGATACAAAGAGACGTTGTATTTAAACATGAAAGAGAATGTGAACGCAGCCTGTATTAAAGAGAGACTTTCTGAATAATTTACGCACACACACTTTCAGCTCCTGCATATGCTTAGACTATAAAGCAGGCATTTATAATAATAGATGCAAAGTAGTTTCTTTTCCTCTATCACTGAAAGTGGAACTGGCAGAAAGCAAGAGAAGCAGAAAAAGAAATCACAATTTTAATGATTTTATCCTGCTGACAGTGCCGCACTGGCAACCACAAGCTCTGCCTGCCCGGTGCCTGGCGATGGGGTTACTGTTGACTCACTAGTGCCTGCTGAGGGCAACAGCACAGTCAGGGATGGATTGAACGGGGCAATTCAGGACAAAAACTTACAAGTGACAAGCCTCTGTATTACATCTGCGTAGGGAAACTAAAGACTTTGTCCATCTTCATGGACACGCATCTTGCCTGAAAATATGAATTCTGCCAATCCTTTAGATACCCAGCAGAACAAGAGGTTAGTTTGTGGAAGTATTTCTTAAAGTACCAATGAAAGCAATCCCACCAGTGATTAAATTGAGTCCAGCAAGAAGTATCTTCTAATAGGATCAGCAGAAGTGGTTTTTTCAAAGGAAAATAAATTTTCTGTTGAAGGGACAATTTAAAATTTTGCAGCAGAAGGAATGAATAAATAGATATCAAGTTCCTAGGACTGATATTAAAAAAGCTAATACCCCAGCTTTGGTTATCAAAGGCTGAATTCTGGAAGATCTTCCTTCCAGTGATAGAGAAATTATCACGACTTGGTATTTGGCTCAATGATCTGTCACATTAGTCTGGCAGAGGCTAGAAAGCAATACTGTTTTGTAATTTGGGCTTTATTTACAGATATTATTCTCATTTTTCCGTTATTAGGGTTAGGCTACTAACTGGTCCCAAGTTTTTTGTCATTAAAAGAAAAAAACCTCCTTTTAATAAGTGTGTGATTCACACTTTCAAACTTCAATAGCATAGAATTTTTCACTTGATCAGAAAATTGATTTAATTTGCTGCTAGGTTAAATGTGAAAGATTTCAGTCTTATGACCATGAATTCTCAAATTAAATTCAGTGCATTGCTTAAATTTCTAGCTGCAGTGCATTTGGCCTAATTGCTTTGGTAAGTTGGATGCTTAGTAACTACTACTCTTCTGCCATTTCCTGGCATGCAGAAATTATTACCTACGTCTATGTAAACGCCACTAACCAGTCACGTGAACTTGGATTAGAAATAAATCTCAGTTCCTAAAAGTCTGGGTTTAGAGACAGATCTATATTCTTCTTTAGGATCCCATCCAAGTACATGACTCAAAAGTTGAATCAGATTGTGCCCTCAAATAAAGAATAATTTCTAGAGTAGGCAGTGCTGATGACAGGCACTGCTACATTTACAAAGCCACCTTCATACCCACAGTAAATTCTCTGCCTTCCAGGAACAGGAGCACAATGCAGTTTGCTCATACTATTGTAAACCAAGGCTGCACTAACAACTACAGCGACAGTACATTGAACCACAGGTCAGCTTCAAAATGCCTCCAGCTTCCACCGTACTGCTCGTTCTTGTCTTTCCTGCCGAGGAGCACAAACCCTCTTTGCCCACAGAAAAGACTCACCAATGCTAAACACTCTAATGCAGAAAAAGAGGAAAATCATAAACTGGATTCACAGTCTCACCTCTTCCACTGCCATTTCAGCAGCAGGAACATTGGTACATAATGAATTCCCTTTTCCTACTCCCTTTTTTCCCAAAAGATTAATCTGAATATTTGGCTTCAATGCTCTAATGAAACAATTCCCTTCTATACTTTTTGTTGATATGGGAAATTTCAGGGACACCCCCCCCCCCCAATACTCTAGCATTGATATTAATACCGAATTTCATCACAAGATTGATATGCCATGGCTTGAGAAACATCCCTGGATCATCTTTTGAAAGAATGAAGGAAATAACATGTACTTCAGTGTAATGACCCAATGTATCACTAGGGAAGGACGAAAGAAAAGACATTTTGAGCAACAAAACCATGTGTAGGTTCTGCTTTTAAAACAAGAACTAGCTCAGTAACAGCTGCAGAAAGCAAAAATTTAATCAAACAGGCTTTTCCATTCATCTACGTGAGGAGAAAAATCCCCAAGCAGCATATGAACTTTTATGAACACATTCCTTCTCCTTCCCAAGGCAATGCCTCTTTCTTGGTGTCTCCAATGGATATACTGAGAAGCAAAAAGCACAGATGGAAGACTACTACTCTAAAGGGAGCTGTTTTGCTGAAAGAGTTGAGGAACAAATAAACACAGTGGGTCCCCCCGCTGAAGCTGTATGCTGCCTTTTGTATGCTCAGACCACACAAAACCACGGACTGAAGATTTTTAGCTTATTTGGAAATAATTCTAGTATCTCTTACTCTTTCTAAAATCAACACTGCAGCTAATAGCAGGTGTGCGCTAAGGTGAGATCTTTGAGAAGTGGAGCCAACACTTACAGACCTGAAACAATATAAGGACAGAGTGAAAAAGTAAGATTTATGGTGCTCTATAGACTGGTGAACGCAGGCTGCCTCAAACTGCAAAGACTGCAGACATTTATCAGTCTTGGTGCTTAGCCTCTGCTCTAACAGTAGGCTGGGAGAAGTCAAACACTTCTTCCTTCTGCCTGAAAAGATGCCAAGAAGTCAGTTTGATTTACCGTGTAGAGTTCATTCAAGACCTTCATCAAGTCTTCCTGGAGCTGCAATCCCACTTCCTTGCTCTGCAACAAAACAGAGAAACGAAAGTTAATTGGGGAAGACGGTAAAAAGGCAGAGGAAGTGAGCACGCTCCACATCTACAAATAATTTAGGCTCAATTAAGCGCCGCTATTTATGCTAGCAAATCCAATAACTGCTCAGCCCAGAGCCACTTATGGTCAAATTGCACAAACAGTATTAATAAACTGAAATGTTATATATGCACAGTCAGAAAAGGCTTACAGTATGGAGACAGGGAAATTTCCAGAGAACGTGGGATTTTCAACATTACAAGCCTGGAAACACATAGATTTGCCCATTTTAGCAGGATCAAAAGCAAGACTATGAATATAGGACAGCTTGATATGGAAGCTGAAGAAATGCAGGATAAGAAAGCCAACAGGAACGATCTTCCTTTATTGAACACCTTACACCAAACAGGCAATACTTCAGTTTTGCTGATGTAAGGTACCTCCTTGACAAAGCCAGACTCTGAGGCTGCAGTGACAGCCGGCCACCACCTCCTTCACACTCCCGTCTCTCTAGGCAGTCCTGCTGCTCTTTCCTTTGACCTTGCATCTCACTCCCAGCCCTTCGGCACTGCCTGCCAGCCCCTCCTATCCTTATTCCTTGTCCCTCGACCACACACACATCACGAGTTGCCAGTGCCACCCCATTGTAACAATTCCTGAGGAAACGAGGTTGCTCAGATGGGATCTGGCAAGGTGTTACTTATGGAGACGGGTCCAGGAGGGAAACCTTAACTGCAGTGTCTGCCAGCTCTCACCTGATATGCCTTGTGCACAGATTATTATCTATTTCCCAGATTCACAGGAGCAACAGTCACTGTTGGATACTTTTGCATAGTGGAGTGGAAATGGCTTGCTGAAGAAGCAGTGTTTATCACAGGGAAGTTTGGAGGAGCAGGGAGATGTGCTCGACAGCAGGTCTTTGTGCCTGTTGGTACTGCAGGAGATGCTTTGATCCAACTAGAGTTTGTGCTAACTGTATTTGAAAAACTATCCAGAGCCGCAGTCCATTTTTGAGCACAGTGTTAACGTCAATTTTTTTAGTGTTGTATGATAAAGACAGAGTTTAAAAAAAAAAAAAAAGGACATGCTTTCAGATGCACAATCTCTCCTTTGACTCTCCATGAGATTTACCAAAAGTTTACCTCTTCTTCCACAAATACCACAATAGCCTGCTACACCCTCTAGCCTCCTCTGGCAAATGTTCCTTCACTTCTGTATTTCATCACAAAAAGAACCACAACATCAACACTAAAAAAAAAAAAAAATTACTCTTGACAAGGCTTTACGTGCATACATTCCCATTTCCATTCAAATTTTAAATCAATATGGGATTTACCTCAATAGAAAAAGCAATTGGCTTTTTTTTTTTTTTTTTTAAACTACAAGGACTACAATACAATTTAACCATATCAATACAAATCATTCTGTCCTGGGGGACACTTGCATTAGTGAGCTGCCTAGTTAAACCTAAGGCTATATGATTCATGAACTTGTTTCCTTCACTAGAACAGTAGAATGAAAAGGAAAAAAAAAGATGTAGACAGACATGACTGGTTGCCAAAACCAGCTGACACCCAAACTAGCCTGGAGCCGAGTGTCAGATTTTAAAAATATGTTTACTTATTTAAACTCCCTGCTAGGTAAGAAGCAGCCAGCGCTTTTATGTTGTGTGCAATTGGACTCAACTACTGCATGAAGAGCCAGTGCTGGCACACATTTGGCTTTAGCTAAACACAGGAACAGATAAGCTTCTGGTTTTCTAATAAAGACACTGGAACGTCCAAAGACGCGCATCCATAATTACTGACAGACGGCACCTCTGTATGCAAAGCCCTCTTTGAAGAGGCGTTTCTGCACGCAATATAGCTTGTATGCAAAGGAGGGCGAAGCAACTTCCTTCATGAGTTCAATGGTGCTATTAATCTTCACTCCATTAGAGACAGGATTTCATGCTAAAACTGTCACTGTTCGCATTCTGAAGAGCTTCCATGAGAAAAGCTGAGAAATTCAGACACATCAAAAAGCACGTTGAGCCAGCATTTGCTGACACACCTTGCAAAGCAAAGGTGCAGCCACACACTCCAGCCTTGCCGTCTCCAGCTGCCACGGCACAGCACTGCCGTGCACACAAACCTTAACAAATCCCCCTTTTCTATAGCAGAAGTATAAATGATCAAGAAAAATCTCTGTATTTGTAATACAATTTATATCTTTCAGCCTATGGTTATTGAAAGAGATTAAAGCCAATAAAAAGTTGCAGTTAGACCCAAGCAGATGTTTCCCTTCTTTGCTGTTGAAGACTCCAAGAAGTGATGTCCCAACTGTTATCCTGTTCACTCGAAGAGGCTGCTGAAATGATTTTAACTTACTGCTTCAACCCTGTTCTGTGGCACACATTATCACGCCCGATCATCCCTTTGAAATTCCAGGAAAATCCATATCCATTCTGACGGGGAGCTGGTTATCATCCCTGCCTTGTAGCAAGCAGCTGAGATATTTTTATAATAAGTTGCCACATATTATAAAAAATACCAGAGCTGTTGGGTTCAGAGCATGATACAATGCATCCTTTAAGGTGAAAAAAAGGAAGGGGAGGGGATATGGGAGAGATCAATCATCGACTGTTTATAACGGCATGTATTGGGCCAAAAACACAATTGAAGGGGAAAGCTCCCTCAAAAACCCCAAACTTAAGGATAACGGGCAATTATTTCTTACATGAAGTGTGGTACAGCCCACCACAGGAGGAAGAGGCCTTTGAGTCAACCTTGTAAGCTGGGTACCAAAATAGGGGGGAATGGGGGTGGGGAGAGAAGTATAAAACAGAGCTGCCTTTGTCAGCCATCCGACATGGCTGGTGGAAGGGAAGGAATCGTACCAGCAGCTCTGGGAAGCGCAAGGAAAAGCTACGGGGGCGAGGTCTATCCCCAGGTTTTTCGTTGTAGCATCTCCCCCCCAACGGACGGAGAGATGGGAGCAGACAGACACACCAGGATTTGCTACCTCGTCAAAACCAAAAAACCCGGCCGCACACACTATCCAGAGGGAAAGGACGGATCCAGCTCCACGTGACATTCACTAATGATGTCTCTGCTTGGGCTGCATGGGAGCCAGCCAGCTTCAACAGCTTTGCTCCTAGAAAATGTTTAACCGGAAAAAATCCCAACAGCTACTAGTATTTAATGACAGAAATCTCTGAAATGCAGTCTTAGCCCTTGCAGTACAACCTTGCACGTTTTTAAATCCCTGTCTGTAATTTCATAGCTCTAATCATTCTGAGGTGTAGGAAAGAGATAAAAGCACACCGAATTCCACTTTTTTTCTGAGGTTTTATTAATAAAAGACATCCAGGTGAGTAATTGGAGATTATTTATGCCTACCAAGTTCAGGAAAAGAAAAAGATAAAGAGGTAATGCAGACAAACCCACACTTAAACCAGCATTTCTGCCTAAGAAGTCAAGATAGCATTAAGCCATGAGAAAAAAAAAAACCCAACATACTGATAAATCAAAAAGCAAAAAGAGAAAGATCATATAGTTTAATTTTAAATTATCCTTTTTTGAATACCATCCAGTTCAGCAGTGCTCAGTTTACTGTGTTTCTGAGATGACAGATGTTTTATTATAGACTGTTTATGTATGTTGTGACCCATTCAGACCAGCCTGGCATCGCACTGTCGGCAGTGCAATGGGACGTACAAGCAGAAGCATCCAAGGTCAGGTCCTCTGCATTTTCATACATTCCAGTCCCATGTTCCTAAACCCGCTCCCCAGGTGGCCAGATGTGCTACTGGAAAAACAAGCGTCTGATGCAAACACTGACAGAGGGGAGCATCCTGCTTTTTCTGAGGAGTCTTCAATTTAAAGAAAAGAAAAAAGTTGGTGATTCCCAATCCCCAATAGAGTTTGCAGAAACAAGATCTACATTTTTTCCATCTCTGAAAGCAGAAAAAAAAAAGCTGAAGCTGCTGCTCATCACTGCAGTGATATGAGTCGCTAAGATTTTATGACTGCCTTTTTCTCAACATTGGAGATGATTAATGAAAGTGACTGGCTGGGTCTGTTTTAAATGCCCTGAGCACTGAACTTTTCACACAGAAGGAGCTTTTCAGCAGCACGCTTCACTGTGCTGGTTAAACTGCCTGGACTGGACCAATCATCTGCCTTTCACCCGGCTCTTTTCAGCCCATTTGCTTATTTCTTGCATAAAATTGCTCATTCACTGTACAAACTGCTGAAGCATCAATTATGCGAAATAGATTAAAATGAATATTTTAATGCATATTCAGGTTGAAGAAGAAAAGAAGAAAAGTAAGTGCCAAATTGTCAAAACACAAAACTGTGCTTCCAAATGAGCTCTCCAGAAAGAAACTGCCAGATTGCTGGACTGGAAAAAACCTTACATTAAGATGAAGGTAAGATAGATCATAGGTGTCATGAAAACAAGAGCTATGCAATGAACGCTGTTAATTTAATGCTGCTCCCCATACTGATTCCACCAAAAAAAAAAAAAAAAAAAGGTTTAGGAGAAGAAAGCTGAGCTAGGTGACCCTGATAGATGAAAATACATTGGAGAAAGCCAAACAGTTAGCTTGGGAAAGTCAAAAGAAAATGCCCTAGACATTAGCAAAAAAGTTGTTGCTCAAGTGCTGTAGAGGGTGGTGGACCTGATGCACAAAGAGAACTTTTCTGAGGTCCCATGGAGTTCAAAATGCATTCAGGTTGAAGGCTGCTGATGTTTACCATCGCCATGCAGGCATAAGAGATTTCAAGATCACGCTAGAATGTGGCACGAATTACAAATAAAATGCATGCCAAGGAAGAACAACAACATAGTCTCTGCAGTTGCAAACGTCTCCAGGTATCAGTTTCTATTTCAACATCAAATTCTATATAATGTTTTTCAAAGGCAGACTGAGTTTAGAATGATTCATTTTGTAAACAATCTTCCAGGAAAAAGCAATAAATAAAGGCAAAAGAAAATCTGATAAATTTTATTATTATCTATTCCTGGCTGTACCTGCAACTAGACTCTATCTGTACATCCCTGAAAAAGCCTGAGGAAGGGCTTGTGCAACAAAACCTTATCTAATGGGCTCCAATAATAAACTGTGTGTGCATGCAGGGAGGGGGTGTCCCCACAAACCTTGTCTCCTTCTTATCCCATCAGGGCTAAACACTTCTCCTCTTGATCTGGGAGATTATCTAGTTTGATATGCATCATTAATGCTCTTGGAAGATGGCACAGCATGGGAGCCCACCACACGCCTGAGGCTGGGGAACGAGGAGAGCAGGGCGCCAGCACAACCTCACCTGTGCTGCTGCACAGGTACGCGCTGATCAGTGATAAACACAGGCTGCCTTTTCTCTGCAAATCAGGAAAATTATCAGCTGCACTCAAGAGAACAAGAAAATTATTTCAGCAAGGTGACAACAGTAACTGTTGCCCAGGAGTGCTAACTTGCAACCTCAATATTTTTCTTGCAAGCTGCCTTTCTCAAGCCTTTTCTTCAACCCAAAACAAGAAAGCAAAAGACGCGCTCCTAAGCATGCATGCGTGCACATGCATACACATACACGCTCACACATGCACACATACTCCTTTGTTACAACAGGGTGTATATGCACCATGTGCAGAGCTGTAGGTTGCTGCCACCCCTCGCTGGAACATAAATTCCCAGCACGCCGTGCCAGCTTCTCAACGGCCTCTTTGTTCCAGCCCTCCTCCCCTCCACCTCCCCTCTAATTTAATCAAGATGTTTTTGGGATCTACTGCAGCACTCGCTTGGCTGTTCCGCATTCCACCAAACATTAACGACTTCAGCTTCAAAATATTTAGGGGGGATAATAAATATGAGAGCTAAGGAATGTTGTCAACATTTTATACCCCAGATCTCAAGCTTCAGTAACGTAGTTCCAAATCTGATCGAAAGATGGTATGGCTTCAAAACAAACATACCGTGAAGTTCACGAGATGCTTTCTGTATAAACTCAACAACAACAAGGAAGCACTCAGAAACCATTGGTGGGTGAATGCATAACACACTGCGATAAGAGATTTTATCTAACACATTGCCTAAAATTATGTCAGCCAGTGACAGGGCTGGAACTGGAACCCAAATCTGCCGATTCTGACAACCGCTCTCTAACAAGACCATTTCTCTACATCTTTTAAAAAGGAATAATTAAATATACATAGGTGGAAAAAAAACATTAAATGTTCTAATGTTTTTTGAATCAACAGTGGGAGCTGGGAGGGAAGTGGACTGAGTTCTTGCTGAGACCAGTGAGGAAATGTGCCGAAGTGCAAGATCCTTTTTATTCCTGTCTAAGTCAAGGTTACAATACAGGGTATTTATTATGCATTAGTTAACATCTGCTTACAAAGTTTGTTAAAGAGAAGGCTTGCCAGGTAAAATTTTCCAAGATCATACATGTAGCACTTAAATAAAATTTGCTAATTAAGGTTTAGAATTCTTTATAAGTAGATTCTTGATAACGTTTTTTCTTTTTTTTTTTAAACAGGCCTGCCTTTAATTCATTTGCATGCAGTAGCAAATATGATTTATCACCTTCATGTTCTCATCTAAACAATCAGCTAGCTTCACTGTATAGAAGTACTCCACCATCACCATCAGTCCAATCCATCTGTTACAAATGTACCCCGTATTTTACAAGTATGTACTCTCAATAAACCCTGTAACCTACCTGAAGCCTGTGCAAGTTTTGTGCAAGTTTCTCCCACAACTTTTATAGATAAAGTGCTCGGGCATTATCACAGGGCCCTACAGAACAGGAATTCTGTAAAACAATTTCTAAAGCTTCAAACTCTCCAGAATTTAAAGAAAAGCTAGGAAAACAAAATCTATGTCATACAATATACATGCATATTTTGGGTGACAGATCATCAGTTTCCAGTTTAATGATCCATTATGCATTCGTCAGTCGTATTTAAATTACAGTTGTATCATCTAGTTTTCTCCACCATTTCACTAGTGATTTGTTTCACCACTATGTCAGTAATAAGGAATTTTCCTTATTACAGCGGAATACTGTACTCTGAAAAGCCATTCCCTACATGAAACCATGTCACACCGCTGTCTCCCATACTCGGGGCTGAAAGAGTTGCTTCCGAACACCCCACACCCCCTTTTTCTCTTTTTTTTTTTCCCCTCCAGAATTCTGTGCTGATCCTATTGAACCTTGGGCTTCAGGCACTCAATCCCAACAAACCAAGCAATTTTATGGCTGAGAGCATTCATTCTTGTTGTGAAGCCAGCTATGTTTGTCCTCATTGAATGAGCCGCATGTGCAATGGGCTTCAGAAGGTGGCAAGACCTACCAGCAAGTGGTGAAGTCCTGTAAAATACTGGAAGTAATGCTCTGTAATTCTGCTCACAGTTTTAATGCTCTGCACGACAGCTTCGTGCTACCGACTTCCCCCAATACCCTTTTTCAAACTGCTGTGATTTATCTCTAGGAAAAACTGACTGGAGGCATCAGAGTCAGATGAATGACCTGGAGTGTAACAGTGCTGTTACCTTGTTCCTGGCTGACCTGAATTCACACTGCAGCAAAAGAGCGACAGGCGTACTGGTGTAGTGAAAGACAACAAAAGCATAGAGGAAATTAGAAACAAAATGCAGTAACAATGGACTACTTTCACACATTAAAAAGGGCCAAATGCATCATATTCCTTGCCCGATCTATATGCAGAAGTGACATTTTTAGCCTGTAACATATGTAGTAAAATTACTCCAGCTGTAGCCTTCAGTATTCAGTACATCATCCTGGGCAATAGGCTCTATTCGCATCATTATATCTGACCGGGTACAAAGTGGTAGCAGCCTAACAGAAACCACCCACTCCAATTACAGGTGGGGGGAATCAAATCTCTAACTCAGAAGCAGATTTATGTACTGCTCACTCAGATAAGAGCACCACACAAATGATTTCACTCCCTCTCCCTTCCCCCATTCCACTTGTTCTAAAAATAAGCAGGTAGGAAAACCAGGAGATTTCATTTCCCCAATGAGAAATCAGAAAGTATCATTTCACAACAGGCTTCCATATCCTTTAACTTTTGGGAAAACAGTAAGAACTCAACATTACTATTTCCTAAGGCACCTAAAGCAGTGGAAGACGCAGTGGGTAAGGATGCAAGCATGAGAGCAGGGATATAGCATGTACTTAACAACTCTGCACCTCAGTGACAGTTTTACTTATGACATTTGTATATTTACATGTTTACACTGTTATGGAGAAATATTTTTACAAATGACCAGCATTTTGGCCAGTGCATTTCTTTCATGTGTGTGGCTTTTCCATGTGTGGCATATTTTAAGATTTTTCATATTCTGGTACCAATGCAGCAATGAGATATACTGCAGCTGTAAAGTAGGTCACCATAAGCACAGACCCCTTAAGAGAATTAATAATTCTTCTTCCTTGATTACTGCAAGGCTTTTAACCAACTCATTGTGGATTTTCCATTTCACATCAAACACTGTGCAGCGTACTAGTAGATAAACTGTTTTTTTCCCCACGATCAAAGGTATTAAACAGGAAGCAAATTTCAAATCCTGTTTTGTTTTCCTCATTCCTTACAGGGTTTTCTTCCCATAAATATCATAACTGAATTTGATACAATAGTGTAAAGGAATGCTATGCTCTCAAAGCAAGATTTGTAGGGCAACCACCCCTCCCTGTCCACTACTCTATACCGAGAGGACACGTCCACCCGAACAAGCCAGGAAGCAGGGCAGGACAGAGTTACTGCTCTGAGCACCTCCAGCGAGCCTCCCAGTCAACACTGCCGCAAGGACCCCCAAGTTAGAAATAGAGCAGAAGATGTATGTTTTAAATGCAGTAGGACCAACACTGCATGAAAGGTACACGTAACAGCAAAGCAGGCAGATGCTGAGAAGGTACCTGGATCTGTTTAGAGACACAGCTCTAGAAAGCAGCCGATAACAGCCACTGCCTGTTGTGAGGCCCCTCTAGACACAGGAACTTACGCATAGGCAGAATAAATCTGCCTTTCTGCCTATTAACACTTTCCAATTACTTCACAATTTTGTTATGTAAATATCTGTCAAGTTGGAAAAAAAAAAACAAAACAAAAAAAACCAGTTTGTTCAGAAACTACTCAAAGTGACTGAGGCTTCCACAGTCCATTCTTTTAAAAAGATGTAATTTTTTTCTTTTACATTTGAACAAGAGCTATTGGTCTGCTTCCAGGGAAATCTCAAAGAGATAACAGACAAGGAGTGATTAAAGATACCAAATTAAAGAGACTACTTCTCAAAAGGCTACATATGTATATGTAATACCAAGGGATCCCACTAAAAAGATGCATCCGTAGGCAAGAAAACCCAATACCACCTTTCTGTTTCTGGTATGGGTACCACACAGAGAAATCAAGGGCCACATTAAAACAACAGGGTGACGGGGGCGTGGTGGTGGAGTGAAAAGGGAGAAAAGCGGAAATCAAAAGGGGAATCAGCTCAAATGGAAGAATATTTTGAATAAATGTATATAAATACAAGGGCCATGCTGAGGGAGGATAAGCAGGAAGAAATCAAAGGAGTGCTCTCTATAAATGTAGATGGAGGAATGAAGAGGAGCGTGCATGAGAACAGGCGCTGACATCAAAGCAGGACAGTCTTCCAGGAGAGGGAGAGGTGATCAGAATGGCAACGCCGGGTGGCACACGGACTTTAAACTTCAACCTTGTATGAAACCCAGGGCTAAATCATTAACTGTTGGACAAACAAGAAAATATTACCTCCTTCCCAAGATGTAACAATTTGTTATTAGGACAATTCCTCCAGTTCCCCCCTCCCAGTTTTATTTACTCGAGACAACAGTTATTCATTTCACCGTTTATCTTCCTTTTCTTTTGTAGTAGCGCAGAATTGCACTGACACTGTTCCTGGGGCCAGCGGCGCCGCTGAAGCCAAAGGCCAGATCCCCACCAACACCAAAGGGATTCATCTGCAAGACGCTATAGCAGCAAGCCCCTTATTGACACCATCTTTTACTGAAACGTAAAAGTGTTTCCTCAGGAGAAACCAAAACAAAGGGCACAGAAAGAGTACAGTGTTCAAAGAATACCTACACATTAGGTTGCAAGTTTCCAGTAAGATATAAAACCACGTTTGGTGACAACAGCCCAGCACTCATGTAAAGGTTTTGCAGGGAGAGCTAACCGAGGAAGTAAACAAATCCAAGAGGCAGGAAGGAACGGGGCTGACACACACTGTACATCCAGCACCACCTCAGTGCTGGCTTTGGCAGCTTCTCTTATCAGCAAAGATACCTTTGAAGTGGCTGGCAAGCTTCCATCTAACACTCAAACAAGTGAGACCCTCCACATCGTAACACAGCCCTGGAGAGGGATCTCTTCATCACAAGACATGAACACAAAAACTGCGTGAGGCAAAGCCACTGACCATGCAGGCTTCCCATGACACTGAATCCAAACACTGCGAACATAAACCCTTGGAAAACCTGTGTGCAATGTAGGCACCACCGCTGGAATTTCAGAAGTTCACTGATTTCAAGACAGACCCGTTCAAGCTTGACTGTCAGCACTGCTGTGCCTTTCAAATAACTGGTCTGAGGGGTCCAAGAGTGAACACACAAGAATCTGTCTCAGCCTGAGGATTCTCCACCGCAGTCACTGGAAGAGACAAACCCCACATTGCCACCACTACTGATGCTCTTCTGGACAGACAGAGACCTAGTTTGCCCACCTCGGCCTCTGTGCTGCTCCGGCGGCAACACAGCCAGCTCCCACTCCGCTTCCCTCCGCACCTCTGCTGCCCTTGAGGATGTGTTTCCTTCCCAGCACAGACCTTATCACACCCTTTGCAGCCTTAAGGCTGGATTGCGGCTGCACGCTGTGCTTAGATCTCTCTCGTTTGAAAAAGCTCACCACTTCAGACAGTGCAAGATACAGCAACTCAAGAGTTTAGCAACAAAAGGGACCTTAAGTACATCCTTTTTACCCTGTCCATCCTTCCTAGCTCACCTGCTCAATCCCAGCATGATACAAAGCACTGACTCGAGAAAGCCTTAAATTATAAATGGCCCAAGAAAAGGATCTCATACCTCAGGATTTTATTTCAACTGCCCTCAGCAAATGAGGCTCTCTATATCACTATCCTCTCCATATTTCATAGCATTATTTACAACCCAGTGAGTAGTTCCTAAATGTAAGTTACTAGAGCACCTGCAATCAGCCAGACACACATGTAACTTTTTTGAGAAGGTATTTTCCAAACAGAAGTGTAAAAAATAACGTTCCTCAGACTTTCAAATAATAAAGTGTCCTTGCTGTTAACACAGATTCCCTGTGTAGCATGAGAGAAGGACAGAGAGCTCCCAAACTAGCAGCAAGATTGGCAGCACATTTCTAACAGCTACAATTTCCATTGGAAAACACCAAAACCCAAGCTCTTGTGTTAAGCCAAACCTGAGCGCCCTGACAGCATCACAGCTAGGGCTCTTCCTCCTGCAGGCTGCATTTCATTAAACTGCAGTGCATTTTAGCTTGACTACGCTGTATACGTTAGACCAGACAGGAGATAGTGTGGAATGAGTGAATGAGCTGGAATGACCGCATGGCACAAGAGAGGCAGGAAAGGGTCTCAGAAGTAACACAGCCAGTTATTTCACTGATGTAGCCTGGCTAATTAGTAATGTGGAGAAGCTACATAAATTTGCTGAGATGTAGCACCACACGAATTCAGCTATGCCATCCAGAGCTCATTCACATTTGGGTTTTGATTGGGACCTCCAAATTTGCCTTCCACAGCTTCATGGAAGGTTTTGCAGCATGGGACAGCAGCATTATTTCCCATGTAGCTCCTGTATAAACTACATCTGTTTCAAGACTGCTAAAAAGCGCTCAGTCTTCTGAGCTTCACATACTACGGTAGCTCTTCTCCATTAAAAAATGGGAAAGGACGTCTCAAAAGTTTAAAAAAGGATGGGAGAAGCTAAGGGGAAAGGGAGGAGAATGTTCTTTTAGATTTTCTCATCAATATGACTAATTTCCCTTTGGGCTAGCATGGTTTTAACTTCCGGTTAAAGGCACAAAAATATATGCCACTCCTAAATATCTTGCTGAGTCAACTAATTATTCCCCTTCAATACCTACAGATACGGATCAGCGACTTGCTGAGCAACCCCGGATAAGTGACTTCATCCACTTGCCCCTGTTTTTTCATCCAGGAAAAGGTACCATTTGTCTGCTTATGGTCCAGAGATATTCTGAAGATTGTTTGCACTGCTCCTGGGATACAAGCATGCTACATAGGGGTTTTATAAATGGATAGCATTTTTTTTTTAATCCATGGAATATAAAGCTGATTTGCAATATTTTAACCACACACACCACATCTGTCTTCTAGCCTACAGTAGCTTTTGTACTAATTTCATGCTGCTTCTTGCAGCTCAGGAAGGTAAGAGATTCTAGTGAAAAAGCACGAGTAGCAGCAGATCCATGTTCAGCCAAATTTCTCTATTTATCAGCTGCTATCTTATTCAACCATGTGACACTCCAGATGAAACAGGATGCAATTTTTGTTTTTAACCAGCCAGCACAAGTGGAATAGTAATCTAAAACCTGTTTTGGCCTTCAGCCAATTTGGTATGCCTGGCAAATAGGCAACAAGTAGTTGGAATTTAGTAACAAGTGCCTTTTGTTTGCACAAATTAATACGGAGTTTGCATTTGGTCTGTGAGAAAGAAACCAGAGGGGTATTTTGTTGATGGTTGTTTGTTTGTTTGTTTTTATTCAAGTCCTCCTGCCCAAAATAAAACAAAACAGGGCAAAACCATGCTTATACAAGGGGCTGAAAATTAAGACACTCGTTTCCAGCCAATCTAGGATAATATCAATTTCCATATACTTCTTTGCCGAGGCATTTTCTCAGCCACCTTCCTCAAGCACAGCTCTGGCTGAAATTCAGTGGGGAGATTACTTATCCTTTGGAAGGATTAGAGGAATTGAAGAGTAACTGCCATTCAATAATCCCGTGTAAGTATCTAATGAACCATAATGTAATTACCAGAAAGTTTTAAAAGGTCAAAAAGGCCTTAGCGTGAGGTTACTTGAAAAAGAGAAGGTTCCTCCTCTGCTTGGGCAATGTCTCAAAAAAAAAGAAGTAAAAGAGAACCAGAATGTAAGACTTTAATATATTTGTCATGCTCTGGGGCCATCCATTAAAAAGTCAAGAAATACTCCTGGCAATGACCACGAACACAACAGCGCACTTGCACTTATTTTCATTCTCCTATAGAAATCAGTTGCCAACACACACAAATACCTGCTGTAAAAGAGCAAATGCATCCTGCTCTCCAGGTAACACACAACGAGACGCCGCTCCTTCAAGTGCATCTTAACATGAAACATCACACACAATATCGAGCATTGTTCATTTTCTAGCAGTCTAAACTGACCGCATTAGACAGACTCTCTTTATCAGTTAGAGCAATATAGAGATGTTAAAAAATATCTGAACACTCTTTC
>NW_008825105.1:366730-389303 GCF_000699105.1 Pygoscelis adeliae
CCGTCAAGACCAGAGTGAAAAGCCAACGAGGCCTCCAATTACTGCCAAGACTAGAATTAAAATCTGTTTAGGTGCAAAGTCACATACTACTCACGTGACTTTTTTTAATATAACTGACACCACTGAAGGCAAAAAGATAGATATGGAAGTATGTTAGGAGTTTTTTTTAATCAAAAAAGTGTTCCTCTTCCATTTCTCTCTCAGAGGCAGTGTGATTTAGGATGAGTCTCCACAAAAGTATTCTTTAGAAAGCTCGAGTCCTTCTGCAACCCCCTTCTCTAGGCCTTGCAATAGTAGAAATAACTCCAAGATCATGATACATTGCAAGGGAGTGGGGGAAGAGAAATTGCTTTCAAAGTTAGAATTGCAATGTTTTTAACATGTTAACTAGCAGATGTTACAGCCATTGACAAATCTCTAAAGAGACTAAGCATTACCATTTAATAGGAGTTTCAAAGCTTCCATATCACGTTTCTTCAACTGGAAGAATGGATTCTTAATAGAAAAATACCCTCCCACACTGTCCCACCTTTTTTTTCCAGGTGGAAATCAAGGGGAGAAAAAGGGGACAAAGGCTAACAAAAGAGAGCTCAGCTATATTTTCTCCTTTTTCCAGAGAAGGATAATACATCCTTTTATCATCTGGCATAGTAGGAATTCTCCCTAATTTTTCTTTTAACAGTAGTTTCTCCTCTGTGGCAGATATAAATTCGTCTTTGGAGAGTTGTTCTTGATTATATTCAGAGTTGAAGACCTGGCAGGTTTCTGCTTAATTAATAAAAGTTTCAAAATGCATACAAAACTGTGAGCATGTTAAGAGGAAAAAACATGGCCTGAATTTAGACGAACAAATCTCAACTGATCACTTTCAGGAAAATCCTAAAATAACAAGAAAATAACTAAAGAAATCAGAGGTAAGTCAAGCACAGTTATCCACAAAGAGGCAAAACCCCCCAACATGTGTTAGGCACAGTCAACAATAAACTGACCCACCAGAAGTAATAGCTAAAACTTTGTATTTCAGAAGGGCCAAACAAAAATACAGGTGTTGTAGCACTCGGTTACCTTCTTGAACAGGCGCCCCGAATCTTCGCTGACCTGGACAAAGCGCGGGATGATGTTGTTGAGATAGATGTCACTTAGGGTGGTGTGATCCCTGCTCTCCCGCTTCACTTGATTTAGCAGGAGATTCCAGCAATTGACGGGCGATAGCACATTCTGATCCTTCCTATAAAGGACACAAAATAGAAACAAGAATTGGATAGGACTTTACCTGAAGTGGACAAAATGATTCTGTTCATGATGTTCTATATCTATAAATGCTAGAAACCTAGCTACGGGATGTATGGATTTGCTGAGGGAGAGGAGAGCAGAGGAAGGCTATAAAATGGCTATTGCACATACAGAAAATATGCCCTCAATTACACGTGACTACATTCATATGGCCATGGGCTTTTGTCCCCCAACAAACAGATCAGGCAAATGCAAGCTACAGTATGCCAAATGTAGGCTCTAATTTTTTCTTTTGAATCTAAGATTTTGTGCATAAATTACAGTGCCTGAGGGAGAGCGATGGCTCCAGTGTCCGACAATAGGTTTCACAGCGCTGTCTCAGGAATTGTGACTTAACCACAATAAAAAGATTTCAAGCATCCAGTTAGCTAAATAGCATCTGCATCGGAAACAAAATGTTATGTTTCATGTACAAAACCAATTATGTGCAAGCATCTATATCTGTCCTGGGCAAAAGAGAAAGCGACATTCATACAACAAGCTTTATTTTCTCATCTTTGAACTTTCTCCACCTTATTATGGCTGATTCACTCTGCACCCTGCAAATAAACAATACAACGGGCAAAAGGGGAGATGAGAGGAACCTCAGTTTATTTGGATCAACATTTCATCCATCTACTGAAAGGAGTTACGGAATCATTTCATACTAGATGAAAGCAAGGACGTTAGCAGTGAATTTGCACGGTCCTCCAGCAGCCCTGCAGCAGTGTTTGGAACTGGCAGATATAGGTGTCATCTATAACTACATCATTTACTTCTCTCTAGATCTGTTTATCATTTGTTTACAGTACAATAATATTTATTTAGAAAAGAGTAAGTCAGATCTCTGGTGGAAAGCCAAAGCTCTTCTTGATTATTTTATGCAATTGTATCAGATTTCTTTCCACTTAAAAGATATGTGGTTTAATTTCCATTGAAAAAGGGAATATTCTGCACTTAAAAGGACAGCAATCTCTGCTGCAAGAAACATCTGACATTGTGAAAACATGAAAATTAAGCCATGGCAGACTTTCATTACCCTTCTCATGACATCAGTGGTTGGATTTGTAGTGCAATATGGATAATTTTAGATAAAGAAGAATAGTTTCAGAACAGCTGATCTTGATCCTTTGTTTCTTTTCCATAAAAAAATGAAAAGCTCAGGCAATGACTGCAGCTTGTGATCTTAGACTGCACCAAGGTTTGGAGTGTGTGCACGCACACGTGTGTGTGTGTGTGTGTGTGTGGTGGGAGGGGGCATGAAAAGGATTCTGGGCTTTTGGTTCTCCTGGTGTTTTGAGTAAAAAAAAATAGAAAATAAAAATCTATGCCTTCTCACATTTATTTAGAGACAATATTTTCCTTCGTACTCTAATGTCCTGTATTGCAGATACTGCTGATGTGCAAAACCAGATGGAATGATCAAAATGCAGAACTGTACAAGGTTGAAACCGCCAGATGTTAAGCTATGTAAATCAAATAGCTGTCCCCCGATCTGCAATCAGTGTTTGCAGCATACCGTTTGTTTTGTTAATATGCCAGAGAGCTAATTAGTAACTGTGAGATCCGGCTAATAGAATTGTGAATCTACGGGTACTGACCAGGATGCAACCAGCCCTCAAAGGGCACGTGCAGACAACAAGCCGTACGCTCTGACCCGCTGAAAGGGAGATAAAAGCTGCCATCAGAAGAGAAGGTAACATACACATTAAGGGTTTTTTTTTAATTTAGGTGAGACAGGAAACAACACACAGCTTTCTTCCACTAAAGAGAGGGCAGGAGGAGGAAAGGCATCTCCAGAAAGAGCTCCTCCAAGGAGCAACACTGGGTCGGAGGTGCACACACCATCTCTACCAACAGACAAACTGTGGTTCAGGTAGAAGACAGGAAGCAAACTAAGTAAGATAGTATTGTGGATGGTCATAAAGAGAGGTTTATGAAGAACAGTATTAAAAGACGTTAAAAGTTAGTTGGTTTGCTCCTTTACACCAGTGATATAAAAGTACTTTACACACTGACCTAGTATTTGCCCTCTAAAGCTGGAAGAGCTACAGCAAGTGAAAATTAATCAACTACCATAAAAAGTTTGGGAATGAAACTTAGGAACAAAAAGCTCAGATTCTCCACTAGCTGATCTTGTTTTAGCTGTTCAAAATCCTGCCTCAAAACCCTTAACAGCCTATTACTGCTTCATCACTTTGCTGCTTCACTCTTTTCCTAAGACCAGTGCAGCCACAGATCTCCTCTAAGCAGCCAGAAGCCCAGCTGTGTGCAGCCTGCTAACTTGCCTTCTCAGGCTTTCTACCATCTCATCTGCATGAACTGCCAACCCAAAAACTCAGCTGTTTTGATCCTTAATATCTCCCATTGCATTCTCCATCTCACTACGAATTTTTGCTATCTACTCCACTAAGAGCACCTGGCTGTTCATGGATGCCCCCACTGAGGTATGAGTCCAACCCCACCTTAAGCAGCTTGGAAGAGCTGTGAGCGACAAGGACCAAGGGTTATGACTACAGACAAGAATACATGCAAGGGACCGGAGAGCAGCACAGTACGAGTACCTTGCTTTCCAAAGAAAACTGAAGCACCAAATGGGAACCAGAAGAGATGCAATAGTTAACTGGACAATTCCCAGCTGTCCAGGCTGCCCTACCACAACACCCAAAGCTATTCTAAGGCAGCACATAGCACGAATACCAGGAGCCCATGAAAAGCATGGTGAGTAAAATTGCTGGTGTCTAATGGCGCCAGATGGGTTGTTGACACACTCCGTGTGGTTAGACATGAAAGGCCATCCTGCAGGAAAAAATAATCACAACCCCACATGCTTCCAATCCATGACCGGGATTGTCACCTTCGGGTCTGCGCAGCGAGCGCCGCACCCTGAGCTCAACCTCATGCAACCACAGCTCTGCGCGCTTCAAGATTTTTCATTTAAATTCCTTTAATTTCTTGGTGTCTGTTGGTTTCGCTAACCCCTTCAGTACCTTGTTAAAATGGTCTGTTTTGCTTTTGTACAGGTTCAATGATTTCACAGCAAGGTTTTTACAGGAAGCGAGACAAAAGCTCTCCTTCATTATTTGCTAGTGACAATCTTCCTAGCGCTGGCAAAAAGCAGATAAGGGCAGGCCTTAAGACAGAAGTGAAACAGAAAAGGAAAGAGGCAGTTACTTGCTTCAAACCTTCCAAGTTGCCTTTAAAACTACACGCATATTAATGTTAAAGCACCTCTAAAAATGCATCATTTTCTGGGGTGGAACATGGCAACAGTTTTCACAACACAGAGCAGAAGTTATACAACTGTTTACAACAGACCCTTTTCTATCCTAACCACAAGCAGATGGCAGAGAAGCAAATTGCGATTTTCATTAACCATTTCAATTCTCAAAGGAGCTGGCAAATACACTCTGCTTCCAGTTTTCACGTCACCACAGAGGAGGGATGAAAAAGGGAAGAAAAATATGCAGAAAATTATACCCAGACTGCTGGGTATAATCGAGAGCAAGCTGGATTTCCAGAGATTCTGCAGAATGACTGAAGTTAGTATTCGCCCTTAAGAAGTAAAATTGATTAAGATCAACCCAAAACTTTAAGACCTGGATATGAACTTTCCCAAAGTACTGGCGATTTCACATTCACAACAACTATTTGAGTCAAACTTCCCCTGCAAGGAAAGGAGGAGGAGGAGGAGGAGGAGGAGGAGGAGGAAGAGGAGGAGGAAGCCAAGATCCAGGTTTATTTCAAGAACTACTTATACCTGTTTAAAGATTGTGTGATGATAGTGAATCTGGAGAGTTTATTTAGGTTAGCCTAAATTACACCAGATCACAGCAATCAGGGGTGTTTGGGAGCAGGAAGAGGAAGTTGTGCACAGATTTTTAAGGAACCACAAAGTATGAAGCTCTGTGGTTTCTCGGGTGTTATCTTGATCAGGTCCTGTGCAACTTCCACTTCAAAGGTTTCAGTCGGTCTCAAAAGATCAGAAGGGAAGATTGAGTCCCAAGTATATGAAACGTCTTAATTAAATTACTCATTCATACAAGGAACTCACAGACAATCCAAGATTTATCTGCTTTAAGGCAAGCAGAAGAGAGCGACAAAGGCCAGCGACACTTTGTTAGGCATTGCAAGGTAACCCCTTTCAGAGCAACAGCAGAAAAATTATCTTAAAAAACAACCTCCCCCCCCAATTAAAACAACAAAAACAAAAAACCACACCCACAAACCAGGAATAGGAATATTGGGTTTCCATAAGGAGCACAAGACGAAGGAATGAGTCAGATGAGAATGAAAATATTACTAAATAGAAAGAGAGAAACATTTAAATTAAAATAGGTACGTCATATCATCCGTGTGAACGGAAAACTTCTCCGACCATCCTTCCTTCGAACTGAGGTTTTTGAAGCAAGTTCCTGGTGGTACATACAAAAACTGAAGTTTCCTGTTCCACCTCCCTGCCCCCCCAAAATGTTCGAGATCTGTTTCCTAGAGGTGTGCAAAAGACATTTCCAGACCTGGTACATCCCAAAATAGTGATCAAGATCCTGGGAACAGAGAAACTGATGTATTTCCCACTCTGCGGAGTAATCTGCACGCACTACCTTTCCCATCTCAAGAGGGACCCGCAGGCTCGGGTCTCTGAGCTCTACAGGGTGCACACTCTGCAGTACTGACGACATGCCCAGCTCACCTGAACTACCTGCTACAATTAGAAATGAGGTGAAGGGACAGATGAAAAAGGTATTTTCAGATCTGTGCAATTGTCAAGACATCAGAGCCAGAGCTAGACCAAGTGTTAGAGCAGAGACATAATTGTTTCTGTATATACTTTTTCAAACCTGTCTGAATTTTGTCCTCTGCAGTGTGGTCCGTAAGAGTAGCTACAATCATAGCAACCAACGCAGTGCGATACTGGGATTGCTGATATGATGAAAAACACCACAAAGATCCTCCCTGGGGTTTTACATCAATTTTTGCTGGTCATGTATCCCTAGCTCTGCGAGTTCAATGAGGTCACAGGATAAATGAATGCTTCATGCTTAGAAAAACCTTCCAAATGTTGTTATTTGAAAGACTCAGAAAAATGTTCAGGACTCAGCTCTATCAAAAAGAATCACAGGTCAAAATAGTCTATGACAATATTTATCAATTAAAATAATAGTAATAAACAACAACATAAAACTTAAGTCCACACGACCCAAATGCTTTTGTTGATACCTCCCTCACAGCCTGCGTCATCTCTCCTTTAAAGAAATCATTTCACTTTTAAGAAAACTAAAGTTGAGCTTCTCTGCAAGCTGCTCATTCAAATCAACTTTCGACTTCCCCTTAAAGTCTTCCTGACACAGCTCAGTGTTAACTGCAAATTTTGAGAATTACAAGCATGGACATACACGCTGCTCCCTGCCCTTCTCTTCCAAAAGATTCCAGTTATGAACATCTGTTGTTTACAAGTGCTCAGCCTGAAGGTTGCCAGACTTATTCTGCATCTTCTACTTCAAGGCAAAGGCTGCCAGAAAGCCATCTGAATTTCATGCTGGGATATCCTGGACATTCAGCTCTCCAGCTGACAATTGCTACTCAGTATCCTACTTCCAAAGATTATCTTGATTTAAAATACGGCCTTAAAATAGCATTGTCTTTTCATTTTTTCTTTTTTTTTTTCTTTTTTTTTTTTTCTTTCCCATTTTCTCCCTGGAAAGGAATCACGCAAGGTTTGCCATGGTTTTTATATTGTTAACTGATTATTTGAATAGGCAAATGCCTTTAGGACAAGATCACATGAAATAGGAGAACTGAAGTCTGGAGTTAAAGGTCCCCGGGTTTCGCTGCAGCGGGAGAGTGCCTTCCTCTGAGGATGGAAGTCAGACCCACACCCAGCGCTGCTGCCTGCAGGGACCCCCGAGACCCAACAGGCAAGACGGACACCTGCTGAGATGGATGCTCCGATTTAACTGCTACACAAGAGACCTTTAGTTAGGCAGCTCTTTAAGGAGCGATGACTATACCAAACTTGTGACCCACAAGCTCTTTTAACAACTGGAGTTATAGGACTTGGGCTGTGAAACGTATTTCTTTTCCTCCAGTCCTTACAACTTGTGCAAGGATATTTACCAATGGGTACTGAAGAAGCCCTACCAAATACATACATTTTATATGACTATTCTCTTTAATAGTCTGTTCTAATTGAAAAAACATTTTTAAAAGAGAAAAGGCAAGTGAGGTCTAACAGCCATGGTAGAGTAGTTAAAAGCAAGTAAAACCTGGGATATATCCAACTGTCATCAACTCGTATATCACCTTGGCTAAACCAATCTGTTCCCCTTCTTCGAAGATATAAAATGAGAATAACATACACCTACCTCTGCAAATCATTTTAAGATGCTCCAGTGAAGCTAGCTTCAAACTGTGCTATGTGCAAGCACCCTTTAAGTCCATCACCAGCTATACACAATTTGCTGTCAAGACCCAACCACCTACATTTCAAAACCCATACAGAAAACATAGCCACCTGATCAGCTTACCCTCTGGTGCAGCCACATCTAAGAAAAATAAACCCCATGCAATGCATTTGTTAGAAACCCAACACAAGTCTGCACTTCACATTGCTCTTTCCTTTAAGCGTGTGCTTTTACCAGCTTGGAGATGGATGGTGGAGAAAGCCACACAATCCAATTTCAAGGGTCAGACTGAAGCCTCCTGCCCTTGACAGCATTCCCTTAAATGAACACATTTGGAGCAACCTGGCAATTACATAATAGCTATTGAGTATGAAAGCACATGCAAATTACAGGGTTACTGCCTGACAGATTTCCTCCTTGACAGCATGTTATGAGATCTAAAAATGGCAAGTGACATGTAAGCAGTCACTGAATGATGTGGTACCTTCCGACATAATTATCATGTTATCGAAAGAACATGCTATTACTGTATATTTATAGGGTCACAGCCAGGCAATTACAGAGTAGCCACCCGCCTGTGCACATCTCGCAGTCATGTAATACCAGGCTCCTTAGGAGGAGAGATCGGATGGTTGGTTTTGATCAAATGGTCTTCTGGGAGCTTCCAAATGAGATTACAGCTTCAGCATCTACAGAAAAGATACCAGCCAACTTACTCTTCACTATTCAGACAGAGCAGTGTTGGGGATAGGTAATTATAATTGGAATTGCTTCCTCACTGATCCCGGTGGTATTCTGACACATTTCTCAACGTTACAGCCAGCAGACTGAACAAGTAATAGATGGTGGAAGGTGTCCCTGCCCACGGCAGGAGGGTTGGACTAGATGATCTTTAAAGGTCTCTTCCAACCCAAACCATTCTGTGATTCTGTGAGCTACCCAGGACAGACAGCTTTACAACCGTGTGCCACTGCTGTGACAAAAACTGCCCACAGACCCAGCAGCCTTATAGTTAAGAGTTATTTTTTTTCCCTTATTCCAACTCTTGATCAAATTAACAACTTGTACATTTGGGACTCAAACCTTGCAGGGGTAACATATTCCAAGAGCAAGATGCTTTTCTGCCAGGAGCTACCTGCTGCTAATGTCAGCGAAATCAGGAGCCTGGGCAGCATCAGCCCTCTCTCTGCAAAGCAAAGTGAAACAGATGCTCAGTAACAGGTTTCAGTGTTTTGAGCAATGCCCTGGACTTGACCAGAAAAGCATGGACATTTCATTCAGAAATTCAAGTGAAAGTTTTATGTGCTGATAAAAATCACCCATCCAACTCAGGCTACACTCAACAGCTAGGGTATTTGAGGTCAGTTTTGTCCAGGTACAACTTTATAAAGCCTGTCTAAAGTACAAACAGCTCAAAAAACAGGGGGTAGGGGTCAGTGAGGAAAATGCATTAGAACAAACAAAAAACCCAAAAAAACCTGCAGTATCACAGCCAGCGTATTTAATTCACATGAAGCACGACACCATGCAGGATTCTGTTCAACTATGGTAAAAACTTTCACATTAAAATTCACTCTAAATCTCAAAATAGCAAGTAAGCTATACACAATTTTCCCAACACTGAAAGCTGAACACAAAAGCATTTCTGATGGGATGTTTCATATCATGTAACATAAGGGAAATCACCTCAATTTTCACAAAATAAACTGAAAGAGACCAATCATAATGCAGAAGAAAATTATAGTTTGAGACATCATTTCTTTAGTGCCATCCTAAAGGCATGTGCAGAATATGCACAGCTTATAGTTATAAGAACACTTTCACTGTAAAGGAAAAGAAAAAAAAATACTTAAGACAAATTACAGCTCTATAGATATGCAGAATAACTCTTCTCCAACCTGTCAAATAGCTATGGCTTGGGAGTCGTGCTTTCCCAACAACGTAGCACAATGTGCGTTTCAAATGAGAACTGAAGTAAATGGCATCAAAGCTGTACAGAAAAACTAAAATGGTGCCTACTTAATGGCTTTCACAAAAAGAGCTTCTAGTGGAAAGGGAAAGCTAATGTATCCCCATATCCCTCCAAACACAGCAGCAACAAAAAAACCCAAAACCACAGAAAACGGCCTGACCCCAGCAACGCTAAAAGTTAGTTGCGCTTTGGGCGGAGGCAGACCCAGATGGATCCTTTCAGACCAATCTGTCCAAAGCAGAAATGATTCACATCCCAAGGCTGCTTTTGCTCGGTGTTCTCCCCCAGCTGCTACCCTGACAAAACCCGGCAAGCCTGTGCACTGCCCAGATGTCAGCTACAGGAGACCCGTGGCTGTGGCTCTGCGCTGGCCACCTACTCACTGGGCTGATGCCTCTATGCCATGCAGCCTGCACCAGCCCCTTCTTCACCCACAGGTCCTCTCCTGCATCCCCTTTCCTGGGAAAAGCACCTGTGTCCCTTCCTCCAGGCAGGAGTCAGTAGTAAATCAGAAGGCTTTGAATCCACAAAACCACGTTTGATACGCATCAGTCATCCCAACTCAAACAGCTAAGCGGGGAACAACCAAAGCAGTATGGTCAGACCTACCTGTAAATAATGTTTCAAGCAGGTGAGACAACTGATTGTCAATAAGGTCATCTTTAAATTTTAATTGAGTCCCATCAGCTTAGTATCTAGGGATTCCCTCTCCCACCCCCCAAATGGCACGGTTCTATTTGGAAGTACTATTGGCCTTATTTCTCTACTGTTTAGAAGTGATAGTAGCAGAGATACAACACTCAAATCCTACACTGAGTATGTGTAGGATATTGAAAACAGAGTGCTGCAGTGGCAAATCACAGCATATAACAAATTAGAAACAGTTACTCTCAAAAAAAAAAAAAAAAAAAAAGAGACCAAAGCCACTGACACTGAAGGAAATCCTGGCTTTGTCCATCAAATCTAGTGTACTGCTTTGCCCACCTTCCCAAGAAAATTACTCCTTTTAGATGTGCCAATTTTTACCATTCCATTCCCTATTGACAACTGATGACCTACCAGGAATTACCGAAATGAAGCTAGCAAGCAGGCTATGTAGAAACATGAAATGGGTTCTGTGTTTAACACAAACTTGGGAAACATTTTGTTCTGACATTCACAACAGTGCTGGTACCTACATTCACTATATCGGCTCTCTTTTTGCATTCCTACCCTTGCGACCACATCTACAGGGGAAAAAGGACAAAAACAAAAGGCAAATACTCTACTTGAATTGCTGGTCTTTGGTGCTCCTAGTTTTAGCCAGGAATCTCTCGGCCAACTTCTCCAAATTCCTTGAGTAATCCATCTCAATCTCTGCCTTCTTGCGGAAGAAATCCTGCAAGTCCTGCAGTAACTGGACCCGAAGCTCACACTGTTGGTCAAGGCATTTCAGCTGCTCTACCAATTGGGCACGGATCTCTGAAACAAATAAAAAGCACTAAAGATTAAACAAAATCCCATTAGAGAAAAGACCATAAAAATTCTCCAGTAAAATATAGTTAAAAATATATTCCCTCATTAGTAATACGTCAACAAAGCTCCATCATGATTAACTGTATCTGCAGACAGAAAGTGATTGCGATTGCATCTCGGATGCACCGGCTGCAGGAAAGCCATCCAATAACCTGCAATCCAGTGCACAGATCTACAGCAAGGCTCTACTGCTGAACAGTGCATCAATTACAAGCGTCAAGTGCATTTTTGGCATCAAAAAGAAGTGGTCACTGCCTAAAAATGTACTGAATCTCAGTCTGGAAAAAGGACTGAATGCTGCAATACCCCACGTCAGCTCAGAAAATCACTTCAGGGAATTTCTATCAAATTCCTTTGCAGACTACTCTTGATGCAGAAACAAGACATTGCGCATACTGGGGCACTCCCCAAAGGCACTGATTTCGGATTATTCAGTTAGTTACTGAGTCTCCAGCTGTGCAGCTCTCATTATAAACCAAGCCATCGAAACAGATAAAGACAATCCCTTTGGAGAGCCAACATGATAGCACTTCCCATTAGGGAATTATCTCCAGGAAAACTGTTTTTCTTTTTAAAATATCTGCAAGTAACATATCTATGTCTAAAGGACCCATAAAATGCACAGATATAGGTGTTAATATTATGCAGAATTGTTCCTGAAGATATCTATTTCTATTTACACAATATTTTACAGTTTTCAAACATTTTACGACTATGAAAACTTCTCACATTAGCCCTTTAAGCCAGGGTGTTGTTCTCCTTATCTTACTGATTCTGAATTTGAGGGACAGAATAGTGAAAGGACAGATAAACAGGGCAAGAAAACACAGCAGAAATGCACCAGTCCCTTAGTCTAAAAATGCAGAAATATTCAGTGATGCAGCTAATAGATGTTATTTGGCTTTTATACAGGCAATAAACTCAACATGAAAACAACGAAATATGCGCTTTCATCTGAAGATCTCTGAGCACTCAAACTCTAGAGATGCCTGCTATTGCTTGACTGTTACTGCTGCTCTTCCCAAAGGTTTTCAGAGATGTGTTGTTCCAAGCTGAATTCAGAATCAGCAATAAAATAAGTAACATTCAGTTCTTCAGCATGCACAGCTTTGTTTATGTCTATGCACTGCAACTGCAGGCACCCACGACTTTGTCACCACAACTGAAGACTACAAGGTAAAGGTAAGTATCATTTTCCAAATGCAATCTTTTTAATCAACTACTTCATTGCTAATTCCCAAGATAGGTAATAATAGAGGCCAGCCTGGCCTCCTCAGTATGCTTGTCCTTTGCCCAGAAAAACCATACCATCTGGACCTCCAAGAGCTTTACTCTTGCCATGCACTATGAGTATCGGTTGCCTTGAACTGTGCTCACATCTGCAGGAACGAACGGTTTCAGGGAGTCCAGGATTTGCAATGAAGAAAGCATGCATCTTTATTTTAGGGACTCCAAAACCCAAAACACGTGTATATAAATACGGCTCCTAGTTAGGCTTGCCAAAAAAGAAAAAAAAAATCTGCAAAAATGTGGGGTTTTCAAGCTGGAAGATGACCTTGATTAGCACTTTAATTTGGTAGCACCGCGTCTCTGAGACTGTAGTACCCAGGGGCTTCTATAGCTTTCACCGCGAGGAGAAAATACAGGCAGCAAGGTTGTAACACAGAACAAAACGTAGTCAAAACTGCAACGTGTGGGCAAAGCTGGACAAGTTTATTTTTTTCTTAGGAGAGAATTCTAGAAAACGGGAAACTTCTGTCTTCATTAGGAAATAGAACTACAAGCAAATACACAGGCCTGAGCTGTCCACATACTTCTTTAATCAAAACCACTTCAGCACACCCATTTCTCCGGGCCCAGGGAAGCCCCAGCTACACTTCCCTCTCCAGCCCTGGCAGCTTCCGCAGGAAGGGTGCGGGTTCACCCCTGGGTCCTCCTGGGAGGGCTGGCTGCGAGGGTGCTGCAGAAACAAACCCAGAGGAAGCTACAAGGAACCTCTACCTTACAGCGCTCGCAAGGGCACAACCCTCGGTCCGCAGGGAAGACGGCACGGGGAGGCATGAGCAACACTAGGTAAAACCTGTGTATTGCGTTTCTTGCAAGTTTGTAAGATTTCTTTGTTTGTGAGATTTCTTTGTTGTTTGCTCAGTTCCAGCCAGCAAAAATAGTCCAGGATTAGCAGGGGCTGGGAGGGGCACAGGGAAAGAACAAATACTTACGTACATTAGATCTGCTAGCACTTATTTAAAAAATTTGCTGCTTGATGCTCAACATATGCTATATACATCTTCTCCATTCAGCTCGGTCCCCAATTACAAAACTACTAATGGATTTGCAAAGCTCTGCACGAGTGACAGGTTTAGTCCATTGCAATGCAAACAAGACAACCCCATTCTACCTGTGGCTTTGTCATTAAGACTTTCATAAAGAAAAGAAGGTGAGGTAGCTAGAAGATAATAGCACCAAAATGCGCATAGTGTTTCCTTGCTGCAATGAATCAGTCTGCCTAGTCCTTAACCTCATCTGCAGGTCTGGCATTCAAGAAAGAACATCCTTCAAGGCAAGAAGTAGTAGAAAGCTCTTCCTCCCTTTGTGTCTTCTCCTCCACCCTTTCCTCAACAAAAGGGATGGTCCCAACATAGAAACAACTCTATGACCTTTTCAGAAGTCATTGGGCAAAGACGCTAATTTTAATAAGCTGTGGCTTAGTTCCTAGACCCATGAAAAGGTATCACACAAGGAAAATACTTGAGCAGATCTGGCATTTTCTGCTAAGCAGATAATGAACAAGACACAGAATTCAAACGCAGCAAGTATCTACATTGAATATGATGTATTTGCACATTTAGGGCTTGATCATCTGCACAGTGTTATTTTTTTTTTCCTGAAAAAGTCAGCATGGATGAACAGTAGGCACCACATTTAAAAAGAAGATTGGAATAGAAATAGAAAATACCAGATACAGCTCAGACATAATGGTGCAGCTACCTACCCTTCTCTGTGCTACAACTGATGGATCTTTTATGAGGGTGACAACCTGGCAAGCCCTGAGGTTCTCCATCAGTCACGTTCTCAACTGAGAAACTAGCTCCAGGAGAAAAAGCAGAAATCCAAAGGACCACTTCCAAAAAACTAATAGTTCTCAAAGACTAGAAGGTCAGCAGAGCACATGTATTTTAATAATTACATGTATTTTAAAATTACAATGAAGCTCAAGCTCTTGATTCTCAAGGTGGGATACTTCACACACAGCTCTCCTGCTAAACAGCAGCAAGAACTAGCAACCTTTTCCTTTAGTAAGAAATGTGATATCAGCACTTTTTCTTTATAAATAAACTCAGTGTTTTTTTGAGGGGAACAGTGACAGCTGATCAGGCTGCCCGCAGGGGAACAATAAGCTATTCAGCTCCAGCTTATCGAGTCCGTGGCGCTGGGCTGGAGAAGGGCAACCTTGCTCATCTTTCAAAAACACATCACACAGTACTTTGCCACAAAATAAAATAAAAAATGCAGGAATTTCCTGAGGCTTACTGGGCTTTCTAGAGTATAAAGTGTCTGCTTGTTTTCCCCTTGCTTACACAAGCAAAAGATATTTTTTTTCAGACTTACTCCGAGAACATATCACGGCAGAGTCAGGCTGTGCATGCTATAACCCGCAGGTCACCATATTACACAGGACCTTTTTATGTCTGCAGTCACAACCACCACTTTAATTTTGAATTCACTGCTTTTGCATCTTTTAATTTACACAGGTTATTGGGTTAACAGCCACTTTAAACACCAAAAAGCCTTCCATCTCCTTTCCTTTTCTAAAACTTGTAGACCTTAGCAATCCCACCCACTGTGATCATTCAAGAAAAGGAACAGCATCCTAAAGACTGTGCTTCTGCTGCCAATGCTTCAAGTGCCTGAAGGTGAATAAGCACATTTAATTCAAGGTCAAGATGCCTCTAGTAGAATTAGGATTAAACACCAGGTATTCTTACTCTCACACTACACCTTGCCCTGTATTGCGGAATCCTCTCTATTGTATTTCAAGCTCACGTGGCTGACAACTACATAATTAAAATGTCCCTAGTAGCAATAGAAAAGTTTTCCATCCATTTAAAACAAACCATTTATTCACTTCCATTGCCAGATCATAAAGTCACCTAGGTCACAGAGGGCAAGAGCATTGTATAATGCTAGACAGTTGCACAATTTTACTTTTATCCTTTCTGCAGCTACCTTTTCAACAGTCCCTGTAGCATTCAGCAGGCATTAATGTTATTAATGAATTCAAAGGATAAGGAAGGATCTTCTACCTTCTGTATTTGAGTCACATTTGTCATTCTCACCTTTTATAATCTATTTGACTTTTTTTCTCCCCCTTTTTAAACTTTGAAGCATATAAAGTGTTGATAGGCACAAATGATACTGCATTATCATGGGGGTAATCATCCCTGAATAAAATGCTGGCATTTAAGCGATGGTGCCTCTAATACTTCCATAGAAAGGTCATCACCAGTAGTTTTGATCATAGGCAAGTGAAGAGACGCACTACATTTTAAGCTACCACCACACCTGGTCATATCTTTAAAAAATATGGATAATCTTCATGAATTGATTGTTCCTGCTTGTTCATTCTTTGGTAGGTCATGCACAGAGCTAGAAGCACAAACTCAGACCCAGGAGACCTCCTTGCCCAGTCATCTCAGAGAATCTGAGCAACGTTCCTGCTCCAAGCAGGATCATCTCCCTCGGCAGGGTTTCAACTCTTCCCAGCGATAAGCTGTAACTGCTCTAACTGGATAGCAACACGGTGAATCACAGCCTGCACAGCACAGAGTACCAGGAGAAGGCACAAGCAGCCTGAGCTGCTTTTCAGGATCTAGCTACATCTCCATGTATCTGCTCTGTAGCTTTCTCAAGATGTTCCCACCCCTATCCCAAATGCCATGCTGTATAAAAAGATGACAAGCTTGGGAAAGGAGTGGGATGACAACAAAACAGAACCACCAACCCCCAGCTCCCGCCCAGATTAAACAGCAATCCTCTCACCCACACAAATCCGCTCCAACTGGCAGAGCTGAACTCCAAAACCTTCCGTGCTCTCGCCTCGACTTAGTGGTCCCTCATGGCTGCTTTGCAAGGAGCGGTCCTCCTCCCATGTTAATGCCATATAAGCTAAATACAAGCAGGAGGCACATCAAAATCAAAGCAAAACAGAATCAAACCACGAATGGGAAGGTGGAAGTCAGCAGATTCGAAACCTTCATGTGTAGCTCAGTTACCCCTGACTTTTCAGGACCCCCTCCCAGCACATAAGAAGCAATTACACAGAAGGATTGGAAGTCACCAAGCATTAAATTGCACGCACAGCTCTTAACACAATCTTATCTTTCAAGCTACTCAAGCAGCATATGAAAGACAAAGCAGTCCAAAATGAACAAAATCTCCACTTCATACAGAAGGCTGGAGCAGTAATTTTAGATCTTGCGCCTTGTCTGCGATGAGTTTCTTAAATCCCCATCTCCTGAAAGCTGCCACGCACTCGGGTGCTGAACATCAGAGTAAGACGGCAGCGGCACAGCATCTACCTGCCTCCCTTTGCCAACCCCACTGAAGTTTAGATTAAGATTACAGCTTAGTTTGAAGTTAACACTCCATTCAATTTCAAAAAATTAAAACCAACCAACACTACAGCTTCAAGTAAAAGTTAAAACCATTTAAATATATAAATAAGTTTTAGAAAATGCTTTGGATTACATGTTTTTACATATTCCCAGCACATTACTAATTGCTAAGAATTGTTCACATTTCTCCTACCAACATATATAAGACAGGCTGTACTCCAAAAGTAAAGAGTATATAAACATATATAAGACTTTGTAGTTTTGTGAAAACAGCCTCAGTATTTTTTTTTGGTACATGATTACAAATAGGGCTGTGACAAATGACAGACAACAGCCCAACAACCCTGACTATGGCTGGGAGGTTTAATGACTTAGAAAAGCTTTATGCAGTAACAGTGAGAATTTCATGGAACAAGCTGTGTTGCTAGCCGAAACCTGTTGATCATCACAGCCTTAAAAATCTCACTGGTAATCTAAAAACTAGGCTTTGAAGTGAAAATTATATAAGAGGAGGAAATACAGTCTTTTGTTTAAGACCACAGCCAGGAGGGAGATTCAGGTTCATAATCCTGTCGGAAACTGCATGCCCTGGAAAAGGTAAATTTTCCTTTAAAAAACCTGGATATTCCTTACCCATTTGAGAAATATTAGCATTGGGTAATACACATTGAAAAGAATCCCTTTATAGTTATAAATATATAAACAGAATTGTAGGAGGAGTTAGTAGCTGAAATTCTTTCTAATACAGATTGATAAAACTGTTTTGAGGCGTAAAATGAGCGCATGAAGTTTTGCATTAGTGAGGTAAAAGAAGAGGACGTGAGACATGCTGAAAAGCAAAAATTCAGGCTAGTTTCAGTGAAGTACTGAGGACACTCATCTTTTATTTTCATACCTACATCATAATACATTTGCATCACTAATTACTTGGGTCTGCCAGCTTTTCTAGGCACAACAAAAGTGTCCCTTAAAGGAGCGAGGCAGTCGATGCTTTCTGCCTTTATTACAGTTGCATAATGCCTCCATCCCAACTGGTAGCTTGGAAGTTTTATAACTTTAAGCACCCTTCAACTAGAATCCCATTGAACACAGCAAGCCTATACATTGATTTTCCATACCCATACAAGAAAAAACACACTCATCTGCAATTCACAGACTGCAAACTGATGCAAGGCTTCAGATCTGCAAAGCTTTTAAGCAAATGCTCAAAATTATGCAATTAAACATGTTGACAAAGTTGCCAAGGCATTTAATCCACACAGAATTCAAATTAAATATTTAGATTTTTTTTGTGTCTAATGAAATAGCCATGAAAGTCTCCTTTGCTATTATCAAAACACAGCCCACGCTGTTGACTTTTCAGGGAGG
The DNA here is from genome assembly GCF_000699105.1 of Pygoscelis adeliae. Taxonomy (NCBI): domain Eukaryota; kingdom Metazoa; phylum Chordata; class Aves; order Sphenisciformes; family Spheniscidae; genus Pygoscelis; species Pygoscelis adeliae. Next base: position 384,877 of record NW_008825105.1, read on the forward strand.
ACATTTAAAAACAGAATCCAGATTAAACTACCCTGTGCAGGGATTCACTGTCCTAATTCCAACAGCAGAGCGTGGGTAACTCCTCCGGTGCGCACGAGCAAAGTCCTCAACTTTGTAACTGATCCAGCGTGCATAAAACCCCTGATAGAGGTAACACGTCCAAGTACACCGGCAACATTATATTTTTAGGTTCTACAGCTGTTTATTCAAAACAAAGAAAAGTTTATCAATACATTTCAAATAAGTGAAAACCCAAAACCTACACACAAGCACCAGGAGCATTACAACTACTTCTGCCTACAGGAAGTTTCGCAGCTGTTTTAGGATTGTCTGTACCCGGTTAAAGATTTCCCCCAGATGACATCAAGCCAAAAAAAACCTCAGACAAACCTTTGCTTATGCTTTCCCACTTTCTGAATGCTGGATAAAGTACTATGGACAAGCAGTAAAACTACATTTTATCACTGGTTTGCAGCATGGATTTTTATAATAAATAATTTTAAAGTCATTTTGACACGCGGACTATTAGCATAATCAAAAGCAACACACACCAGTTCGTATTTTCAGTACTTGGAAAATAGCTCATGCTGACGAACTCTTCGTAGCCTCCAGTAACGAGCATCCCAAGCGCCTGGGTGCTCTGGGAGGCAGAAATCACTTTGGGCCCATTAAGCAACCTGAAATAATATGTTCTCCAAACAACTTTTTAATAGTTATTTGAATGGCTTCCTCTCATGCAGGGTGACGAAGCCAACACTGCACAGATGGCCAAAAATTTGGTGAACATTTTTAAGGGTGGGTTTTTTCCTGCTTTAAATGCCCTTTCTGCTTCTGGCCCAGGGCAAACCAAGTCTCCCTGAAGCACCAGACTCTCAGGTATTTTTCATCACGCTCTCCTACTGACCGCTCAAACCTTTCTCCCAGAAAGAAGAGATTCTTTCCTCAAACCTGCTGTGTTAATTACAAAAAAAGGTGGTTAGCAGTGCAAGGAGCCTGGACGTGTGCTCCCAGTTATAGGAAGTCAATAACAGGGAATAAATGCAGTAAGGAATAAAGCTAAGCACATGCTGGACACATTTTCAATCAAATTACTCCCGATTTCGCATGAAACCAAGGCTGGCTACCACTAAAATGTAAGTTTCTGGATCCTTTTTGGGAGAGAGGACAGGAGTGGGGATTTCCACTGAGTATTGCACAGGGCACTCACGCTCTGAGGACGAGCGGTTTAACTCCTGCTCCCCCACCAGCCCTGGGACCAGCCCTGTCCTCCCCGACCACCCTCCATTTCCAAGACAGGCTGTGCTGTCCAGCACACTATTGACGCCACTATTTAACATTTTAAACACCGCAAGAAAGTATGAAGGAATGAAATATCAAGTCCGGGGAAGGCTCATGAGCAGTGATCATCTTGGGCTTCCCTAGGGAGCATCAGTGTGAGAATTAATCAGACTGACCAAAAAGTGTGGGAAATGTGCAGAAACACCCTTCAGAAACCACGTTAATTCATTTGCAAGCAATGAGCCGCCTGGGCGTGGAGAGAAGGAGGGAGGGGAGCCAGGTACTCATGGCTCTTCATTTCAAAACAGGAGGAGATTTGAATGAAGAATGCTGTACTGCAGTGTTTCACGCTGCACAAAGGAAGTTAAATTCCTCTGTAAAGGGAGAGGCTGGCACTTGACTTCAACAGAAACCTCTCTTTATTCTAGAATGGAAATCCATCAGGAAGAGACAGCAGAACAGGTCCATGAGACAAAAGCAGAGTTAAGATGCTGCTGACGCAGGTGAGCTCCGCTAGCACTGGGCCCACTGGCTCCCGCGCCGTGGGAACAGTCGCAGTCCGTCCAGCAGCTGCAGAAATGTTCACTTCCCGCCCCCCAAAACACACCCCTCGAGTGACGGGTGGCAGAATTTTTTTCAAAAGAGCTCAAAAATATTTGGGTGCCTATTTTTTTAATCCCAAATCTGTGAGTACTCCAATTCAGAAAGGTGGACTTTAGAGTTAGGAGAAAGGATTATCTTTTTTTCTTCTCATTTTTCAAAATAATTCTGGCACATGTTCCCAACTATTATTTCTAGTAGTTTCTGCTGTGCTTTCCTGGCCTATTTTAGAAATAGTTTCTCTTTGCAGCTCCTCAGCAGGCCTTCCTCCTGAAGTCTGCTCCCCTGCTACACAATGTAGAGGAGCTGTTTAATAGCCACAGCTCCAGCCCAAGATTTTACATATATCTTTGTTCTCAACGTTAAGATTTCCTCTACCAGTAGTGATTAAAACAGAAGGGAAACAACTGCTTCTTTTGCCTTCCAAAATTTTTTCTTGAAGTGTTTCAGCTGCATTATGTCAAATATTGTGAGGGGTTTATTTTAATGGTGGAACAGTACTAAACTGAATTGAATGATTCATCAGAAACGTGTAATGCGATCATTATTTCTGGCATTTGCCATATGTTCCTACTGCCTCAATTCACTTCAGGAATCCCAAATTAGACTCACTATATGCTATACATCACTAGACTACCACGTTCATATGCACGCACGCACAGAAACATCTATAGGTGAGAAAGTAGCATCCATACACACAGAGACACATGAAATCCTCCCTAGTGCTAATTGTTTCCTCAGGAAAAGAGTCCAGGGATGGACGAGATACCCCAGACCCAATCCCCAGCTGCCTTTGGTCCTGCTGCAAAAACTTAGTTAATTTGACATTATAATTTTCCATTTCTCTATCTGTCAAGGGTGCTCCAAAGGTTAAGTAAAGTTTGGAAGTGCTGAAAGATACTCGGATACAAGAAACCGGAAGAAATATTAGTATGAAAAATTGTTGCTTCTTCCCAATTCGTAAGACCTGGTAGTTACATTCTTAACACACAAGTATTTCATGCAACATAACATCAAGTGTATTTTTCAAACCAATAAAATCGCTAGAACAAAAGTGGCAATTTAAAACTTATATGTTTTAATCTCTTCAATGAAAGGAAAACTCTCATGAATTATGTCATATATTTACAGCTACAAACAGAATGATTAATGCTGGTGTCTAATTTAATTTCTCCTCAAGATTTCTTCTCCTCCCTCTTCTCTTTGGTAACTAACATGTTCACATGCATAAGTGATTGAGAAATAAATGAAGAGGAACAAAAAGGGACGTGTAAACTCTTCTCAAGCACAGCACAGTAAGCTAAATTTCAAAATCACTTCCATCAGACTGCCAAATTCCACGGTTGTCTTAGGCAGCTAGGGGAAAGACAGATAAATGTGGGGTTGTTTTTTTAATTGCATCAATGATTTTCATCCCTGCTTTGTGTTTAAGTTGACGTTTTAAAGAACCAACACCAATTTACCTGGAATATTTCTTAAAGATCTAAAAAAAGCAACAGGGTGAGGCTTCATTTTAAAATCCGGTAACTATATAACAATGGAAGATAAGCTTGGGTTAGTACCACTATTCCAGAGGCATCCTGAAGCTGCCATGGAAACGAACACCTTTCCCCAGTACCGCCAATACGTTCCCCTCCCGGTCCTCGGTCTCGTTTAGATAAACCACACTTCAGAGCTGCCGCAGTCTGAAAGCGGACATCAGATCTGAATCCCTCCCGCCTCCTCGCACACCTCCCAACTCCTGTAGCTGAGGGTCCCCAGGAGGTCCGAGGCTGGATGTGCTCCTGGTTGAATGCCACATCGCAGCGGGGACAGACCCACCTGGTCGGTCACGAATAACCCAGCGAGCGCCCAAGCCAGCTGCAGGCCAGCAGCCCGGAGACTTGTACAAGTGAACCATGAGGGATCTCTGCAGCCCTCCTCCTTATGTTCCTGTTTCCCTTCCCGCTGGAACACCGGGTAAGGTCCTTAGTCCATCGAGAAGGAAGACGACTGTCCAAAGAAGTCAACAAGGTGAGTCAAATATATTTCAGCAGCCCGATCTAGTCGTCACTGCCTCCCTGTCAGTCCTGGCAGAGACACTGCCGTGCGTGTTTCTGGGAGGCTTTGAGAACTATTAATTAACCATAAACATTCCAGGAGAGGTGAATAATAAGCATCATTACAGACATTTCACAGATGACTTCAACAAGATCAAAAAGGTCCAAGTTATTTGCCCACGGTACCAGTGGACACTGATGACAGAGCTAGTTTCCACCAGAACAGCCTCTTATTTTCCTCACTGTAATAACTAACACCTGCCATTAAACCAAAACCATTAAATAAAATCAAAGTAATGCCTCTTTAAACTGGCATGAGAGTTTACGATAAATCAGTCTTAACTGTTTACATAAGAAATCAAATTGGAGCATTGTTTTTAATTCATATATAGCACAGCTGAAAAACAGCAGATATAAGCTTAACTTAAAACCACAAAAAAAGTTTATGTAAAAATTTTGTTCCAGTCTCCCTGTTGCTCTCTGGCTCAGGCTTTGTTCACATTCATAAGA
>NW_008825105.1:389314-413936 GCF_000699105.1 Pygoscelis adeliae
CAATGAAAGCAAAGGGATCCCAGGCAGGCTTTTCCCATATAATCATAGGAAACACGGAAGTCGTTCCTTTAGAGCTATAAATATTCAGCAGTGTAAGCGGAGGACTGCTGTCTTTAAGGGAACTTACATTTTACTCTATAGCACCTCTTGTAAAGAGGGGAAATGAATATTTGACTGAACCTGCAAAGCTCGAATTATGTGAATCATCATTTTTCTCAGTTCTTTGTCAGCTACAGCAACACCCATTAATCAGCACAGCTTAGACCAGACCGGGAACAAGGAGATGCTTATTTTTCATGTGCCTTTGTCAGAAAACTGACATTAAAACTCAGGTCCTCCTTTTCACACACACACGCACACACACTTTATCATTTAGAAATCATTTATGTGGCTCCAACTTCTACAATAAATTACTCAAAGTTCAATAAAAGCAAACCATACCACATAACACTGTTTGGAAGATGTGTAAGGTTCCACCCAGTTTTTGCACAGTAGGTAACTTCTGCCATAAAAATAAAATTAAAATCCTCTCTGCTCCCCCCTCCATCCCCTCTGGGGAAAACCACCTACTTCCCAGGAAAAGCTTTTTCCAAAGAAACACAGATGCAACCCACCACACAAACTGCAGCCATTCATTAAGATGAGCATGTAGAAATATGACCAATAGTCAAAAGAAAAAAAAACAAACAATTTTTTTAATATATATAACTTTGAATCAGCTAAAGCCAGAGTATGAGACACAAGACCATGTACTAATCTGGATTCCCAGTACCAATTAGATAATAGAATCAACAAAGTATTCCCTGAAATTAAGCATCCTGTACAGAAAACATCAAGTACGTGTTCACTGAAAAGCAGAATGTTGTCCAGTGTCATTTCCTTCCACTTCTGAGAAGTCAAAAGGAGCCTTTTTATCAGACAGACGGAAGTGGAGACAGAGGGAAGGAAATAATCCTGCTCTTATAGAGCATTTGAAAGACTAGGCAAAATCAGAGAAAAAGCACTTGTTAGAAGTATCTGAATAAAGCTATGCAAAAGTTAAAGCTTTGCAGGATTTGATGCTTCTTCAACCCCTAGATAACAAAAATTATCACTATTAAAAAAAATACGTCAGGAAACTAAAGCGCTTCAGCACCTATCAACATCAGAAAGCTCTTCCCTCTAAGCAGAAACCAGAGCAAAACTGACGACCGCACACGTTTTCCAAAGGCAGGAGCAAAAAGCCCTATTGTGCAAAAGTGGACGAGAAACGCGCGTCTTCCGCATGCCTCAAAGGACAAGGTGGGGGACCACAGGCAGGGAGGCTCTGCTTCGGCATCCTTGACGCACAGAAGAGTCTGCAACCGGGAGCTTTACTCTTCAGATCCCGTCAGGTGGATTTTCACTTCTGCTGCCGATACCCAGGGAAGTGGAAGAGCATAAGTACATCTGATAAACAGAAGCCTCAGCCCACAGAACTGCCTGCGAGCCTGAGCTGGCAGCAGGGAGACGGGCACGGCCGCGAGTCGCAGCAGGGCTGGTGTATTTCACTGAAAGAGTGGAAAAAAATCACCTGGATACACAGGACGATCCCTGGGTGCACATCCTGGCTTCCCCTCACATTTGCAAGCACAGGGACCTTTCCTGACCTCTACACTGCACCTAAGTAGTTTCCATGCCCGGCCAAGTGCTTCTGCTTCCAGTCCCCCAATATCTGACCTCAGCAGTTTATCTTCAGTGGTTTGAAACCCCTACAGATCTGCACTACAACTCTTTTTATTTTCTTCTTTTTTTGATTGGACCCCCAAAAGACAATACTGAGTTTAGAAATTTTTTATTTTTCCATGCAGACTGATCCCAGCAGGGCAGGTGCTGTACCGCGTCTCCTCCGTACAGCTCGAGCTCTACTCGAGCCCCGATTAGCAACTCACTTCATTTTTCATTTGCTTAATGCAACTCCACAAAAAACAATTCAGTCCCTAGAAAACGCCACTAAAAAAAACCAAAAGTAAAATTAAGGTTTATTAAAGCCATTTGGACAGGAGGAAACCAAAGCACACGTAACCCATTCACGGTTGCAATTCAGACACTGGGTGTGACTTATTTACCCTTACTATTTGAAGCTCCAGCCATCTGCCAAAAGGAGCCCCTGAACGAGCACCGAATAGCACCAGCCAAAATCAACATGGAAGCCGGGAGCAAAGTGTTGGGCTTCGGCTCTTCTGCCAGCCTCACTATAAGGAATGTTTATGTTGGTTCATTTACCAGTGACTTAAAACAACACACCCAAATGAACCAACCAACCAAACAGCCCAGCACAGAAATATCAGAAATAGCGAGGAGGCTTTTGAGTGCCAACTATTTTATGGGCCAGTCATTCTCAGTTTCAGTGTGAATTCAGGTTCAGGTTACTTCAAGACATCCCTCCATCCTCCCTTTGAAAAAAGCACTTGGAATTAGAGAAAGGAAACGTTGCTCTATAAAAGTCCTTCAGCGGCATGGCAGTTTATCCAGAGATTTAAGCAGCCCAGGAATATCCATGTTTCTCAGTCTCATTAAAATGCCAAAGATGGTGGAACATTTTGTTTGGCTGGGGGGGGAGGGGGAGGTGTTTTGGTTTTTTTTTTTTAAATATATATACTTAACAAAAGCCTATGTCAGGAAGGGCTGTGAATAATACTGTCTCAACAATACAGAGCAAGAAAATAAATGGTGTAGTAAAATCTCCATTGATAAAGTTACATGTGTAACTTTCAATAAAACTTATTTAAATTTTATTTACATGCTGACAACACCTCAGATGAGGATGTCAATAATGGGATTTCATAAGTTGAATTATGAATTATCAATACGAGACATTTCATTTTCTTTTACTGCTCACAACATCGATAAATCATTAATGCCACGAAGCTGTGACTGACATTTGTAAATTCTCATAGTGGTGGACCATTATTATCAGGAGACATTCCTGCGAAGAGCCAGGACAGATAGATTTGTTATCACCATTTAAAATCCAACACTTTCGCAGGAACATGAGAATAACTTACAGTGGGAAACAAGCAGGAAAAGCTTCAAACGCTCTGGTCCTATTTTTGTTTTCCAGAGACTGAATGGTAATTTCCCATTAACATGAGAGATCTGTTCTTTTATATCTATGCTATAAAGCCATCAGCTATCTGAACAGAATGAGTAACCTTATCAAAGCAAGATACCTGTACCTTACACTCTGACTCACACCGAGACCATCTGGACAAAACATTCAGACAAGAGCTTTAAAAAACCCCAACATCTTGAAACAAATTGCCAGACAGGGTTACACAAAATGATCTGTCGAACGTGTTAGAGACGGCCAGAAAATCTTTGAAAGTAGACAGAGGGAAGGAAACGTGTATCCTTTTGGGATCCATGTACGACTTATCTCTCTACATTTCAACGTTTTCAGATATAAAACCTGAGAGCAGGTAACGCACTGGGGGTTAAAGGAAGCCCGTGGTCCAAAGGTGTCTTAAGAGCCATTAAAAGATCACGTCACCGTTTGACATAAAGAATCGATCCCCACCTGCGCCCTTAAGTTACTGCCATGTAGGAGTAATTCTGGACCTGCTAGCCTGTCTTCATCAGCTGCTTTTCTAAGTACGCCAGCAATCTCGCAACACGAATGCTGTGCCACTCTTTCTTCTTACCAGCCAGAAAGAAGAAATACTCAGACCCTGGGTATTCTTGTTCGTTTCTACCTTGATTTCCCCTGACAGCAATCAGCAGCGGCTCCAGCTACTAAATAAAACCCAAATCTTAGACTTGATTATCCAGGGTAGTTTTTATCCTTTATTTGCCAAAGCAGATGCACTCATACAGACAAACCACTGAATATAGTTCATTTCACATTTGCCTTTCCCATTAATGAGTCCATGCGTCATTTGCCAAAGGACATACAGATAAAGTCAGCCGAACTTTCCACTACTCCCCCGACAGCTTAATTACTGTCTCAAATTTGGAGCAAGCCATGACAACTTCGCATTTGTTTCCACATTTCATTTTTATGACACTCCAACATCTGCAGAGGATGCTGTAATTAAAAAGGATAAAATTATGTTTAAAAAAAAAAAAAACCTGGACGCAATCAGCTTATTTGCCTGAAGAAAATGGATTACATAGCAAGTGAGCAAGTACGGATGCTCTTCAGCAAGAGCAAGTAGTCACTCAGCAAACCTTAAAGTCCTGAATTACACACTCTAGTGCAATTCAAAAAAATAAAGCTTGTGAAAAGCAAAGTAGACACTCTTGTCTTGTTCTTAAGTATTTCATTGTTTTAAGAACCCTGGGCTTTTTTGTTTGATAAAATTCCAGCAGTTTGTTGGTAAGTTACTTTTAGGGGGAAGTCAGGGTTGAGCTTAGGGGAAGGCAAAAGGACGCCATGTAGAAGAAAACCAAAAGGATAAATCGAAGTGTATTTTTGCTATTAAATGTCCAGTATCGTTTCAAAAGGAAAAAAGACACTAAGAAATGCAGCGAAGAGAAAGTAGTGATACTGCAGTATCGTTGCAAAGGAAGCAAGAACACAAATGTAAAGTGCTGGGCGTACCAACAACACAGCAACAGCCCATTCCACTGCAGGACAAACGCCTACCCCCTGCCCTGTCCCATATTTACGGAGTACAGCAACTAAGACTCCCGTCCCTAACCTTGCATTCTCCCTTGTTCTTCCTGCGTCTGCAGACTACAAAGAACTGTAAGAAAATCCCCTGCATTTAACAGCACTGTGTCCAGCACAGCTGCTGACGTTACATTTGGCTGTCCCATAGTATGGCTGGAAGTTTACTCTGTGTTGGACTGGGAATACCGTCACACTAATGAGATAAGCATAAGGCATCAATTGTTGCAGCATTCCTACCTACAAGTAACCTACACCGCAAGCCAGCAGTGCAAAACCTCCTCGAGAACAGGATGTCCAGCTTTTAATCTCCTTCTGAAGTATAGCTAAGAAACCACTGCATGGGAAGGAAGTCAAGCCAATCAATCTGAAGACAGCCTGATACATTCCGGCTTTCCACCTCACCCTACCTGAAAAACTTCGTTTTTAGCCACTGTGACACTCAGCAGCACTCCTGTGCATCCTCGTAGATGATGTACAGAAGGACTGGACTGAAACGAACAGCTCCACATTTGGACCTTGCATCAGCAACATACTCAGCAATGCAAATCATCTTCCTCAAATTCAAGAGCCTGCAGAGGAAGAAGTCAATGTGCCTGGTGACAGCAGCTGCTTCCCCTACGGCCAAGACCGACAGCAGCCACTGGAAGCAGAAGCATGCAGCAGCTTTCTTACAAAAAGCCCTGCACTTAAAAATGAAGTTGTAAGAGAAACTACTTCTTCCCCCTATACTTTGTGGGGAGGATTTTAGATGACCATCCTCCAGGAGGAGAGTTTCAAAGCAAATCCCCACCGCTGCAGATCACTCTAAACAATGTTATAGTTTAACCCCATCGCCTCTCTGCTCAGTATCTTTTACTGCAGTTCAGTTCAAAACCTGTATTTCAGCACAATTAAAGGGCTTGTTAGTGCAAGACTGCCTGATGGATACACTCTCCTGATCACCATACACTTCACCCTAAGTGTTGATTCTTGCTGCAGCATACACAACTATCTAAATTTTAAGTTAAATATCAGTTTGTACTTTCCTTGATTTCACAATAAACTCAAACCAGAATGCACAGAAAATTCCTTCCTCAAAAGGTTTCAGTTCCCTCTTTTCGAAAACTGCATCAACAACTTAAAACAAAACTGTTCCTCGTCCAACCCGTTCGGTTCTCCAAAAGCAGACACTTGCCAATTATTCTTTGGGGCTCAACTTAATATTTTTGAAAGTCAACAATCAATTATCATTAGTCATACAAAACTGCAGATCAAAACAGAAGAAAACAGGATACAATGCTGATGGAGAAACAGACCAAGCTCTGTAAACAAGTCAGGTAAAGAGCTATCAAAATTATATTCAAATAATAAAAGTATACTCAGTGCTGTGGGACAGTTGGGATTGTTTCTTAGGTACCAGATATGTCACTTCAGGAAACCCAAAATGACCGGAGGGGCTTGCACTAGGAGACGTTCCACTCTATAGCATGATATCTGAAAAATGCCTTTATCAACTGTGAAACTGCAAATTTGTCTTCTAGGACCTCCTCCTAATGCCAGAAAAAGTGACGTTCAATTTGTGTAGCTGCTGCTTTTTTCCTCTAAAGCTTGGGAAGGTAAAGGGAAAAAGGCACATTGAGGAAACCAGACTTGAAAAAGGCATTTCACACAGCATATTGTGAAAAATACGATGCAGTTGTCTGTCTACGGCTTCAAATAAGATTTTATTTTGCAATGTAAATATTTAAGCACTCTCTCTTTCAGTTGTCAGAAATTGCGTGCCTTGAAATTGAGGCGCTCTCTTACACAGACACATCTGTGGAGATGCGTAACTCGAGTAACCTGTGCCAGAGACATTACAAACAGCCTACTTTCTTGCAAAGAAGTTACACCTGCTCAGTCAAAAAAACTTTAAAGATTAAGGCTTTGTTGTTCCTAAGCTGACTCAGTCCATCACTCTGCAAAATGCCACGAAATCCTCTTCATTTCTGACATCAGTCAAGGTCAGGATGAACTCCCCTCAGCTACATCAGCTTCCTCCACAGCCCTGGGAGTTTTCAGCTTTTGAGTAATATGTACACAGATCATCACCTTTCTTTTGCATGCGTGAACCTCCTTTTGAAAACAGAAACATTAACAAAAAGGTATCGACAGCCATATTTTGAACTTACAGTTGCCTCATCTTTGCAAAAACTGTCACTTTCCAAGCATTCAACGGGGAAAATGCGTACAGCCTGTTAGATAGTCTTAAACCCTACCCTATACAAGCAGAATTTGTAAGTCTGCTTTAAAAGCAGCCACTTAGCAGCCATTTTCCTTCATAACCTCCACTGTCTCCAGCAAAGAAAAATAGCAAGAGGTCTCCAACGAGGAGCGTAAGAGAAGGAGATCCTGAAAGACCTCTGGCTCTCCGAATTAAAAATATCACTCGCACACAATGGCCCAAACGCGATGCAGAGTCTACGGCTTTTCATTCCGGCTATTGTCATCTAATAATAGCCCTGCAGAGCCCCCATGACCCAGCGCTGGCCATATTGTGTGCTCTCACTATCCACCTCCCCATCGGAGAGCTATTTAAAGTATAAAACAAGCAAGTTTCTCTTTGAATGTCAGCTCTGTATGGGAAGTCAGAGCTAAGGCAGTCTTTTGAGATTGCTGGCTTTTAAAAACTCTGCCCACTAACTAAGCAGTGCAGAGTGGATCTCGTATTTAAGAACAGTAGTTGAGGAAATAACTTGCTAAGAGAAACGCACCAGTGCAGGTCTGGAAAGCTGCACACGACAACACGCGTGTCCGTAAGCCAGCACCTTCCCAACAGGACCCAGCTGCCACTGCATCCAAGCCACTGCGATTTTCAACCTGGTTAAGGTTTAAAGAGCATCCGTGATAAATAGAGGCACAGAGAACTACAGAAGGGAGACTGCGCAGTGAGTTATCTTCACACGGTAAATATATCCCAATTACAGCCACCGCCTCCTAGTATACATGCAATAAGCCAGCAATTCAGTAATTTTCTATTGAATTATCTGAAAAGGTTTGTAAAAGTACTAAAATCCCGCTATGCTCTCTGATTCAGCATCATACCTATGCTGATGAAGGTAACGGGTACTAAGTAAATCAGGCAAAATCATACAGCACGTCAGCCACAGAAGTTGAAATCAGAAGCCGCGGCTGCGCCCCTGCTTTCCAAGAACAAGACAACACTAGCTCACCTCCACCATTTGTAAGGAAGTCAAGATATATCGAAACCAGTAGGCACATACTGGGAATGAATGCCATTGCCTAGGGATACTGCACACATCTCAGCACGACTTCATAATTATTTATGAAGTGATACTCCATTCACAATATAAAGCAACGTACTTGGGTTATTTCTATAAATATTATTTTTTTTGATTCGTAATGGACACAGAAATATCAGCCTTTAAAAAAAAAAAAAAAACACGTTACTTAAGCCCCAGGAGCCCCATCACAGCCTCAGTGCTCATAAGACATCTGCAAAAACCCAAGGCAGAATTTCTTCTTCTATCTGCAGCCCTGCCGAGCCAAAAGCTCTTCCCAGCTCCAGTCTGGGTCCAGAGGAGCAGAAAAGTGATTCATCCTCCCACTCTCCATCCAGGCTCCTGCTTCTCTGCCAGAGCTGCCAGGAGGAGTCAGAGCCCACCACCTTTGGCAGCGTGGTGCAATCTATCATCGAGACAGGAATCACTACCAGCTCTTAAAAAAAACAGTGTGAACATTTGGTGACATTTCAATTGCTACAAACAGGGAATGAATTTGAATCGGGACCTAAAAAAGATGAAGGTTGAGTCATCCACACTGACTTCTCACTCATTAAAATAGATTTTACTTATTCCCGATTTGCAGGTTGCTACATATGAACACTATATTAAAGAAAATAAAATTGAGGAACCCTTTAGCAAGTAAAGAAAAAAGCCAGCCCCCAAAAGTGAACTCACTGATACCCAGCTCTCTTCCACTTACTGTGTTCACCAGACTTCTCACTTCATCTAGAACAACCGTGCCAACAGCAGAAAATTGAAACTAACCTTTATCCAAAATAAAATGACAGCAATTAAGCCATAAACAAGTTGCCCGGCTTGATAAAAATGAGTTCAAGCCCTGAGCTTGTAGTATTCAATGGCATTTTTAAGCCTTCCTAAGGAAAAATCACCGCTTGCTGTTAAAACTCTCCCAAGGCCTGAGTGGATGGTTACAGAACTGATGTGCAGAAAAGCTGCCTCTAGCTGAGCAAAAGAACTAAAATTAAACCCAAAAAAATACCCCAGACCGGAAAGTTAGTAGTAGGTGCGTAAAAATATTAACTTAGGCAATGAAAGAAACACAGTCTGCACTATTAGTTTATTTAGACTAACCACATTATTAACCAATTTGCCATCAGTAATAATAGACATACCCACTGTCACCACTATGCAGAGAACATCCATTTTGTAAAACATGTTAGCATGAATAGTCTAACCTCAAACCAAGCTAAGGCACGTAGAAAATTAAATCACCAAGGAGCCAGGCACTTGCTAAAATTTTAAGTCCACCCTAATTACTGACAAGGCAAAGCAGATTTTTCTTCGCTCTTGACACACTCTTCCTCGAACACATCCGATTGCTTTGTATATTTTTCCTTGTCTATTCTAGTCCCAACTGACAAGAAAAAAAGAAGGTATTAACACCTTCATCTGGATTAACAGCATCCGGGAGCATTGAGACAGCTTCCTAAAAACGCAGCTTTTGACAAGAGCGGGCCCGCAGCAGCCTCCCTGGCTGTTTTCTTGCTGGACAAAATAAACGGGTCAAAGCAAGAGGCAATTCCCAGGACCATGCCTTAAAACCAAGGAGAAGGTCTCTGCAGCGCATGGTCTCTTCTGTTTGCTCTGGCACAACCCCTCTTCACCACAAACACAAAAAAGACATCCCCTGGGACCGGGTAAGTCCACTCCAAGGAACCAGAGCACTTTATACACAAGAAAAGGAGAGGGAATCAGCCCCCAAATAGTTTGCAATGACAAGCGTTTCCTGCTTGCTCTGCCACCAATAGAAATATTTGACGTTCACAAACTTTCTCCTATTTAAACTGAATACCCTCACAAAGCCCTGAAGTTCAACTTCAGCGGGAACAGTGAAGGTTTGCTTCAACACTAAGTATTTCTCACAGACATTGGAAAGTGTCAACAAAACTGCAGTACAAGAGGCAGTGAAAGGAGCATCTCTTTCAATATTCTCAACTGGCCTCTCGGCAGCTTAAAGATTTAAAAATTTTAAAATATAAATTTGACCTCTAGGACTGGCAATCTAGTATCTTTGCCAACACTGAAGTTCACATAAGCCTTTAACTCCTAAAAATAAATCTTAAAGAAAACATTCATTCAAGACTCAATCCCAGTGGAGCAAAAAGAACTTTGGAAGAATCAGAAAACTGGCACTTAAAAATAGCAAACCTGTTTATTTGTGTTAGGAAATTTCAGGGGAGTGTTTATTTCCTACTTATTACCCAAACCATTTCCCAACAGCAGAAGTCAGGGAGGAAGAAAAGAGAATGGAGAAAGGAGTCAAAAGACAGGATGCCTGTAGACACATTTCAGCTACCTGACAATCCAACTCAAGGCTGCACAAAGTTTGACTCATTCATGGAATTGTTTTTGACTGTTCTTCGCCGTAAACTGCAGTGAGTTTTATTTGAGCGGTGAGCTGCATTCTCCCACTCCCTGTTTCCACTCGGACCAGCGAGCACCTCCTAACTCGACAGACATCTCATTCAAAACAATGCTGGGATTTGTCACTCCATCACCTCCAAAAAAAACAAACGAACAAAAAAAAAAAGTAAAAACCCCACATATACAGCTATGCAATTATCTCCTCTGCCCGAGTAACTTTTCTTAAAAAGAAGAGGCACATCCCTTCCAGCCACGCAGGCTGCATTGCCAGACAAAAAAGAAAAAAGAGTTCAATGTTCTCTCAACATGTTTCAAGATCTGTAACTGAATCCCATAACTCTCACTGGAGACTTTGATTTAGGTCATTTCGAGTCATTCACTCCCCTTTAATCTTTTTACCTACTTTCAGTCTACTTGGAACACAATGCCATTCAACTGTGCGAGATCTGCTGAAAGACCTAATTCAGCGACCCAAAGAACACAGACTCCTCAAAATAGACCTGAATTAAGAGCACCGAACGCCAGAGGATGCCTCTCCTCACCCGAGGGGAAAACAGTACCCAGAAAGCTCTGACACCATCAAACCAGTGAAAATGCTAATTTAGGCAGGATGTTCTTCCAGTGATCATAAAACACAAAGCTATTTGAAAGGAAAATGGATGGAATTTTGAAGAAGAAAGAAAGTAAAATATCACACGCATGTTATAAATACACATACAGTTATGCCCACAGTTATACCCAGAAATAATTTGCTTTATTTAGCTTCAAAGCAGACAAGGAATAACATCTATAATGCTTAAAAGGTACTACAGGAAGTTTCAGAATAAGAGAATTCTGCAAAAGACAACTCTGGCTTTTGGGCAGCTTTTTTTTTTTTTTTTAAATATCAGAGATACAAGAGTTCTCAGTTATAAGTACTATGTATGATGTATTAACGTCCTCACTTTCACTGATAGGCAAAGGGTCATCGCAAAGACTGAAAGTAGATTTAAGATGTTAAGTGAAAGAGAAGTTTAGAAAGTGATATAGTAAAGCATGAACCATGAGAGACTTGCGATACAGCTGAATAGCTCTTTAGCACATTGAACAGAACAGGCATTTTGTTTGGGCTACTTAAAAACAAACTCACCTCTCCCAAGTAAATAAATACTTCATACATTGAAAGATAAAAAAATAAAAGTAAGAGCTTTCCACATATCTGATAAAAACCACTCTATGTAAAAGAAATGAGAACACCTGTGCTCTAAAAAGTTAATGGTCAACAGATTTTAATATTATTGCTATAAGCTAAAAGCACACATAGTGAGGCTTCAGGGGGATCTTTGTTTTGTTAACAAAATAAGCATTGAGAGAGCACACGGGGGGGGGGGGGAAGGAGGCAGGGAAAGAAAAGGAACCTGTTTTCCTTGTACATCAGAGAGCCCTTAGTGCAGAGGGTTGAATTTATTCTTACTATCGCTGTCAAAGATTCAAAGTAGCTCTGTAAGCACAGCATAACCTTTCCACAACAGACAACCCAAGCAAGGCTGGCTGAGTACTGATCGCTTTCAAAAAAAAAAAAAAAAATCAACTTACTCTTTCCTATAGATACATGCAGCTGTCATCCTCTGCATGCACCTTTCCATGTAAGGTCTCAAAGCAACCTCCTTCTTGAAAGGAGAGGCAACGATCTTTTAGAACTGATAAATGTGTTTAAATAGTCAACATATAAATAACTTCTTACAGCAAAGACAACAGCAAACCTCTCACAAGATCCAGAATCCTTCAACTAAAGGTAACAGCAAATTAGCAGCACTTTCATCCCAACCATAGCAGCTGGCCGTGCTGCTCTGGGTTTGGTAGAGGGTGCGGCGTGAATGAGAACTATTTGCACGAAGCCTATTCATAAACCCACTGAAACGATGAGAGTGAGCTGGAAAAGGCAACAGAGTACGGAGAAAATTATAGCTGATCTTTCAGCTTACAGCAAGTATTTATTATGGAACTCCACAAGCTACAGATGCTGCTTTCTGGAGAAGCCTCCAGCAGCAGAAAAACAACGTACTCGCCCACTCCATACGTGTTGGCCTGGCGATCGCAAGCTTCTTCCCAGAACACTGGATGGAGCCTTCTCCTGTAGTACTGTAATACTCCTACCATGGTGCTCCTTAAGCTGGAGCTAGAAATTAATCAGTAACAGTCAAGCAAATTTAGAAATCACAGCAAGAATGACCAACTGTTAGAGTATGTTAACTAGAAAATAACTTGAAGTTTCAGAACAAAATAAAACAAAAACCCAAAACCAAACCAAAAAACTTGCTCATTTGCTGGCAACAGCTGCCGCCGCTTTCAAGACATACAAGATGACTCTACCTATAGGGATTTTCCAGAGAGACCAGCACCAGAATTTGTTCCCTTGTTTTAAATCTGAAACAACCTACTACCTGAACCTCCGGGGGCATGTTTGGGGAGGCCATTTTTAGCCAAGATTTCTGGGGAGAAAGAGTGAAAGGTGGAAATTAATGGATGCAAGGAGCCCTTTATAGCTATCTTCTGTCAAGTTCATTCTGACGGGGATGAGGGAAATAATTTGATTTAAAGCCTAAGTAAAGATTAATTCCTTAAGTATGAAGGCAATGCATATGAATGTGTTTGGCATTAGACAACTAGGCTAAATAAAAGGATTTCTCTTACACTTTGGGGTAAAGTAATTTATCATTCCAGGCAGAAATTAATCATATAATGGAAGGTAACAACAACATATGGATTGATAAAAGATCAAACCAACCTCAGAGAAAATACAGACAATCTGGACGGGGTAAGAGCACATGGAGGGAGAAAAGGCAATTCAGCAGTCAGTAACAAGACTTCACACCACACAGGAAATAAAATTGACACTCAAGGGGCCCAAGAGTTGGCTCCAAGGGGTGCTTAACCCAAGTTCTGAGTTTATCCAGCAACCCTGGTCAGCAGTGCTGACATCTTTGGTAACGTAATAAGTTCCCTGCTAAGAAACCCTACACATTTGTTGAGCACAAACAAAACTTTGACTTGCAAACAGTTGTACTAGATTAACCAGAAACTAATAATGTCACAGCTCTGATTAACCCAATAGAGATTAGTGTATTTAAGCCTCTCCTGGCATGTCTGTGGCTGCTGTCCGTCCTCCATTTTTCCATTTCTATAGCACAACTCATGGAAGCTCACAAGAGCCAAAAAAAGAAAAGGGAAAAAAAAGAAACAGAACAAGAAGTATCCAGAGTTTTTAGACATTCAGCTCCAGGGGGAAAACACAAGAGCGCAATTTCATTCATAGCAAGTTAAGTTTCCATCCAAACATCATTACTGTATCCTGTGACCTTTGTAGTGTTGCATTTGTTCCTCCCTCCATACAGCACAGAAACCCTTTCCCCCTCCCTTTTCCAGCTGCACACTTTTAAGTCGTTTACTGGCAAAGTCTTGTTCATATTTCAGCATCTTTCTGCAGCACTGGAGTCCGCCCCGTTGAGCTGGGACACAGACGGGTGCAAGCAGCCCACTATGCAGCAGAAATACTGGTGGTTTACCTTTTTTTTTTTTTTGGAAAAGGGTAAATGGGATGAAGCAGGCTTCCTTCTTCAACAGATGGAGAGAACACGGAAAAGTTAGGAAGAGTTACTTTCATTAAAGAGGCCAAAGCAAAACCAGGCTCCTTTCCAAAACCACTTCACAGAGATATTAATTCATTAAATTTCTGAATAACTGGTTATTGAACAGAGGGGAAAAACCTCCACGGGCCTGCTCAGAGCTCTGTACTTCTACAGTCCATAAAACACTTCGTATGCTATGCTTTGTCATTATCATTCACTAATATATCCACTGCACATATTAACAAAAATGGAGACTTTTTTTTTTTTCCACAGTAATAATGGCTGCTTCTTATTTACATGTTTTCTGTCCTGAGCTTTCAAAGCACTTCATGTTCATCAGACAAGACTGTCTTCAAAACACATCTGTAATATACCTGCTTTATGATCCACAGAACTGAATGTACATCTACTGATGACAAAAAAAAATAAAATAAAAGAACCCTGTCAGTGGATTTGCCAAATGCTCCAGGCAGGAAAGCAACCCTTTCAGAGGGCAGGCATGTCAGCATCTTAGTAAACTTCACTCTGCCTCGCCTTCGTGCTGCATGTCCAAATTCTGCTTTAAAGGCATATGATGCTGCTGTGGGTTTCCAAGAAAGTGGAAGAGCATCGGTTTTCTAGAAAGCTTCATTACTGTTCACTGATCAAAACTGCCTGGATGGTTATTCGTAGTGCCATCAACAGCCTTAGGAGAAGTTAACTTGTCATAGTTGTGATTTCCAAGTAAAACACTTAAGGCAGCCCTCCCCAGATGAATTGGGATAGGAGAAGGAGAATCGCGGCGTGCCAGTGAGCACACAACAGCTACCATCTGCCTGTGGTTGCCACAGTACTGCCCAAGTTGAGTAACTACATCTGGTAGCTGACTGGAAGTTTCTTCGACCCATAATCCTGTCTCTATGTAAAATTTCTTCATATTTTAATAACATGCAGTGCTAATAAAACGTGAATAACTCCTCTTTTTTTTTCCCCCCTAAGAGCAAGAACATCACATAAAACGTGTTGTGGATACCAGGTACTCTTAGCAGTAGAATAGCAAGAGCACTGCCCCCGTGTTAACCTGCATAAAGAAAAGGATTTTGTGGAATTTCCCATAACGCCTAACTTCGCAAATTAAGTGCTAACAAGTAGGAGCATCCTCAAATTTATCCCACTATATTTAAACCTCATCCAACAGGCATCTTAAATATTCCCCAAATAAAGGCATAATCATACGTAACATGACACGGCCCAGCAAGTTCCTTGAACTGGTCCATCAATTTGGTTTCCTCCTGCCCTGCATGGATCACTCCCTCCCTGCTGAGAAGGGGAACGAGGGGATCAATTAATGCCTAAATAGAATGGCTGACACAGGGAAATGACAATCCCTACCTCATTTCATTCAGATCGCTAAACCAACAAAGAGCAATTGCTGTGAAGAACTTACTACCACAAACTGGGTTTCCCCTTAAGATTTCTCACCACTAAGCCTCCATCAGCAGCAGACAGTACTGTATTTTATTATTGCAATATCCAGACACACTCTGAACAAAATTGAACAGGCTGCTGATTAAAACATCAGCATTCACCACATTATCTGCAGCACCATCCTCACTATTTCTACAAGCGGTGGAACAGGATGGATGGGAAATTGGGAGGGTGAGAAATGAGAAACAGAACGGCACCCCATCCATCATTACCAAGTCTCAAGCTGCAAATGCAAGGAGGGGGAAAAACCTTCACGTATTGTATCAATAGCTTAAAGCCCTGTACTCTCCTTTACTGTAGGGATCAATGATGATGTGACCGGCAGCCGAACAAAATACAGCTTTTCAGCCTTCCCTCATGCCATGGGCACACCACGCAGAGGCTAAAAACCAAAGAAAATAGAAAGATATCTTTCTAAACAATCCCCTTTGTAGAATAAGCACTAGTTTGTGCTGCTAATCACCCCCTCCCTTTTCAGGTACCAAATAAAAGCTACAGCAAGAAAAACACATTCATTACCCTGTACAGTTTGCCTTACAAAAACCCACCAATGACACAGAACTGTTTTGACTGACTGAGGCTCAGGATCTTTGGTTAGAAAACAATCCATCCACTTGTTCAGAGCGAGCAGTTTAGCAATTCTGGCAGCTACAGATCTGTCGGGAACAAACCCCCCTTCCTCGCAGGACCATCAGGGCATGCCCCTGCAGTGGGACTGAACTGCTGCCCAAAGAAAGAGTCAGGGACTAATTCCCAGGCAACAACTGTTGTTATTTTAAATAGATTCAATTTGCAAGCACTCCCCATCTATAAATTGCATAGCTCCACAGCTTACTCTCTGCATGAAAACCGTTGTCCAACGACAGCAGTACAAAAACAAACCAAAAACCCTTCGCTACTTAAAAGAAGGGAAGCCAAAATGCTCTTCCTGGAAAGTCCTACGATAAAAAAAAGCCAACTTCAAAATTAGTAGGACTGACCAAATCACCCTGCCGCAGCACTTCAGGACTGTAGATTAAAATCCACTCTTGGTTTAGAGTTAATCTGTTTATTTGGCTCCTTCTCAAGAGTCAAGAAGCCAGGAGCTGCTTATGTGCCACAGGATAAGGCAGCTCCCCTGGCCTAATTCAGCCAATTTCACAGAAATAAATGTGAAGCAAAAGTTGTTTCTGTGGCATGCTGAAAACACTTAAGACCTAAGAATTTTTGCACCACATTTAGCAACACCTTGAGAAAAAATGGTGGAGAAAAAGCACTCATTAAAGGAGAGGGGGGAATCCTATGAATGTTTTGGCAATTTGCTGCTTGTAGTTTATGCCAAAGATTTACTGCACTATTCTGTGCAGCATGCTGCAGCATACAAAAGGGTGCACACTAGATTAAACCGCACGGCTGTGCCAGGCACATCAGCTGAGGTTTACACCCAGGCGCAGCTCACATTTACGTTTATACTTGCTTCCATCTCTGCCGCCTTGCTTGGTTAAAGAACAGCAAATGCTGGGCTCGTTTCTCCTGACCGACGCTGCCTGTCACTGACTCTTACCTAGGCCCACCGCAGGCTGCATACTGCCATCCTAACATCATGCCCACGCTGCTTCGGAGTGCAAGCAGCGCTCCCAAATAACTCTAGCTCTTGTAAACACATCTCCTTTTACATTCAGAATTGCAGAGGAAGTTTTTTGGGGTTGTTGTTTTTTTTTTTTTTAAAATCCCAGCTCCTTACTTTTTTTCCAAGCAATGATTAACTCTCACCATACCAACTCAAAGCAAAATGACTGGGTCAGAACCTTTAGAGTTTAACAACGGTAAATAGTTACTCTGATAGCAAAAAAAAAAAAAGAAAAAAAAAAATTAAAGGGTTCAAATCCATTTGCAGCATCTAGTTGGAAAAAACACCAGCTGATCTTCCTATACACAGTTACTCTATATCCACATGTGTTTTCTGACTTTAAACACTCGCATCAAGAGTTTCACTGACCACTACCTAGAGATTTCACAACAAGAAGGTCCTGTTTTGTCTTTTGTAATATTGCTATTTTGGAAGAAAAGGAGAAAGAGAAAGTAGAAATGAGGAATGGTCTCTAATGATGGAATTACTGTGAAGTCAAGACCCTTTCTCCCATTTTCTCCCATACCTGTTTATCCCTCAGCAAATCAAACCGTAACTCTGCATTTGCTTCCATCGCCTACAAAACATTGACAATATTCAGAGAGCAGGGCTCCCGTGATGCTGTAGAAATTCTCAAAAAGAAAGCATGAAATCTGCCAAAGTCATACAAAAATGAACTAAATAAAGTCATAAGTAATGAATATCAACTGTGCGTGGCATAGCGAAAGCTATTCAAAAGAACATGTGTTTAAACATACTCTCCATCTCAACAAAGGTTTAGATTTTTCACTCTTCATAAAGACAGCTGAAAAAGTTGACCAGGCAAATAGGTTCTTCCAAGTAAATTCCCAAAATGGGCAAAAATTAGTAAGCATTAAAAACAAAAAAAGTCAAGCCTTTTAACTAACAGAAAAAGGAAAAGATACTAACGTGTACCCTTACCACGAAAGGAAATCATTTAGAGCTAAGGAAAAATGTCATGGGGCTCCCTTAGTTGGGAGTTAGGGAAAACCGGCTATCGCTAGTAAACTTCTTATAGAAACCCTACTGGAGTTACACTGGCAGTTCCTTCTGCTTTTGGAAGAAACTGCAGCACTTAAGTGGACTGAGTCTTTTGGTCAGTAGCCTTGCAATACTTGATGAATCTGCAGCAGAGGGATTTTGGAGATGGAGGGGAAAGAAGGAAGACTCTGCATTCTTTCACCTCTTCCCGTCCTCGTTAATAATCCATTAGCAGGAACTGTACATGGGACAAAAAGAAATACAAACTATTGCTGTAACATCAAACCAGTCTCCCAACAGCCCCTTCCCCCTTTCTGGCAGCAGGCTGCTTCATTGGCCCAATCCAGCTCCAAAACTCAAGGGATTAGCGCTATCAAGAACTGCAGAAAAACAGATGATTCTACAGCAAATTCCATAGCCGGAGTTTGGAGCAAGTCATTGTTGCAAACAAATGGAATCACTTACACGCACAGAGTAATGATTAACTGTAAAAAACCCTTAAAAGGTAGTTTTACATTTTAAATGTAAATGGTAATCCAATACATACAAACTCAAAATCTCAAAATTCAAAACTATTCCACTCAACCACACCAGGGTGCGTGGCTGAAAAGTCTATTTACACAGTGTATTAAATAGGCTCTGCCAAAGAAGTGGCCAAGAGCTCAGCCGTAACTCTCCAAAGCACACATCCATGGTGCTAGGATCTGCAAACAGAGTCATAGTGTGCAGCGACCAACCTGGTGACCTGAACACAAGACGAACACAACAGAGAAATCATCGTACATACAGAACGTCAACAGTACTGAAAATCCCCAGGTGCACAGGTTTAGCAACAAAATAAATTACAGTGATTTCAACTCATTTATCTAAAAATCTAAAGATAGTTCTACAAATACCTTCTTTCTAGACAAGCGCTGCATGTGCCGTGTTAACAAGAAAGCTTTCAACAGTTGAGAGAAATGCCAGTTCTGTTCCAAATCACCACCCCCAAAAGCATCACACTTCCTTTCTAGCCCCCAAATTACAGCTGCTGACCCAGTCACAGCTACTTTTGTAATCTTTCACACGCAGAAGGTCTGTACCACTCCTAAGAGTTTACCAGGATTAAAAACTGCCGACCATCAATCAAGGTGCTCAGAAGATGTACCACACAAATGAGATTGGTGTGCAGCATTTAAGGCATTTTTAAGCAGCATTTAAGGCAAAAGATCCCAATCAGATCAAATACGCTCTCAGTCGTTCCTCACCCAGAGAGGAAAAAGGGACTTACCTGAAATTTATCAGCGATTTTGGGGAGATTAAAAAGAAAGTTTTAGACATTGTAGTAGCCTGAATCTGATTGAAGCTGTGAGGCTTGCCTTAAGTTCTTCGTATCAGGCACCTTCTCTTAGTTCAAGAGACACTCAGCTAAATAACCACGCAGGCACCTCTGTGCTGTGGTTGCTCCCGCTATAAATTACCTCATCTATTTTTCATATTCCTAGCGCTTTTTGGACTGTGCTGCAAGAGATGCATTTTAACCTTTGCTAGAGACTACTCAAGGACAGAAGTGGCTTATGAACCCTCGCTGTGTAAAAAATTTCACTATTAAATTTCTGTAGCCCAAACCATGAAGCTATTTACTGAAGCTTTATACAAACTAATTAAATATAAGGCTCTCGTGGGATACGAGGAGAAAGAAAAGAAGAATTAAGAGACAGATCACTGGCTTCTCTTTCCTCAACAAACGTACACTCCAGTTTAATACATTAAACCGAAAAACAGTCTGACGGTCCTTGGTCAGGCATAGATAGGCAGCATCCAAATCTCACATGGAACACACTGCACAGCATAAATTAATTATCTCTGCTTTACCGCAACTTGCACAAAGGAATTGGGAGAGACAATCCAGACAAGGGGATGAGCTTGAGATATCAAAGGCTCCATATGGAGACCACAGAATCTCACTTTCCAGCCTCACAGAACTCATAATCTTTGTGAGCACATGGTACAGAAACATATCAAAGCAGCACTTCCCTCCCCTGCTGACCCCATGTCATCTTGTCAGGAGAATTCCTACCACATGACACGCAGCCATTTCAGAGTTTCCTCAAAGAGAGAAGCACTCTCAACAAGTCTTGCAAGAAGAGCCCACTAATACTGGCAATCTCTCCTCTCCTCACCAACAGCATGAAACATTCAAGTGCAGATAGCACAGACATGCAACCAAACACAAGGCAGACTCTGCTTGCATCATCTAAAGGCAAAAGACTCAAGGTCAATGCAGTTGTTGAGGAAAGCCACCCTGCGTGGACACCTCAGCAGGTTAACTCACTTCTGCAGAAGACAGCGCGTTTGTAACTGAACCTCTAGATACTAAAGACCACAGGATCGTTGGACAATTCAGGTTGGGAAGGAGCTCAGGAGGTCATCCAGCCCCATCTCCGGTAGTCGGCTGTAAGGTCAGACCAAGTTACTCAAGGCGGTATCCAGTCTGGTTCCAGCAACCTCCAAGGATGGATGCACTGCACCAGTACCTACAGACTGCAAAGCTTGTCCTCAACCACACTGCACAAGTAATTAGGAAGAAACACATCGCTCCCTCCATGTCCCCTGACAACTGCACAGTAAGTTTGATGTGTAAGAGGTAAATCACTTTCATCTGCAGAAATTCATTTCATTCCAATGTTGATCTCCCCTGCCATTAGCTGCATGCACAAACCACGGGAAGAGCTAACTCCAACCCAAAAGAGGCAAAGAACTGGCTGCTGGAAGAAGACAGCAAATACCTATAGCTCACAGCCATGGGAAAACAAAAAGTTTCACTCATCAACACCCCCTACACACCTTTTACGAGAAAAATTACCAAGTTCATTCAGCAACAGAAAACCAAAAGGTTTGCATAACAATGATCTATTAACCATAAGCCATACTATTCTTTAAGTAGTTTTTGATTATCAACTGAAGACTATTAAATTTTTAAACAAAGCTCAATCATTCTAGTATTAATAATCTAAAGTGCTTAAGTAAGTGTTTGTGGATTAATGGTTTTAAATGAAGCCTCTAAACACAGTTTCCAACGCACAGCCAGAATGGAGTGTAGCAAAAAATGTAGTAAGTTTCTAAATGCTAGTGAAAAATATCAGAGTTTTCTCATCTGAGAAACAGATGATACCTTACAATTTATGTAGCACACCAACACCTGATTCATCTCACTCCCACGGCGACTGCTTCATGGCATCATTTCACAACACAAGAGAAAAGATACCAAACAACCCAGAATCAGAGTTAACACCATTTCTATGCCATTCCTGCAGTTAAAGTCAGAATTTGATCAGGACGCTAAAATTTTTTATGCAAGGACCATGATATGTTTAATGACTAGGCAGCACCACACTTTTGGATTTAAGTATGTCTTTACTACCATCTCATCTTCCCACTCTGGCAGAGAGACCCACACGCCTCTGGAATTAGAGAGGCAAGAGGTCTTATCACTCATGAGTTTTCCTGTAGAGCCAAATCACTATCCAACTCAGAACCAAGGTTATCTACGAGATGTAAAGCAAGTTTCATGAAATTTTAAGAAGAGCTTATAATTTCAAAGTCTCCCCCCGAACTTGATACCTAAAATCAGAGGGACGATGATCCCCATTGCCAAAGCAGTTCATGAAGGGTCGAAGCCAGGTGAAGAAGGGAAGCTCCCCGCTGTACTTTGAAAGAAATAAGGTGATGGGGGAGAGGATTGTTACCATACCACCACGTCTGGTTTTGAGCTGTTTGGCCCATCTACACCTCCCTCTCAAGGGAAGGGCAGGAGATGGATTAGCACCTTCCATTAGCCTCTTCTGGGGCTGTTTCTAGGTGTCCAACACAAGGCTTCCCCGGCATCACACAACTAACCCTAACCTCCCCGCAATCCCTCACGGCAGGCGTGCGCCTCGAGGAGTCCCCCACACAGGGAGAGCTGAACTGTGAGAGGGATGAATATCCCGAGACAAACTCATAGCTGCCCTCGCCACTAATTCAGGAAGGAAACCCCCTTCCCCCAGCTCCTCGTGCTCCATTTACACAGGTCCGCTGCTCTTAACCTCACATATTTAAGACAGGAACATTTTATAAGGCAAAAAGCAAAAATATCTATATGCCACAACAGTAGTTCACTTTTGGGTCCACGTTTGAAGGCTGAACTGACAGGTCTCCGCATAAGCGCCTTAAGAGATGAACTGAATTTTGGCAGTAATGGTCTCTGCACACAGGGAAGGCTCATTTCCATTTTACCCATCTTGTCGGTCCCTTTTTTGAAAAGGAAGGGAAAGCTTTCTTTTCTTTGCCAATGCATGAAAAATCTGAGAGGCGAGGAGATGCGCTTTACTAATTCTAAAGCCTTGTTCCTTATTATTGCGTCCAATTCGCAAATGTTGTGACTACAAGCTTGATTCTATCACACACATTTTGATGGGGTAAATAATGAAAGAACACAGAAGCCTCTAATTTTACACTGACTTCAATTCCCATTTCCATCAAAGACAGCTAGAAAACAGGAACAGAAAGTAAAGTAAAAAAGAAACACGCTCTTCTCCATTTCTAACTTTAAGAACACAAAAATTAAAAAAAAAAAAGAAGAAAATAAACTCCTACCCAGCTTTATATTTGCTCACATAAATATTTTTAACATAAATGTCAAAACTACTTCTAGGTACAGAGTACTAGGGTCAGTGTAGGATATGCATCTTGTAGGACAACATGTTTTAATGATTTGCGACCAGTGAGCAGCCCCCCTAGTAGGAAAAACAACTAAGTGCATAATTGCAAAACAATATTTTAATTGTCAGTTTTAATCCAGGTTTCCTACTCAGATTTAAATCACATTTTTTTAAATCGCATTGATTTAACTCAATCAACCCTGCCCGAAGGCCATCCTTCCTGCATGCTATGAGCATACCAAGCAAGTTTTAACCAATTAGATAAAGCACTAAATCTCATAATTTCCTAACAGCGATATATCAAGCCATACACAAGTCGTAATTATTTTTTTAAATAAGCGTTATCCTGAAAACTTTGCAAAAATAAGAAGCTAAGTAGACATTTCACCATCCTTTTTTTTTTTTTTTTTTTTACCTAGGGCACATGATAGCCTGAAACCCAGCCAACTGAATTCTGCAGAAGACTCGCATGATCATTGCAAATATGCCTCTGACTCTTTATTGCCTTCCTTACGATGATGGGAATAACACTGATGCATTAGTTTTATTCATTTATATACGTATGCACATATATGTGTGTATACACACACACACTGCAACCTTAAGGTGTTACACTCAAGAGCACAGTAAGAAAAACCAGGCAGTAATATTATGGACTCACCAAGAGCAAAATCCTGAATAATGGAACTTTCTAGCACAAACAGCTTTACAGGGACCCTCAGCACGGTCCCTGCTACTACCAGTGGAAATATGCTCTTCTGACACTACACAGATTTTTAAAAGATTCCCATGATAGGAGGAGGATTAAAAAGCAATTAACTGGCTCTCATATTTCAAATGTGCAAAGCCATATTTTAGAACAGCAGACAGAAAAATATGGATCTCTCAGAACTCAAAGATTTGTTATATTCCATAAAAAAGCCCTTACCGTGATACCTTAAAACGGCAATACCATAGTAGGAACCTACCCCACGGGGACAAGAAAAAGCATTGCAAACCCGATCCAGCATTGTATTATGAAAAAACCCTGCAAATTCCAGGCAGTCTGCAAATGATTTCCCCCTTCCCCACCCAAACATCCACTGCAAACTCCTACAATTGCAAGTCAGGACTGCGAAAGCGAAAAGAGGTGAAAATAAAACCGTTCCTACCTTTAACTTGAGTGTCATATTCAGCTATGATCTCCTTATCCTTTTTGAATTTTGCTGGCGACGTCATGTTTTCTTTTCCAAAAAGATTAACCTCAAGGCAGATCCACCAGAACACAAGATATAAATGCAATTTCACTTCTCTCAATGCAATGCCTTGATTTTCCGCTTGTCCTCCCCCCCACAGAAAGGGAAAAAAAAAAAAAAAATCAGTCCATGGAGAGAGGGTGTGAGACGGAGCACAGCAGCAGCAAAATGCAGATGTTGAGAGATCAGTGGATG
The DNA here is from genome assembly GCF_000699105.1 of Pygoscelis adeliae. Taxonomy (NCBI): domain Eukaryota; kingdom Metazoa; phylum Chordata; class Aves; order Sphenisciformes; family Spheniscidae; genus Pygoscelis; species Pygoscelis adeliae. The sequence goes on from NW_008825105.1 coordinate 413,394, forward strand.
GAAGAGGCAGCAGTTTTGTCTCCCTGCACCAAAACCTTTAGCAGCAGCATCAGACTAGCGAGATCCTGCAGCCCCCAAAGGCTCTTCCTGATTGCTAACGTTAATAGCACAGCCAGGGAGTGGAAGTCCTTCCGCACAACATGTTTTGTGTGGGTTTGGTTTGCCTTTTTTTTTTTTTTTTAAAATGTGCTCAGAGATGATGCAAATCAAATCCCAAACGAGAGCAGAAACGGAGGACAAGGAGCCGTTTTCTTTGGTTTGCTTCCCTGCAAATGCAAATGCAAAAAAAAAAAAAAATGTATTTAGAGAATTACAGCTTGCGGCCAGCAGTCACAAGATGCGCAGCCAAAATTTGTGATTGAAAGAAAAGCTGCCCTGACATTGCAAATCGTCCTTTAAGCAGCAGCGTGAGGTTAGAAATGCAGACCGGCCAGGTAACCAAGGGAAAACGCCTACACGGCGGCCAGCCCCAAGGGGGGAGAAGGGGCTCATTTGGAAAGCGGGGTCCCCAGGGGAGGGAGGGAGGGGAGGGAGGAGAACCAG
>NW_008825105.1:415656-429327 GCF_000699105.1 Pygoscelis adeliae
CCGGCCGGCTCCCTAAAGATCGCTCTCAAACCCTGCCGCCACCAGGAAAACGGCCCCAAAGCGCACGATCCCACCCGTTCCGCCATTTCCAGTTCCACCCGGCCCCGCTTCAGGCCGGGGGAGAAGGCACGGCGAGAGCAAGGCCGTCCCTCGCCTGGCAAATCCGCCCGGAGGCCCGATCCGGTCTGCTCGTGGGGAAGACGCAGGCTCAGGGAGCCCCGGGAGCCCCTCCGGCTCCTTCCTTCGGCAGAGATCAGAATTTGAAATAAATAACCGTACACACAGCAAACCTGATCTCGCCCTGCTTCCAGAACGACTCTCCTCCAAGTCGGTTGCGTGTTGCTTTCCCATAACAATATTTTAGTATCCAAATATTTGAATAAGATTGCAGACTAGCATCTTAACAAGTAAGCATGGGTTAAAAAGGAGATAACAAATCGAAGGCCTGGTTTTAAGTGTCCTAGCCTTTAAGCTGTCGTTCTGTGGCCTCAGCTGAGGTTTGCCAGGAACGAGGGCGACACCTGTAACGAAATTTCTGACCGATGGTGCCACGCAGCCAGCGGCAGGGCCCGAGCGTGCAAGCGTTAGCAGGTACTAGGAGAAGCGGTGCTTTCTGGTCTAATTTGAGAGGACTTGGCGATACATTTGTGTGATGTCACATGGGTCTCTTTTTGTTTCCATACCAGTACGGCTGGTAGCCGATAGGAAAATGGAAACGTGTGGTCCTGGGAAAGTTTAAAAAACAAAACAAAACCCACACTGTAATGGTGTCATCGCTTTGTTGTGACTTCAGACCTGCATTAGCAAAACATTACAGCTGCAATCACAGCCACATCTAAATTTCCGTATTTTTACTTCCTTCCCACCTAGTACTGTTGATTTCATCGGAAGCTGCTATTTTACGGAGATCTGCAAATGCAAACTGAAGAACATCGCGTGTTTAAAGTGGTGAGAATGCCATTCAATGACACTAACGCCTCCTCAAGCACGCCGCAATACTGTTTAACCTTCTCACTGTAGACTGCTGCAGTGCAAGAGTTAAGGGATGAATGAACAGATTGCATACTCTATTTCAAATTTAATGCTGCTTGATAGAAACTCAGCCCACTACTTCTGGGCACGGCTGCCAGTCTATTTCTGTGCAAGTCCCAAGTGGAAATGTGACAACCTTGTCAGTAGTCTGAGTATATGGGAAAGCTTGCATGCCACCTGTCTGATTAAATGTCTGCTTCAACACTGAGATAATTGTGTGAATAAGGCCGCAGTAAGAAGTAGTTACTCATATTCTAATTAATAGAACATCCTCTTGGCAGATCTAGTTGTTGCTAGCAGATGGAACATGCTGTCACTAAAGTTCTTGGAGTTCTTTTATCCTCTTTATTAATGCCTGATATTTAAGAGTAAGAACAGCAACTCTCAAATAGCTCACAGTTATTTCAGATGATCCTTTCAGCTTCATAATCCAGACTTTTACCTTGTTCAGACTTAAACGGTGGGGGGTTGTGATGGGAACACAGTAATTTATTTTTTTAGGCAGAAGTAGAGAAACAGAAATATCTCACCAGAGCGCATGACTGAGAAAGTAGAAAAATGGTTGTTCTAGGTTTCAACCTAGGAGAGTAGATAAGGCTTCGACAGTCTCAGTCTCATTATTCCTACTACTGATACTCTCCCGCGTACAGTGCTTCTGTACAGATGGATTTTATGTGCGTGATGAACTTCTATGTTGATTCCAATGGAATCACAGGCCTTCCAAAAAAAAAAAAATACAGTTTGTTGGTATGTAAACTAATTTGGATTACACAATTTAGGTTACTAAATGGTTCTCTTTGCCAAAGATCTAAAACTTAGATATTCTGTAACTCCTGATAGATGTTCCCTACGTATTTAAGGTGCTTGTTTAACTATGGTCCCTTAACTTTATCAAATAGGAGCGTTACGTAATGGTCTGGTACCGTGGCTATCTAACATTAGTTTGAGCTGGAAAAGCCAACAACATCTATCTTTTCATCAGGCATTTGTGTTGCTCATTATTTCACTTGTCTTTCTAGTGGTAACATTGTCGGTTATCATGTGATTTCTCCCTGCAAACCCTGCCTGCTGTCCTGTAATAATGGCCACTTCTGGATGTTTCATAGCCAAGCAGTCTTTGGCATCAACAGACTAGACCCTTCTGGTAAGGAACACATATGTTTCCTTCTCTTCCCTAAACTCTTGAATTCTAAGTCCTCCTTCTAATGAGGCGTCTCGATACAGTTAAAGCATATGGAGGGAGTGTAACATATGGAGGCATAAGGCAGGCGTTACTGTACTGCTAATCTAGCAAGCTACTTTGGGGGAGGTGGTTGTAACTACTTTGTAAATGAAAATTTCTAAGTGGAAATATATCTTCATCAGAAAACTTAACCTACCCCTTTTGTGGACGAAGTCAGGATTTTCTGAAGCAATATTATAACTAGTATAAACAGAGCCACCAGCTGCTATTTATAGCGGTATGTATAGCTTTACTGGGCTATTAGGCAGCTGTCCAACGGGCACTCTTTTTGGGTGAGTCATGTTGTCGCTTTGACCCTATATAACTGAGTCCTCATTAGCTCAAGCTGAAGTTACAGCTCACGCTAGATAGTTTCTTCAGCTAGGTGTTGTTTGGATGCCAAGTGTCTGGCATAATTTGCCTTGAGTCCTCAGGAATGCATAGCGTTCTGACAGATCACTTCTCCTCCTTGCAGATGGGAGTAACTTATTGTCTAAACCTTTCAGTGTCACCTGTGTTTCAGATCAATACATTTAAAAAAAAATCAGCCATGAGGGGATTATCAGTAGCTACGTGAATTAGCTATATATAAATACATCTGTGGGCAGGGACTTATTCTTTGAACTATGCTGTAAACAACAATGCTTACAAGATCGCTTTGGGAGAAAAATAGGAAATAGGCTAGATATATTTATCATGAACATGACTTACCGATTTTGCAATGATTAGTTATTTTCTCTGAAAATAGACGGTTGTGCAACTTAAAAATAAGGTCACAATCCAAAAATATTTTTTTCCTCCTTTGTCTTCTTACCTCCTTCCCACCAGGTGTGAATGTATTGCTCTGGGGCAACTTGCCAGATTTGGAGGAAAGCACAGATGAAGATATGTCCTGCATCTCTGAGGAGGAGTACATCAGATAAACGTTAACTACAATATACTACAGTATCTTCCCTAGATTCATTGCATTGCTGTTTGGTTTGAATTTTTTTTTTCCTGCTGGCACATCAGAGCTTAAACAGTACAGGAAACCAGGAAATCTGGAAAACAATCCTAAAAAAGGAAGGTGGTATCTTCCTCTTTCACTGGAGCCTTCCTTGGACTCTTGAATCTGCCTAGTGTGTATCTTCTGACCAGAGACACGCCTTGGTTAGATCTGGAAATGCAGATGGAAGCTGCATTTGCTGAGGTCTAGGTCTGTTTTGTTTTTTACATTTAAGTCTCAACAGTTGATAATCCTTCTTAACTGTATCTTTTCTTCTTTCCTAAAACAGTATTCACAGAGCAAAGTCTTTCAGTTGCTGTAAGTACAGCTTAAAAATCTTAAGAAGTAGTCAGTCTGGTTGACTAAGTTCTGCAAGAGCTCTGCCTTTGTGGCCACGCAGACCACTGCCCAGGGCTTCTATTCTGAGTGTACAGAGTTGCTGAACAAGCGGCTTAAAGTGTTGGAGCTTTGGCTCTATGATCTGGCTCTCCTGCTTTTAGCAGCTTGTTCTCTGGGCACCTGAGACATGCTAGGATGCTCCTGCATGTGGACTGGGGAGCTATCTTACAGAGTCTTCCCATCTTCATCTTTCAGTACTTTTAGGATCATGTTTCTGTAGAGATCAAGGTCATTTCCCCCCCCCCCCGATAAAACCTAAATACTGAAGTTACTTAACTCTTAAGTATTATAACTTCAAGATTACATTAGAGGTTTTTATTGAGGTCAACAATAAAATCCATCCAGTTCTATGTGGGTTTTTTTTCCCCTTATAGGACAGGCATCCCTCCAAAGCAGAACTCAGCCATCCAATTGGGTCTTTTTAGAGAAAGAAAACAAAAAAAAGAAATCAGGTTAAATATTTGGTGTTCATGCCTAACCTTACATCCTGAAGCGTACAGGCAATCTGGTTCCTGTAAGAAGTAATGAATTCAAAGCTCATTATCCAAGTTGTTACAGCCATAGTATTTAACATATGAACTAAATACTGTCCCCTTCAGCTAGTTACCTGAAGGATCACCTTTAGAAAATTCAAGGTACAATCACATAAGAGAACAGAGTACATTTTTAAATTTGGACTGATGCTGAATAAATTGTTCTATAGCCTTTTGTGATACTTGGAAGAGGTGCAATGAAGGCAGATCTGAATTGTCTTAGTATTTTTACTGCATGTTATATATTTCTGAATTAATGGTACTACCTCTTCTGCATTGTTTAAATGTATATTGGTGTGTATATATATGTGTGTGTGCGTCTATGTCTTGTTTTGACTTCCTGTGTATTGTCTGCTCATTAAATAAGTTTTGGACTACATAGTCTTCGGGGCTGTAATAAATATGGATGTGTAATGATATCAGGTAATCAAAACAATGAACTAGCATCTTGTATTAAAAACCTAGTTGAATAATTAGGTTCTTACTACGATTTTGTTTTAGAGACCCCCCCAAAAAAAGTCACCTCCTTTTTAGACTGACAAGCGTGACAGTTTCTCAGCCTTAAAGGTGTTTAGTCAGTTAACTCTTCTATAACACAACATCCCATTTTTTGCCAGTTTTCTATGCTGCATGAATCTGATCATGTTGTGACTACAGTATTAAGCTGGCAAAGTGACATCTCACACACAGATTTTTCCAACAGAATTCATGAGCTAAAAATACAACTGATTGTTTTTGTATAAGTAGCACAATAGTTCAAATAAAATTCCCATAATATAATTCTGCTTTGTTGCAAGTTCAACACTTGCCATTTATAACCTTCACAATTCCGAGTCAACTCTGTGTCAGTGGCAGGGCTGACTGTAGGGCCATTCTCCCACAGCACAGAGGACTATAATTTCTTCACATCATGTCAATAATTCTGTTTTTGCTCCCTATCTGCTCATACACATAGAACTGGAAGTTCTGCTATAAACTACTTTAATTACACAGGCCTGTTTGAGCTAGTTCATCTCAACCAGGCATCAGCTTGAAATAAAAAATAAGCCAACTTTTAATAAGTTCAGTACTTTTTTTTTTTGAGGATAAAGAAAGTTGTAGGTATTATATACAAAGTAAACAAACATCATCTATTGCTCCAGCAGTCATGAATGTTACCAAACAAACTAATCATGTCTAGGGCTACTCCTGTTCTTTTCCATCTGAAACTAAAAGAGAACTGACTAAGCAGCTTGTGGTAAAGCCACTGCTCCCTATTCACAGGGCCCTAATGTTTTGGGTTAAGTTTCCGAGGATCACCCTGCGTAGGGAAATACTTTCCAGGTTGATAGATATATCAAACACTAAACAGCTGGCACAAAACCAGATCAATATTTCTAGAAACACTCGCACGTACTTCACCCCACCCAAAGCTTCGTTTGAAATAAAACAAGTCGGGTCTCTATGGGTTTTTTGTTTTCTCTATACTCTTCGACATACAAGAAGACATGTGCTACGTATGTTGTAGCACAACCCTGGAATATGTTGTGAATGATTTGGAAGGTGATGGTTGCAAAGCATTTGGTATAATAATGCTGAACATTAAGGCAGGTAACTTCCAGAACGACTGTATCGGCAGGATTCAGCTTCCCAAAAGCTCCATGGTCAGTCTGATACAGAAAACGCCGGGTAGCTGTTGTCATCTTTGGTAAGGATCTTATAGTGAAAATTTACGTGATCTTTGCTGTGCAGCCAACGATGTCAAAAGCAGAGCACAAAGCTGAATAACAAGAACCGAGTCCTAAGGCCTTTCTCTTCTGCTCGTTAAGGTACACAAGGCAAGTAATTAAAGAACTTCAGTGTCTCTAATCAGATCTGGTTGTATTCAGAAGGGACTGAACACCAGGCAAAGGATCTTACATTTTAGACTCAAAGTCAGTGCTTCCACAAGGCTTCCAAAGTCTCCTGGCACTAACAGCACAGCTGAAATTGGCCTTAATGCCCATGGTATTGCATCTGCCGCGGGGCGCTCATCGGTCACACAATGTGCCGGGCCCATTCCCAGCAGCTATAAGACATTGTGTAATACAGACTTGTAGGTTCAGGGTAACAGACTTGTTTGGATGAAAACATTTGAAAGTAAAATTCCAAAAGCCACTGAGGATAAATAACTTTGATTTGATTTTTAAATCACGGGGACCTGCGTAATCACGCTGCCATCGACGGTCAAGCATTTTCTTTCCTGCAATGCATAATCTGCAATGCACAATACTAGCTGGAGGGGTAGGAGAAAGTCATACCAAAGACAGTGATAAATTGATTCCCCTTCATATTAAATAAAACTTACTAGAAAAAGCACATTTAAATATTCTTCATTATTCCAGTACAGATTAATGCCTAATCATAACCTCACATTTATGTAACACCATTCATCCCAAAGTGCTTTACAATGACAAACAGTTAAAAATTCTTTTACCATTGAACTGCAGCCAACTCCAGGATGCAAAGCGGCTGCCAAGTAGACAGCATGCTGCAAGGACCCTGGTAAGCATCGTTCTGTAATGAAATTCAGTATGTGATCTCTATCAGTACGAACCGATATGTTGATTATTGAGGGAGGTTCAACTTGAAAGACACTCTCTTCTTAACACAGCCTGGAATGCAGTTCATCCACTTCGAGCCAGATGACAGACGGGTCACCTCTCCTAGGACAGAACCTGGAGTCCCAGGGTTTGAATCTGAGAAAGAGTCCTATGATAAGAGACAGAAATTACTAAGCTATCTTCTATTTTCTGCTCTTCTCTCTGGCATGCAAGAGCCGGCATGCTTTCTAAAGCCAAGTAAAATGGTCATTTATTATAAATCACCCAATTACTTTGTCATGAGAGGTCATTGTTACATATTTTATTACATTTGCAGTCTGTGTGGTTTCTGAAAGCATACCCCAAGGAACAGTACATATCCCAAGTAAACAGCCTTTGTGTGCTATTATTTGGATTAAGGGAGTGTCTGCAGGCTACTATAAGTATAACAACTACGGGTGCCTATTGTGCAAGAAACTGTACGAGCACAGCGACGTGTAGACTCGGAGAACTCGCACTGTAAACAAAGCAGCCAAGGGATGGTAAGGGCACGGCACCATTGCCTCTATCAGAGATCAGAGGTAAAGCCTGACCTGTGCAAGCCTGAAGAGGAGACTCCTTAGCTCCAAGACTACGACAGAGAACTGAGCCGTGCCTCTTCCTGCAGCTATGGATCACTTCTTCCTATTCCAACAGGCATTTGCAAGTCTATGAATAGATTCGTCTCTTCCAGCACACATACTCGATCATCTCATACTTAAAGCAAGGATCCTTCTCTATGCCAGTGTTTCTGGATTTCTGCTGCATTATTAGGTTTTTCTCTTGCTCTAGCATACAAAGTGGGTATAGGCTCTAGCCAAACACCCATAAAAAGCCTACAAAGAAAACAGGTTATTCCAAACCTGTACAGATACAGCATTCAAAGACCCGAGAGACGTGCTCTTCAATTTATGCAGTATACAAGAATGACAAGAGAAAAGCAGGATGCCTGCCTTAAACATCTCCTGTGAAATTAACTCCAAGTTGTTGATGCACCACCCAAAATTCCCTCTTCTCATCAGGAAATATCAACTGTGCTGTTCTCTGACAAAGCATCAGCATTTCCAAGCAGCTGTTAGCCAGGGGAACATTTTAGCTGCTTTGCTGTCTGCAGTGTCTCTTGTCATCTTGCATGCGTGACACAAGCTTAACAAAGTGAGTCTGCACTCTATTGATTTCTCATTAGAAAGCATGCCTCACATTTTGGACAGCAATGAGGGGAAAAAAACAACAGGGAACAAAGCTGGTCAAATAGAAGCCAAACAAAGTCTCTGGCGCTTCACTTCTTATGTCATCTGAATGCTGACAGCTTGATGTCTCTGGGTAATGCCACACAAGGGAAATTAGCACCCTAGCACTCTTAGGTACTGCCATCTGCATGTCAACGTATGTAGAAATTTGTGCAGGCAGTTATAAAGCAAGACTGATAAAAAAGACTTGATCTTTTGCATTTCTCTGACTACACTTATTTCCTGGAGGAAAGTGCTAATTAAAAATAACCCAGTATCGCTCCAACGTAACTGCAGCCACACTAGGATTCTTCCCTGCTGTGCTATGGCAGAAGCTTATTAGTTCATCCCACTCTAGCATATGGCCTGTTTTGGAATAGGAAATTTCCACTAACAGAGGAGACAATGCTGGAAATACAGGTGTTTTGGGACTCTCATCCTAACTTACATAGGAACATAAAACCAAAGAGAAACTGGTCCTGTGTCTATTGGGCACATCTGACAGTCCCATACACAAAAGCAAGCTAATAAGAATTAAATTAAAAAAAAAAAATCATCTGATTTTGCCTCTTCCTATCGTCTGTCTGCCTCTCAGAGCCAATGCCACACTCCAGCAACAGACTGCCCAGATAAGCAAAGCGGTTTCGGGACCAAAGGACACTGAGAAAACTGGGAATACAAAGCTCACACGCCCTTTGTCTACATCTTTTGGAGGTTTTGCCAGTAGCTGTTCTTTTATTACAAACATATTTGTCTTCATTTTAAAAAGTATAAGTATATATTTAGTTCTGAGACTAGCAAAGCTTCAACAAAAATGAATCTGGTCTATTATTTCTGCTATGCTTATAGAACATGCCCAGAGAGCTTTTTCAGCAGACATTGGCACTGGAAGAGCCACAAGATAGTGTGCAGCAAGCTGCTTTGGATGTGAAGAGTGCCAGTCTTCACTGTGAGTGTTGCAAGCAGACTTTGGCCTAAATTAAAAACACAGTGTGTGAAGCCAGAGACCCAAAAACATTGAAAGACCAGCGTAGATAGGATCTATGCCCAAGACAGGACTAAGAATGCACCTTCAAAAACCATGTATTCAAGCAAAACTATGTGTTGGGCTACTGTGCTAGACACAAAATCTAGGCCCTTTCAATTACAGAATTTTTAAACTGCTTTAGAGTCACTTGCTTTGACCAATTCACTTATTCTCTTGATTCATTACGGCGTAAGTGGACATAGAGAAGTAGATGGTTTTAGACCACCAGAATACCAAAGCTGCAATAGTTTCCTCACAGGGTGGTCAATGAAGCCAACACAATCGGAGAATTATTTGGTTAAAAATGCAGATGGAGTAACACAGGGTCACATTTGAGGGAAGATTGTGAAAGCTACTGCAGATTCACCCTAGCATCCACTCAGATGTTAATGAGCGCCTAAAATGTTTGGAAAAAATTAAGCAATCTGCTCTTGTGCAAAGGCCCATCACAAGACTTTCCACAACGTTGCTCTGCTTTTTATGGGACCCCAGGTTGGAAGTGAATTTTACTCTGCTTCAAATTTTACCCGAAGTCCAAATGACTTTCTTTGTAGCTTAGAATTTAAAATTCAGATAAATACATTTTTTCATCTCACCTGCTACCAGAAGGCAGCATTCATAAGTGTCAGGAAGTATATATTCAGCAGAATATGTCCATTATTTTATTCCAGTCCTTATGGGAAATCAAAAAGCAAAAACTGCTTAAAAGCATCCGGCACTGGCCACTATAAGAAACCTTTTCCCTTATTAACTGGATCCCCACTCTGATTTGATACAAACATGCCAGCGAAGCATGAACTTGAATTGCTCCTTACCTCTGTGCCACTCTGATGGAAGATTCTCAGCAAATTGAGCAGCACTCGCTGTAAATCAACCACAAAAATCATAGGACTTAATAACACGCAGCTTTTGGACAGTGGCAGGCACTTTGATAACAACCTGCCACTCTTCCTGCATCACTTGAGCCTCTTCTTGCTCCTGCCGGGGGGTTCAAAAAGTGGGCGCTGGTGGCTTTGGCATTATCGCAGTGTACGTTGCCGGACCTGACAACAGAAGGAGCATTACTTTCCCCTCCCAATGCCTTGCTAGTGTATTTAAAGCGGTCACATCTCAGCGTATACTATAATGGCTAGCAAGAGATGCCAGGTGGATCCAAGCCTGCCGTTTTCCAAAGCCCAAGGGAAAGCAATGCAGTTATCCCCATGCTCTGTCCGTAATAATAAATGTGATTTTATAGTCTCTGTATTCTCCCTAGCCTCCCTGCAGAGATCAAAGTCAGCTATGTTTGGGTGTGTGCATGCACATACATGCATGGAGAAGACACATTAATTATGGTCTGAAAATTTCTCTGCTAGAAAAAGAACTGGTTCCCTCTTTGTCACTTACCTCTCCCCCACAAAAACTCATGCTGGCCCAATTTACTCCTTGAAAACAACCTTGGATTGCAAATGACCTAGGGATAAGAGGCATCAACCAAGTATATCTTGGCTGAAAAACGTGTGCTTTGAAGAGCAGAAACTCAACACCAACACAGGCTTTGATGCCATAGCACAGACCCAGTGACTTGTTTCTCAAGCTTTACCTTCCCTGTTCAGCGAGTGGTCAGATCAGCAGTCATGTTTGTGGCTCAATGACTATTTCAGTGGGTTGCTAATTTCATAGACACTGCTGATGGTATGATTGGAGAAAAATCAGGAAACCGTCATTTTCCTTTTGCTGACTTGGTTACAAAAAAGGAACAGTGCTGGGAACTCACAAATGATGCCATAGGACTTTCCGCCTGGTAAGAGTTAAGGAGAAGCATCCCTTCAGCCAAAAACTGCACAGAGTTTTGACATCATCTTCTGGCCACTGCTAGAAAGGGAAAGGAGAACACTCTCCTGGAGGGATCACAGCCTGACCCGGTGCTTTACGTCTCACAGGAGAGTCGGTGGGGCCATGGTGGCCGCCGAGAGACGAAGCCAACCCAGGATGTTCCCTGAGATGCAGTATTTCATAGGGCAGGCACCGTGCCAGCGTGGCATCGCCTTTGCAGGCTGCCACACCACGCAGTTGGGCTGTCGGTCAGGACACAGACCAACGTCAGGAACGATCTTGCTTCTTTTGCTCCTGCAAGGGAGGCTGCTGTCTGCAAGACGTGGCCTCTGAGGGGGTGTAACAAAGCACTGGGAGGGAAAGTATAAAGTACAGGTTTAGTCGGGTGAATCCCTCAAGCCTGCAAGGTCTGCGCACACCTTCGCAAATTGACCCCAGGTGCTGAACCAGTTGGAATGTGCTCAGGGAAAAAAGGTGTATAAAAAGTTGACAAGACTCACCCTTTCTCTTGCTGGAGAGGTGGGGAGGCTGGCTTTGTAGCAAGCGATGTCTGGGCATGCCAATCTGAGCGAGAGAGCACATTTGTACCACTCAAAAGATGGGTCTGTTGCTATGCTCGAGCAGACTGCTGGTCCCTCTAACTCATATACCTCCCTTTGCCTTGGCTAACACTTCAGGAGACGCCTGTCTTTATTCCTACAGTGCTTGAACACTCCAGTATCTTGCCAGATAGCTATCCTATGCTTCCAAAGCTCTACTAACAGTTTTTGCGTACTTTCTAAGCCAAACAGGAGCACTTCTGCCTCCCCCACTACCTTCCAAATTCCTTTGTAAAACAGACAATCCGATTCCTTCCTCTTCCCATTTTTAAACACAAAACAGTAATTGTTCCATACTAAATAACAAGTGTTTCATGCTTGACAAACTGGCTTTTTTTGCTGGTGTAAATTGCTGCTAGCCTGTTGCCCCCAAAAGACCCCTTTCTCAGCCCCTGCATATACCCAGCTGTACCCTCAGATCCCCCCTTAGTATTCTCATGGTGTTGACGTACACAGGAGGTGACAGTGTCCCTATTGCTGAGGTCACACAGCTTGACATCCCGCTGGTTACTACTGGAAAAGCATCGTCATAAGATCACCACCGTCACAAAATGTGCCCCACGCATCAAATGTCCCACAGCCAGGGCAGGACAACTGCGCTTCCTCCCGACCAAGGCGGGTCTCTACGGAAGGAGGCTGAAGCACACAAATAAGCAGGGCTGGGGGTAGTACAGCAAATGCATGCGTGTGCACGTTCCATGGTGATCTGGGGGTCTTCCAGCTCTGGGTCTCAGCACGATAGCTGTCATCAGGCCACGGAGTAAGAGACGCTGGCATTACGCTCAACAAATTTGCATTAAGAGTGATAACAGAAAATCCAACTGAATTTATAACTTCAGCCAATTCTAAAGACAGAAAGGTTCCTCAATGCAACATTAAGCATTTAATTCTCTGATAACAGAGTGAAATAAAGATAGCAGGGAAAAAGCAAGAGCTCACTATCAATGGAAACAGAGAAAGGGACACTGATATTTTAAGGCATTCACCTCTAGGTTATAAGCTGCTTATCTCAGACTGCTACATACGTGGTCTCCTTGGGAACCGAGTCAGACAATAAATCAGATGTGCCAACATTTATCAGAAGCTCCAACTAGCCAAAAACATCAGCTCCCCTAAGAACGCCAAATCGGTTTTGCAAGATGCAGGGCCAAGCCTGGAGTCACTCTTGAGGCACGCAGCAGGGGTAAGAAACGCCGCTATTAAAAGATGTTGCTTATATTCCTGTTCCTCATTGCCGTGTCCTCCTGGAGCCACGGGCTGCGTCAGAAGCTTCAGAGGAAGGCGAAAAGAAAAAAAATCCTCCTGGCATTGCATAGGCATGGTTAATGCGCACATGAGGACAACGTCTGCCTATCATGTGCCCCGTCAGCCACAAAAATAGCCTTACCCATTCGCCTCAGTTTGAAGCATGTAAGAGATTATTCTTGTCTTAGTCTGAACTGGGGGGGGAGCAATATATGGATAGAGTAGCGGTAGGAATAAAAACAGCTTGAGGAAAGTCAGCAAGATCAGTGTATGAATATTCTCTAACTGCAACTCTCCTGCCAGACACAAGGAAAAAATCCAGACATTTCACATGTGCAAAAACAAACAAAACAATCTCAACCAAATCTCTTTTAAACTGGTGAAAATTTCCCAACCAGTTCCAAAATGTTTAGCTGCTTATGTGTAACCAAAAGAATGTCATGGCAGGCGTTCTCGGGGCAAAGACCTCTGTCTCATTTACAGGGGATTTGGCCAGGAATTAACTAGTGGGAAAGCAATGGCAGCAACACCACTTGGCGAGACTTACTTATCCAGAAATCCTGACCCTGGTGGCACCAGACATATTTTGGTGGGCAATGTGATGTGATAACTGACCCATGGACTAGGAGCGAATGTCTCCAGCAGCAGCATCGGGGGAACCGGGTAAAAAGAGTGCCCGCATCTGCTCATGACACAGCTTTACGTGTGGCCCAGAAGAGGAAAAAAGTCACCCTTTCCCTTGAACGTTGTGAAGTGACTCAAGCAATATCCATCTTTTAAAAAAATAACGAGTAAAACGGCTTACACCTGCTCTGGCCACATGCTGGCAACTGTAGTTGTCAGGAGCGACAATCCCTGACCCCCGCCCAAACACGGACTTGACGGTCCCAGCTCCCCGGCTACCGCGGAGCCCCAGGGGCGACGCGTTTCGGAGCACACCCCGGCCGCAACCGCGGCCAGACAAGACGGGCCGGCCCGGCCCGCT
>NW_008825105.1:430427-446112 GCF_000699105.1 Pygoscelis adeliae
CACGGCGCCACCTGCCGGAGCGCGGAGGGGAGCGCGGGGGGGGCAGCACCCCCCCCCCGTTGTTATAACCCCCTTTTTTTAATGCCTTTTTTGTTTTTTTTTTTTTAAAAAACACCCGATCGTGGGGTAGAAATACGGCCCGGTTGGGGCAGCCTAGTTCAGCGGCGCTTCTGGGTGAAACGCAGCCCCGGTAGGCGATAGCGCCAGGGTGGGGAGCGCCGCTTTTGAGAAAATTAAGAGGCTGCATCAGGCAGGCGATCTAATTCACGACTTACATCTTTCCCTTCCTATGTGAATCGCAGCTGAACCCCTCCTGAGGTCATTCTCCATTAGCAAAATACGAAATGAGGAGAACAATAAAGCCTGTAGAGTCTCGGAAATGGTTCGTTTAAAGTCTTTGCTGAAGTTTTCTTCTGGTTAGTCTTTTAATTTGACTTTAAGAAACCTCTTTGCAGCTGTGTTTTGACTTTGTGGCTATGGAAAATCTGCCCTTCACCAAAACAACTTCAAAATACCGTAACTGCCATTACCTCTCCTTCACTGGCCAAACCAAGATAATCCCCGGAGAATATGATGACTGGGACTTGGCTTCCCGTTGGCAAACCTCTTCTCTTGGAATTTGTGCTGAAGTTCAGTGCATACTTACCAGTCTGTTTTCCCTCAGAAGTGCCATCAAGTGAATAATAGGTAGTGGAGAACCATTTAAATCCAATTAAGTAACTCCTTACTTATTCCAGACTATCAAAAAGAAAGAAAACAGCTATTGAGGGGTCATCCAGAGAGAAGGCCTTTAGCAGAAGTAATCATGGGTGTCAGGATTTAAGAACATCCAAAAATGGTGTTCACAATTTAACAAGCTTTGATTTAAGTTTGCATCCATTCTGCAGCACTGAGTTTTCAGGAAACAAGCAATCCCTGGGGACCGTGTGGGAACAACTACTTAAAACAGTCTTTCCCCATAGCAGTTCTACTCCCTTTTTTCTGTCCCCTTCTCTCCCTCGATCATACTGTGCATTTGAAAGGAGAAAAAGGCAATTACCTAGGGTGTCAGAAAGGTTGTGCTGTTTTACTGCGTGTCAGGTTGGATGCCTGAGCTTATCTTAAATTTCCCAGATTGGACTGGTCATTGCTGCTGCTTGGCTTGTGAAAGGTTACAAACGGTTCCCGGTGTGATTGCGTCCCAGCAAATACTTACTGGCTGTTCAGGACTTGCTTTCCCCTTGCTCCGCAGAAGAGCTCATTAGTGCCTCAGCCCTTCACCATGAACACGGAGTCTCCAGAGACCCCAGCTGTTCAGATTGGGAAGAACCTCGAGGGATGAAATCAGGAGCCACCCAGGCCTCTGCCCCTGGAAGTACCACGGCAGGAGCAGCCGGGACCTCTTCACCCAAGGGCTGCTCAGCACCCTCGGCTGACCAGCACCCTCAGCTGACCAGCTTGGGTCTAAGCCATCTCACGCTTTACTCCGGTCAGCTCCACAAAAGCAGAATTGTTGAGCTGATTCACTTTGACTTCCTCCATTAACAACAGCCTGCCTGAAGTGAGGCAAAAATCAAGCAAATGAGGTGAAGAATGAGGTTTTCAGAGGAGGCAGAGTCAGGTCCCGATCATTAACGCTTATGTAGTTTTTAAACGTTTCCCAACACTGTCATTGCGTTTCTCTCTCACTCTGTGACAGACTCTGCTGCTGCTTCACCTGTCTCCAAGCTGAGGTCCATGACAAAACAACAATAAAATTCTATGTTTAATCTAACACGGCCTCCCAGCAGTACATACTTTGTTGGAACTTATTAACCAGCTCCCAGCTTGTTCCCTGCATAATCAGTTTGTGCTTCAAAGTCCCTACTAGCAAAGCTAAATGATGGTGTTAAATTCACTCATGTATAAAATTAATTAGTTTTGGGGCAGGACAGTGGATATTGGTTGTCAGAAGTTGGGATATTACTCGAATGCTCAGGGCTCTGGGGACCTTTGTAACTTCCCAAGCAATACCTTGTGCTCTTCTATCCTAAATGTGGTCTTTCAAGTGGGGCGGATGAGAAGAGCACTGGTGGCTCCCTGCAGCGTTCAGAAGTACAAGAATCATCCTTGAGTGGAGCAAAAAGCTGTGCTTGCTCCCGTTAAAGGCAGAGGGACTGCTCCCGCACTAGGCATAAACGCACGCTTCCAAGATCAAGACACGTTAAGCCAGATACCAATCGCCGCTGCAGAAATCACCCAGCATTATAATTCCCCTCAAAACCGCTCCACTATCAGAGCTGCTTTGCTCTCCATCCAGGGATGGTTGAGGTGTCCAGCAAAGTGTCTCAAGGCCAGGTTTCCCAAGAGGTTGTTAGTCGAGTCTAGAGTTCGTCGAGACCCCAGCCTGGCTGCTGGAACTAACAGGGGATTCTGTTACACGCAAATCAGCAGGAGGGAAAACAGCATCTGGCTCATCACCCGCTGAAGCAGCAAGCACAGGTCACATCAGGAGCTGTCCCTTTTCCTCTGCATCTCTGGTTTCTTTCTAGGATAATCCTTTCCCAATTAGCTTTTGAGGACTTAGGCATTAATTTAATTATTTAAGTCTCACCATTGAAGCCTACAGTCCAAGAGACTCTGGACCCGTGAGGCATCGGGGGCAGGTTCAAGCCTCCTTGCCTCGCTTGGCTAAACAGAAGGGGTTTAGCAGTGATTTTCACATTTCATCTCAATTCAACAGTTAGCTGTAAATCCGCCCCCCTCATTGAGGCTGTGCTTGCTCTCACCTCGGTGTGACAGGCACAATGCTTCGTTAAGCCTCAAGCTGGGATTTGATGCCCTGAATTGATATCAATGATCTGCAAGGAGAGCCAACAGCTCTCTGGCTTACAGTCCCAGAACGTGCCAGCCCCAAACTCCTGCCAGACTCGATGGTGATCTCTCTTTGGTACTCGATAGTAAGGCAAAAGCTCCTTAGATTTAAGCAGGCACAGACTATCTACTAAACACGAGCAAATGCTGGGCTTTGAAAGGCCCATTGCAGAACCGTGTATGCAAATCCCCATCTAATTTGGGCACAACGGGACTACGATCAGAGCGTGCTCTCTCTCATTTTTCTGTTTTGCCAAGCAAAACCCCGTAAAACCTCAAACAGCCAACACACAAAAACCCCAGGCATCTGTCCCGCCCACCCCCACCTTAAACACGCTCTGTGATTCCCCGTGCTCACCCGCTTCTGCAGCAGCTAACTCGGTGCGTGAGCTCCCCTGAAGACGGGATGCAGAACAGATGCAATTATTTTGTTGCTGCTACAGCAATAGCCATATTCTCACGCCCATACAGAAACCCTAAAGAAAAATCACCCGTTGATGCTTGACCTGCATGTTAATTTGGTTCATTTTCTAGACGACAGCAGCTCGGTGAGACAGGGAGATAATGTAAAGGCCAACGAAGAAATCCATTGATTTCAGTCTGTGGTTTCCCTACCAGCAGGCTCTCACTACAGACTGTGATTTGCTTGCATGATGAAGTGATAATCCATTACAGCCAAAAATACTGGTCCACAGATCATCTGAATTGTAAGTGATAAAACTATGCACTTGGCAGGTTCCAAAATGTCATTATTCTCAAACACGGGGCAACATTTCCCATTTGCAGCAGTGCTAAGTACATCCTCATGGCCTTTCAAATCTGTTGTGCAAACGCATATGAAAATAGCTTTTAAGAGATGCCTTGGCAATTAGCACTGTACGTGCAGGGAAGAGTCAGAGACAAAGCAATTGTCTGGTAATGTTGAACGGTGTTCTTTGGAGGCACACAAACCAGACTGCCACGGACTAATCCAACCTTCGACTAAGATAATCCCTTCAATCTATGATCTGCCTGAAAAATAAGAGTTATACTCCTGCCCCGGCTTTTACCTTTGTTCACCATTATCAGGCACTTAGAGGCACCAAGTCAGATACTTCTTAAAATCAATTTCTGAGGAGGGGGCAGAATCATTTCTATTCCACGCTGCCCGAATACCTTATTGGACAATCAGTACAAAGTGAAACAAGTTGCTTTTATAAGAGCTCTAGATTGTTGGCTTTACCATCAAAGCAATCAACCGTTCTTAATCACAACGGCTGTCTCCCCAGAGAAGTCCTGGTCTACACAGAGCTCTTCAAAAACAGATGGACAATTTTCCTACTTTGTAGACCAAAAATACCAGTTTCTGCCAGCTCTTCACAAGAGCCCAAAAGGAATCAGAGGTTGAACTTCAGGTTAAAAAAATAAAAATTGAGGTGCAGGAGAACATTCAGATGTTTCTCTACGGCTCCCTGGGAGGTTTAAACCTGATTTCCCATTGAGTTGAATAATCCTCTGAACACTGGAGCATATACCCGAGTTTGATGACAAACACACCCACCTCTAACGCTAACATTAGCGGGCATAATCCTAAATTCTCCCCGCAACAAGTGCCCATTCAACATCCCAGATGCTGGGGAATGGTGTCCGTGGGGTCTTTTAACTCACACAGGGCAGAACAACAGGGACAACACATCTCTGCACTGTGCTGCAGCTGGGTGCAGGATACGTCCCGCAGAGCCTGCCCCGGCCGGCAGCACAAGTTCCTGCACCAGCCCTGTCGCCTCGGCACCGACTCTGCTGCCGGTAACAGGTCTGGGCTGCCTGAGCTGACCCCAGCCAGCCATCTCCCGGGCAGGCAGCACATTATGTGCAGCCGCTGTACTTTATCACCTTCTCCGCAGACACCCCACATCGGGAGAGGATTAAACAGCATTAACTGCCTTCCCAAAGGCTCCCATCCTGCTGCTCTGCCTGCCAGAGAACCGGGGCGAGAGCAGTCTGAGGATTAACTACTCTTGTCCTAACCAAAGAGGTGGTGGGTGGGTGTTAACAAAGCTGCAAGGGAAGGCTCACCACGCTTGTGCAAGCCCGCAAAGCTGGCGCCCATTTCCAAACAAGACCTGGCAGTGGTGGCGGCAGTGCCGCAGCCTTGGGCAGAGCGGGTTGGTGGGTAGGGGAAGGACTCCCCGGCACGGTGTCAGCTCTCACCAAACCCGCTGCTGTTGTCCGAAGGGCTGAAGCTGCATCTCCCAGTTCCCACCAGGAAAGTCTGCTCCCCTGGATCGCAAGCAGAACTGATCTCGGGCAGCATCTCATTTGGCGTGCGGAGCTGTGGTACTCTCCAGCCTCCATGTCTGGGCCCCCCACCCTGGCAATTCCTGTGACAGCAGGGATCATCAGAGCACGGTAACGAGCCACAGATGCCCAAGAGTCAAGAGCTACAGCAAGAAACTGCCCAACAAAGCCATCATCCCAGCGTTACAACTCCATCAACACTACAAGGATCTTCTGCCCGCAGCCATTTAATTAGGAGAACCAGACAGCATATTTAGAGCACAGCGTTCTGCTTCGTTTGCAAGAACCACAGCACAGGGAGGAGGCAGAGCATTAGGGCTACGTTTCCTAGGAGATTTTCACACACTAAGATGGCGGCGGGGGACGGACGGGGGACACCCGCATTTCATGCAAGCTGAAGGTAGTAATTCCACTGGCACTTCTGATGTGTTAAGCGCGTCGAGCTAAACTACTAGTGAAACTACAATAACACGCTTTATTTGGGCTTATTTTGTCCTATTCTCCACATACACAAAAAGGCAGCAAGAAAAGGAAAGAAGTTGCTCAAACAGCTTAAGAGAGGCAGCACGTCTAGTAGCAGTACTTCTAGTGGCCAAGAACTCGTCTCTTAGCATCTTAAAGTCCCTTAGATGGACAGTTCAAGAGCTTTCAGGGTAATAATGTCAGGGCAGGTAAGAAATACCCAGTGTTTTAATTGAACGAGAGAGGCTGACCTCAGTGCTGTCACTCGGGGGGGAAGTCGTCCCACCGCGGCAGCTGCACAATCCCAGACAAGTTTCCCCATATGTGGGCATAACCTGGGCCTGACTATCAAACAGGCAAGAACAACCTTTAATCATGAAGCCTTTAGCTTTGCTTTAGCAGGGAGAGTACAGATCACTGCAGACGCTTTCCCTGTGATTTATCATTTTCTAATACATTGTCCTGAAACAGCTGCTCCTTTCCTTTCATAATCCTGATTGATGCCTCTCTTACCTGGAAGGCAATGGGTTCTGACTAACTGCAGCGTTTCCATCAGGCAAGAAGGGGAACAGTAGACAAAGCAGATCTGAGGTCATGGAAAGGTTCTCGTTCACTTCCCCCCTGTATTGCGTTTTTCAATTAAACGTATCTTAAAGCCTGTGCTCTTCTTTGTCTGCACCAAAGGAGAGGGAGGAGGGTAAGAGAAGCAGTTCCCCTCCCACTCCAGAGCAGGCTGCCTCCGGCACCCCTGCGCCCAGGGACACTGTTGCAACCCCGACTTCAGCTGCGGATGCTGGAAGGTGAGGTGGGCTGAAGCGGCTGTCGGTGCCGATGCCCGAAGCAGCCCAAACACCCACCCTGCCGTGAGCTGCCTGCGGGGCCAGCTCTGCCAGCCCGGCCCCGCACAAGTCTGTCCCCACGCAGCCACGCTTGGGACTGGAGCCTGGGAGTTATCCGTGCGACCAATGCGAATTTCCTAGCAAGGCATTTATTGAAAATAACACAAAACATCCCATCTCTATAGGCTGTAGGGCCTGAAAATCCCACGCGCAGATCAGACCTCCACCGTATAAAGCAAAATACAGGACCTAAAGAAAGCACCTTTCCCAGCCTGGCCGAGGTGTGACTGCTGCCTCGGTGGGACTTCAGACCCGGGCGAATTCTCCCGTCCCCGCTGCCTGCCAGGCAGCTGCTAACTGGCTCGTCTGTCTGTCCACACCAGAGCTAACAGACGTATATTTTCCTCACAGCAGCCTGTCAGGAGAGGACAAGAAAAAGGCATTTGTTTCCAGCCTTGAAATGTAATTTGGGGTTTTTGTTATTAATTTTAAGGTTGTAAATGCTCTGGCTGTGTCTGGTTTTGAAATGTTAATGATGATAACAGCAAAAGGAGATGAGTGAGTGGGGAAGGAAATTGAAGCATTTCACAGCTACCAAAGTCTTTAACCATCCCTGGCTGTACAAGGAAACCAACAGGGATAACGTAAGGATGATAAACAAGTAATTTGCTATCTTGAAGATGCCTGTAGCTTCAATTTTTCCTCTGGCAGTTGCCTCTATTTAAGCAGACTGTTCCCACACATACGGGTCAAATGAAAAGACACAGCAAAACAACAAGGAAAAAGTAAACTGTAATAGAGTTATCAGCTGCAATAACACCCCAGAATTGGATTTATTTTATCCAACAGAAATGCTCTTCTCCAGCCTGCGAGGCATTTCAGGATCACCTTGCGGACCACGCCAGGGAGAGGGGGCTGGTCCAAACCCCACCGGTGCAGGCTGGCTTGTCTCCGTGGGTTTGGGGGGGCAGGAGGGGCACGCGTGTGCTTCAGGGCATGGTTTTGGGAGACTTGGGGTGTTTGGATGGGCAGGGCTGTCCCCAAACAGCAGAGACACTGGGAGCAGCGTGGAGGACGAAGGGAGCGATGCTCTCGGGCAAGCTAGGCTGAGTCAGTCACAGCTTGGGCACAGCACCTCCAGGGACGGCAGCTCAGCCCCCCAAGTTTATGTTCAAGGCAATGGTTTTAAGCACTGATACTTTAAAGTGTTCTTTAATGCAACACTGTCAGCTTTTGTTATTCTGCTTGCCAATTTTTACAGCTTCACATGGATTTCCCATTAAAATCAAAACTGCTTGTTCTGCCTAGCAGTGTCCCTAACAGGCACCGCTTTGGGGCATTTGCCATGTGTTTAGCATATTTATTTATGCACCCAGACATGCTCTCTAATATTAAGCAGCATCGGGGGTTTTAATTAAATGGAAAAAACAAATCTGAATGAGGGAAAGGGGGGGAGGAAAAGGGGAGACTGACACATCTGGCTTACAATTACCTTAAAATCATAGAAGCTCCTGTCTTCAGTTCCCAGAGCTGTATGACAGGTATCGCTGCCCAATTACACAGCAGAGTTTTCTCCCTCTGGAGGGTAATGGGAGTCACAGCGCAAGTGTTGAACCAGATGTCCATTTAGAGACAGTTTAATGTTTTGGGGCATTTCACATGATATCGGGATGGACCAGGGCTGTGCTAAATCCTTCAGCACTCCCACTAAGGGGTGCAATCACAGGCTCTGTTTGATGACCACACTGCGGAGAAATTTGTTTCCCTCGTACGACAGACATGGTCACTTTTCTGAGAACTCTTCACAAACATTGCAAGCAGCAAAAAACAGATTATATAAAGTTTTCAGCTTCCAAACTCCCCGAGTCTGAGAAAAACAGAGGACAGTCCTACATGGAGTTAAGTCAGTGGCAAGAGCGAGCTAGGCTTTTAAAGGTCCTGAAGTCTTTAAGAACTGGAAAGTCTCAGCAGTTTATATTTTCAGGAGGTGGAAGTCATTCATGGCTTAATTTTGACAGAGAATTGGCATTAAAAGTAGCTTTAGATACCAGGAACTCCAAGCCCTCGTTCCTGCCCTCAGCCTTTCCAAGGAGATGATCCCAAGCTGCTATAAAGCAGTTGCAACACCATTAATTTTACGGCATCTGAACCAGTGCAAAATGACCAAATCCGGTTTTTTCCTGACCTGAACCACAAAAGGCATTTCAGTGATTAAATGCTAAAGACAGAAGACAGACCGAGTATGCTTTGTGCTGTCAGCAATATAAGTTTAACACCATCGCATACCACAAATAAACCATTTATTTTGGAAAGTGAGCCAAATCAGCATTTAAACCCAAGCCAACAGATTTTATTATTTAACCAACGAGCTACCCACAAAGCAAAGTAACCGGCTAATATGCCAAATGATTTAGCAATCACAAAACCTCTGCCTCTGTGTTCTGCAGTAAAAGAACACAGGATACCAGCTGGTAATAGAAACAGCATTTCAGGCGCTATGCTTCACGGTGTATTGATGCTACCAGCCACCAAAAATTAGCTATGTAACACACCGTTACCTTGACAAACCAAATGTTAAGAGCTTAGAAATCCAGTTACACGGTCCCATACCTCGGCATCGCACCCAGAGGGAAGGGAGGAAACACAGACCTTGAGACAGCAGTTTTCACAGTGTTTCAGGGCTCAGGTCACCCGGCAGCAGCAGTAACCACCAAAGGGCTACCCCCAATACTGCACACACATCCTCCCTCTCTCCCCTGGGGACACAAACCACTGTAGCACACAAAAATGCATTACCAGAAAACAGCCACACTTCTTCCCCACAACTGCTCCTGCTCCTCCAAGCCTAGGTAATAGGAAACAGCCTAAATAGCTGCAGGTGAGGTGGGGCTGGGCTGGGCTGAACTGCCCAGGCACAGCTGGGCACAGCTGGGCCATCACCTCCAAGGGGCTCCCAGAACGCTAAACAAACCAGCACCGTGCTCGGCGAGCAATTCCCGAGCTGCTTAGTTGGAGAACCCAGCTCTGGTTTTGCTGAAACACGCGCAGCCTGGCAATGCTAGCGATGTGTCAAAATGCTCAGGAAACCAGTGAAAGAAAATGGGTTTATTTTTTAATCCATCTGCTTGAAAAATTTCCATGCTGTGATAATCTCTCTCTCTAAAGAAAATGAATTTCTATTTTCCAAGGATCATTTTTCTTTTGTGAATTAGCTTCACTTTCCTCTGAGCGCCTTTGCAGAAGTATTCTCCCTGCAACTAAACTTAGGTAAATCTGGAGTAAAAGCTCTAACTCCGAAGGAATTGCTCCCAAATCAAAGTGGTGCCAGCAGAAGCCAAGTCTGTCCTCAAAACACTTCAAATGTTTCTTTCTCTCCGCAGAATCAGCCCCTCCATCTCTGCCTTCATCGTAGCTTTCCATTGCTTTGTAGGTTTTTTTGCACTGCCCTCTATTAATCTTCCAAAAAATCAGCTGTCTGATCACAAATATAGAAAATTACATTATTCACTGAAATACCTTCCTATCTCTAACTCCAGCACCTCAGCCAGGCACTTTCCTGTGCTGGGTACTTTATATCCACAGGGTCTCTTATAAGGATGAATGTCTTTTAATTAGATACAAACTGCGCTCATTTATGGTTATTAGAGGTGATCTGCAAATCTTTATTCAGCAGGCACACCGTTACCTTGACAAACCAAATGTTAAGAGCTTAGAAATCCAGTTACACGGTCCCATACCTCGGCATCGCACCCAGAGGGAAGGGAGGAAACACAGACCTTGAGACAGCAGTTTTCACAGTGTTTCAGGGCTCAGGTCACCCGGCAGCAGCAGGAACCACCAAAGAGCTACCCCCAATACTGCACACACATCCTCCCTCTCTCCCCTGGGGACACAAACCACTGTAGCACACAAAAATGCATTACCAGAAAACAGCCACACTTCTTCCCCACAACTGCTCCTGCTCCTCCAAGCCTAGGTAATAGGAAACAGCCTAAATAGCTGCAGGTGAGGTGGGGCTGGGCTGGGCTGAACTGCCCAGGCACAGCTGGGCACAGCTGGGCCATCACCTCCAAGGGGCTCCCAGAACGCTAAACAAACCAGCACCGTGCTCGGCGAGCAATTCCCGAGCTGCTTAGTTGGAGAACCCAGCTCTGGTTTTGCTGAAACACGCGCAGCCTGGCAATGCTAGCGATGTGTCAAAATGCTCAGGAAACCAGTGAAAGAAAATGGGTTTATTTTTTAATCCATCTGCTTGAAAAATTTCCATGCTGTGATAATCTCTCTCTCTAAAGAAAATGAATTTCTATTTTCCAAGGATCATTTTTCTTTTGTGAATTAGCTTCACTTTCCTCTGAGCGCCTTTGCAGAAGTATTCTCCCTGCAACTAAACTTAGGTAAATCTGGAGTAAAAGCTCTAACTCCGAAGGAATTGCTCCCAAATCAAAGTGGTGCCAGCGGAAGCCAAGTCTGTCCTCAAAACACTTCAAATGTTTCTTTCTCTCTGCAGAATCAGCCCCTCCATCTCTGCCTTCATCGTAGCTTTCCATTGCTTTGTAGGTTTTTTTGCACTGCCCTCTATTAATCTTCCAAAAAATCAGCTGTCTGATCACAAATATAGAAAATTACATTATTCACTGAAATACCTTCCTATCTCTAACTCCAGCACCTCAGCCAGGCACTTTCCTGTGCTGAGTACTTTATATCCACAGGGTCTCTTATAAGGATGAATGTCTTTTAATTAGATACAAACTGCGCTCATTTATGGTTATTAGAGGTGATCTGCAAATCTTTATTCAGCACGAAGAACCAGCCTTCTCACAGGCAACTTAATTGTAATATCACAGCCAGTGAGCCAGAGCAGGCTCTGCAAGCAGCAAAGCTCGTGTCGAGCAGACGAGCACTAGGAAGAAGCCTGTGTCGGTGCATTTCTTTTGTTTGCTGCTGTCATCTTTCCCCAGTAGAGAAAGGAAAAAAACATCAGCAATAGATGGGTGGCGTTATTTCTTATTGACACAATTCAATAGCCAGTAGGGGAAATACAAAGCCTTAACGTTGCAAAACAAAAGTGAAATTGCGTATGTGTATACGTATATTTGTATACGCATGCAATGAAAATATTTTGCAATCACACCCCACATGGGAAGACACACTGAAGGCTCAAAAAAAGAGCGGGGAGATCAGGAGAAGAGGCAGGCGAGCAGGTGCCCACGCGCCCGGCCCCATGCTCAGTCGCAGCTCTGCCGAGGCAGGCGAGAGGCGGGCGCATTCCAGCTGTTGTCACATCTGTATTTTCAGCCACGCAATTCACAGTGCATTTGTCCCTCGGCTGAGGGTGCTTCCGTTGTCCATCGCCTTTCCTCTGGCTCACACCGCACCTTTGCGTGAAGTCTGCAGCTGCTGGGGCCTCTTCAGTTCACTTCTCCCCATCAGCTTTTCCTTTCCCATGAATTTTTTCCGGGGTCTGTGCAGGTGAGAGATGGGGACAACAAATACTGACAACCCGAGGCGAAGGCTGCTCTGCGGATGAGCAGGATCCTGCTCCCCACCTTCGGTGTGGTTTTCTGTCAGATGGAGTAAAATGACAGCATTTAACTGAGGACTAAGCAGGCAGACTCAGGCTTTTGCCATGTCTCAGGGACAATCTCCATCCCCTTCCTATACAGAAGGAAAGGCACAGCAGATCAAAACAGGCAACCTCAGGACGTGGTGCCAGTAAATGATGTTTCCACAGACTTTGCTGCGGCGCTGAGACCCAGCAGCACAAAGCCAATGGACGTCTGACTCCTGCTGCTCTGGTGGACCCGCACCCCTTTGTCCCCCCGTGCCCAGGCTCTCAGACAGAGGCTTCTCCTGCCAGGCCAGGAGAGGCCAAGGGCAGAGATTCAGGGGGGATCTGACTAGCAGGGACAGCGCGTCCCCAGCCCTGACACGCTGCAGAAGAGGGGATGCAGGGGACAAGGACAGGAGGATTCCCAGCCTCTAGCTCTTGCCCAGAAATTGCAGTTGGTAAAAGCCGCTGGCAAAGTCCAAGGATTGCAGCTCCCGAGAGAGCGGCAGGAGGGGAACCAGCTCTCACCTGCCCACTGCAGTGTCCGGCAGCGCTCGGCACAGCGGCAGAGCCGGCGCGGTGGAGCCAGGAGGCTGGAGCCAGCCGGGGAGGGGAGCTGCCAGGCTATAAAACCCAGTCCTGGGCAGGCAGCGTTCACACACACAGCGACCGAGAGCCACTGCCAGCAGACAGCCGCGCCGCTTCCCGCAGAGACACGGACGCTCGGACACTGCTCACCTGATTTTACTATTCTTGGAATGAAAAGGCCAAAGAGATGCAGCCTCTGTAGCGTTTTCTGTTACTTTTGCTGCACTAGAAAGAAGCAACAAAGAGGACTCCCCTTCCCCCTTCAATTTACCAGCACAGGGGGAGAGAGGACACGCAAGATGAGCGGTCCAGGGAGAAACAGGGATTTGGGAATGTTTAGTGCAGATGAGAGAAAGATCAAAGACTGAACCAGGGACTCTTGCACCTTTTTGCTTATCGAGAATATTTGCACAGAGCAGCCCAGCCAGAGAGGGGAATTGCAGCGGCGCAGCACAGGATTAACGTGATGTTGAGCCATTGAGGTGACAACCTGCACCGGCGGTAGGGACCACAGGAGGAGGCATGTCCAGCCCCCCTGGCCAGGGGCAGAGGAGCTGGTGCAGCGGTGCTCAGGGGCAGCGCTGACCCCGAGAGCTCAGCCCTGGGGAGGCAGGGAAGGGTTTAACAGGCCATCAGAGACGAGCATTATAGCTGCCTGTACTCCTGCAGAGATTCCCAAGGGGATGGAGCCGGGCTGGGGCTGGAACAGCACTCATCGCAGCCAGCCCTGGCACGGCCAGGGGCTGCTGAGCCCCCAGACCCTGGCAGGGGACCCCAACCTGACCCTCTTGCACAGCCGGGATGAGGAGCTGGCCAAGGCAGAGATTGGGGTGCTGGCCACCATCCTGGCTATAGCAACTGTAGGCAACGTGGGGGTGCTGCTGGCAATGTACCGCCTGAGGAAGAAGATGAGCCGGATGCATCTCTTCATCTTGCACCTGGGGCTGACTGACCTGGGTGTTGCGCTCTTCCAGGTGCTGCCACAGATGATCTGGGAGGTGACGTACCGCTTCTTGGGGCCGGACCCACTCTGCAAGGCAGTCAAGTACCTGCAGGTGCTGAGCATGTTCGCCTCCACCTACATGCTCATCGTGATGACGCTGGACCGCTACATGGCCGTGTGCCACCCGCTGCGCACCCTGCAGCAGCCCAGCCGCCAGGCCTACGTGATGATCGGGGCTACGTGGCTGCTCAGCTGCCTGCTCAGCCTGCCCCAGATCTTCATCTTCTCCCTGCGGGAGGTGCGCCAGGGCTCAGGGGTGGTGGACTGCTGGGCAGACTTCAGGTACCCATGGGGAGCCCGAGCCTACATCACCTGGACCACACTGTGCATCTTCATCCTGCCCGTTGGCATCCTAACCGTCTGCTACAGCCTCATCTGCTACGAGATCTGCAAGAACCTCAAGGGCAAGACCCAGAGCGCTGCCCCCAGCACGGGGGGGCCTGCAGCAGCTGCCCCTCCTGCTCCCTGCTCCTCTGAGAAGAGCGGGCAATGCTCCAGCGGGCAGCCCTCGCGGGTGAGCAGCGTGCGGACCATCTCCCGTGCCAAGATCCGCACGGTGAAGATGACCTTTGTCATTGTGGTGGCCTACGTCGCCTGCTGGGCACCATTTTTCAGCATGCAGATGTGGTCGGTGTGGGATGAGGATGCTCCTGATGACGGTGAGTAGGGGTGAGGATGCTGGGCTGCAGCCCACAGCAGGCGCAGAGCCCTGGGCACCCGAGGCACACAGCATGCCCATTGCATTTTTAACAAACGAGCTGTCTTATTTTGTCTTTTTAAAAATCACAGGGAAGGCTACAGATTTGTTCCCCAGTAGTATTTATAGAAAATATTTTCCAGAGTCAAATCATTGCTTTCACCAGAAAAGCCACTGAAAAGCCATGACTTCTGACCATCAGCTACAGGGACGTGTAAAGATGTTATGTGAACACCTTTGCCATGTGTGCTTCTTCCCTCATGTGGGAAATTGCTTCAGGAGCTGCTGTGTTTGGTATGTGGCTGCAGGGAGGGTTTTAATTGTGCCTGCTGCTCCCATCCTCGGCTCGGACTGCCTCCTGGAGCAGCCGTGCTGCTGGAGCAGGTCCTTCACATGTAACACCGAGCGCCTGTAAGGCTTTTGCTGAGCCAGCTGCAGAGGTTTCAGAAGTGGATTTCTGATTTAATAGGTTGACTTTTTCTGGAAGTTTTCAGTAGCTCTCCTAGCCTGTTCGTGGGTAGAAGGATCTTTAGCCAAGATTGAAAGGCCTCTGGGAGATGCTTTGGCCAGCAAACAGGCTGAAGGAAGGTCCAAAAGCTGCTGGGTCTCATCTCCCAGCACTCTCCCCAAGGATGTGCTCCAGCGCATCCCCATTACAGTGTATCACCCACCTGCAAACCTCAGCCAAGGGTAGAGCCTGGCTCTGCCTGCCATGCTGCTGCAAACTCTCCTGCCCAAAGAAATGCCAGTCAGATGGGATGGGAATGGGACAAAGGACTCACGCCCGAGCCAAAATGAGCCCCAAGGTCCTGCCCATTGCATACTGGGACCCTGTCCAGACCATGCCCAGCCTGGTGGATGTTTCAGCTCTCTCCCTTGCCTTCCCAGAGTCCACCAACGTGGCTTTCACCATCACCATGCTGCTGGCCAGCCTCAGCAGCTGCTGCAACCCCTGGATTTACATGTTCTTCAGCGGGCACCTGCTCCAGGATGTGGCACACTGCCTGTCCTGCTGGGGTGGCCCCCGGCCCAGGCTGCGGAGACAGGCCTCCACCGGGAGCCTCTGCAGCAGAAAAACCACCATCCTGAGCCACAGCCACCACACCAGCCCTGCCGGCCTCCCCCCGCACGGGGGCCTGCACGGGAGCAGCACCAAGGACTTCTACCCACCCTGCGAGGAGGTGATAACCGAGTTGGGCACGCTCTAGGCTGCGGATGTCCCCAGGCACATCCCTCCACTGGAGACAGCTGCCACCAGATGCAACACCACGAACGTTGTCACGCCAAGCTGTGTCTCTCCCCACCTAGTAGCATCTCATTTTGCAGAACTGGGTGCTTAACCCAGAAAGCATCACTGTCCGTCTTGTCCTTGTGTGCTTGCTACTGTGCACGCTGCGTCTGCTGTGTGCATCGGGGGAGACGGACAGAGCCCCACCAGC
>NW_008825105.1:446194-450700 GCF_000699105.1 Pygoscelis adeliae
AGGTATCCGCTGGGGGATGCTGCACGCTGCACCAGCGTGTCTTCCTGGAGGGACTCCAGCTTTGGGTGTTTAACAAATGCCAGCAAAGCAGCCTGAGCACAGCAGGAGGCAACGTGGCTACATCTGCTCAAGAGCTCCCCGCAAGCAAGTTACTCATCTCCCATCCTCAGGGCTTTGCTGGCAGAGCAGCAAAAGCAGACACAGCTTTCCCACACCCCGGGGGCACAGCACGCTCTCCCCCCTGCGCTGCAGAGCATTGCCCTTTGCTGACAGGCAGCTCTGGAGCCAGACCCCCTGCCCACCTCCCCGGGGACAGGGCTGCAGCAAAAGCCACGGGGCAGAAATGTCCTCTCCTGTTGTGCACAGCTGTCCCGCTACCGCACAGTGGCATTGCACTGCGCTGGTGCAAGCATCCAAAATGCAGCACTGACACCAAAGGGCTGCTCGGAGGAACCTCGGCCCAGCTCCAGCTTGCCCAGGCAGATCCTGCCTCCCTCCGTGCCCTGGCACTTTCCATCAGGTTTACTCACAGCCCCTGGTCGCTGTGCAGGGCTGCTCCGCGCTGTTCAACAGCTGCTGCATCCCATTAAAGAGCTGCTCTCAAATTGCTGCTGCTTTTGTCTTATTTAGCAGAGATCAGAGTGCTGAAACCACCCAGGGCTCGGACATGGCTTCAGGGCACTTGGAAGCACAGAGGAGGGGCAGCCGGCAGCCAGGAACAAGCCATGGCCTTGCAGTCCCAGCCTGGCCCCTGCCCCTCTCCCTGCATGTTGTGGGTGTCCCAGAAGCTGTTTTGTTTAAGAAGAAAGTATGAGTGAGGCAGGCAAGAGCATCCATTTGCTCTGGGAGTCAAGCTCAAAAGCTGCTGATGGAGAATGTACAAGTAGCCTAGAGAGCAAGGCACCGAATTCCCTGCAAGCAAGGTATGTTATCCTCTCTGTTATCACATGCTAAATCTGTAGAAATAAGACATTAAGAGTAAAGTATGTTGAAATCTTAAATTATTTTCACCTTTTAATCACCAAGCATTTGAATCAGTTTTTCCAGAAACTCCCACTAGCTGGTTTTGATCTCATCTCCAGTTCCATAAACACACCTCTCCTGGCCTTTAGCAATGTTTCCCAGAGATTGGTTTTTTTGAACATTTTCCTTCATGTGCCCTTCAAATTGGGCCAGATCTGCACAAAGTCATAAAACCAGGAGTGCCCGACCTCAGAGTGCTCCCCAGGATCAATACCAAATCAATCGTCTCACAACCTTTCATTAAAGCACATTGCTGCTGAGCTGATTTGAAATGCGCTTGGGGCAGCTCCATCCCTGATGAAGGGGGGCCGTACCAGGAGGCAGCGGCTCCATCAGCCTAGCAGAGCTCCCAGCTATTGCATGGTTCCCCTTCCCCAGCACTTTGAAAGTTTATTTCTTGAAAAATCATAGGTAACAAAGTGCAGAGTGATGGGAGGGAACTGGTCCCCGTTTGCAGCCACGATTTGCTGCAGCAGAGCGAGGACAGCGAGCCCCAGCCGCAGGCAGGGCTGGCCAGGCACTGACTCTCCGAGACCTGAGGAGCATGAAGGTGACCTGACAAACATAATCACTGACAAGCAGGGGAAGCAGCACCTCTGAGAATTTAACAGCCTTCCCAGCACATTCAGTTCACAATCCCAAGCTTATCTCTGCAAGCTGAAAAGCCCCCAACTCAGTTTTGTTAGAGAAAATTGCAGTGCGCTACTCCAAGTCCCCTGGGAATTAAACCAATACTTAAGGAAAATGTGAAATGTGGTGTCAGACCACGGGGGGGCAGTGGCATTTGCCCCAGCCCAGGGCACTGACACACCCCACCCCCCCCCAAAGCTCTGCTGGGTGCAGGCACCACTTGGCTGGGGAGAGGCCAACTCCTGCACCCAAGGCATTTGGTGCAGGGACAAAGCAGGAAAAGCAAAAGGTGGGAGACAGGGAATCTCATCCCTCCCCACGAGACACAGAGGGATTTGACTTGCCTATGCTCACACGGAGACCTGTGGTCCAATCCTGTGCCCCTCACAGCCCAGAGGGACCAGCAGCCAGCCCAGATCCTCCAGCTGAGGAGGGGGGATATAAATCCCCCGGGAAGCCCTCAGCCGTTTGCCAGCTGGGCTGACGACTACGGCTTTCAGCTGGGGGAGGAAACTTCCTGGCGGGGCCACCCTCCTTCCCCAGCCCTGGCATCCCCCCGATGCCCGGCCAGGGGGTCAAGCTGCCCGTGCGGCCACCCCAGCCCCAGCGACAGCTCTGAGGGCAACCGAGACTTGGAAAGATTTTGAGCTTCAGAGGAAAAGGGGTGCAGGGGAGGGCAATGAACCAGGGCTTGTCGGGCAGCGAGGACAAAGCCGGCGGAGGAAAGGTATTTAAAAGGATTTTATGACAGCGATCAGCAAAGAAAGCATGGTTCAGAGGAGTTGCCAGCCAGTTCGGATGGGTATTTTGAAGACAACTGCATTTCCCTTCCCTGAACTACATCCCATTTTGAGGGGCAGGGGGGATGTTTCATTTGCTTTCATGAAATGAGAGAAAGGGCCATCACACAAAACTGGAGAGCACATTTCAGCCTGGGTAGGAGGAACGTTTCCCCGTGCCATCCCACGCTCAGCAGCCTTCAGGAACAGTGATGCATTTAAGTAAAATACCAAGCAAATTGTATCGGCGGGTTAGAGTGTTACAAGGAATAAAAGCTGGCAGGCGACAGCCCGTGCCAGGCGCTGACCGAGGCGAGGGGAAGGGGAAGCCCTGCTCGCGCGGCTGCCAGGGGCTTCGGGCATCTCCCCATCCCGGTGGCGGTCTGACCCGAAACCCCGCCAAGCAGCATCCTGGGAGTCACAGCTTCACCTCGGTGTACTCGATGGACTTGGATGCCACGGGGCTGGAGCAGGGCCAGAAATCCACATTCCTCTTCTTTGGGTCCACGTTGACGTAGTCCGCCCTAGTCTTCATGTTCTCGTAGTCCCCAGGAGAGCCTGGCCCACAGCCTTTCCCCGGGAAGACAAGGGATGTGTAATTGAGGTTTTCTTCTGAGCGAGGGCCCTGGAGAAGCAGACACGAACCCCAGGTCAGGCACCAGCATCCACCCGGGGCGGCTTTGCCCTTGAACCCACACGAAGGCGTGCAGCCGTTCAAGGTGCCCGGGTTGTGCCCTGGGATCTCCCTGGCCCCTGGGAATGCTCCCCTCTAAACGGGGAACATTACGTCTGGCAGGTGACAACCATCACCCCAGCCTCACTGCCGGTATTGCAGTAGGGTTCGATGCATTTGCCCCCCCATTGCTACTCTTTGGGTCTCAAGCCGGGCAGAGGCCGTGCGGACGCGGCGCCGGCACCTCTGCTGCTGCGGCTGGGGGTGCTTTTTGGGAAGGCGCTCACCTGCGGGCAGGAAGGGCTGCCGTCTGAGTCCTCCGAGGTCTCTGAAGACGTGTCGCTGCTCCCTTAAAAACAGGAAACATTACCACCTCGATCACTACTTGGGGGGGTTAAAGGAAAAAAATAATTAGGGGGAAAAAGCAAATGCACTCAAGAGTGAAAATTGAAAATCCAAAAAGCATCAGTGTGATCCCTCCCCTTGTCATCCCCCTGCCCGTGGGGAAAGCCCAGAGGGGGGCAACTGGAATTGGGAGCGGCTGTTGCGCCTGCCCTTTGCCCGGCCGCTTGCTCCCTCTTCCACCCCAAGGCCAGCAGGTGAGGGTCTTCACAGCCGGTTAAGGAAGAGAGTATTGCACAAATGTAATACCATACATCTATATTCAAGTGCCAGGACAAAACCCCGTTGCTGCAGGATCCCCCCTTACCCGTGTAGACTGGTCTTTGCACCCCTTCCCCTCCTGCTGATGAAGAGGTCGGAGGCTGTTGGGGCTGTGCTGCAGGGCTGCTGCTCGCCTGCTTGCCGCAGGAATGGCTGGCTGCAACAGAGAGGCGAGTTAGCTCCCTGCTCTGGCCCGAGATGCCGGCTGTGTCCCATGCACCCCCACGCACCGTTGCCACACGGCCCCCACCCGCCCCCCGAGCCCCAGCACTGCCCCACAGCAAAGCCAGTTCAGCGCAAGCCGCTGGCACGGCAATAATTATTATTATGTATTGGAGCGGGCAAATATCTATCAATTCAATTACTGAGATGATTAAGTGCGTGCCCTGTTCTCCCACGATGAAAGATTCCAGTGTTAAATCACGCCATCAGGGCCTCTTCCCGTGCAAGTTTGAAATGAGTTTGACCCAAGCAGAGCTTGTTTATGTACAAATGTGGGCAGCAGTTTTGCGTGAAAGATTTTCCTGCTGGAAATTGTAGCGTCATTTGAATTAGTATTTCGCAAATTGATTCCGATGGTAATTTTTCCACCACTTTACTAAGAAGAGCAATAAAAGAAAATGTTTTTGAAACAACAAAAGACTGTATAACCCTATCCGACACTGCCCACACCACTTACAGCTGCTCGCAGAGCGGCTGCCGGGGCAGCCTCCCCCGGCCGCAGCCTGGCCCCCCGGC
>NW_008825105.1:451183-458132 GCF_000699105.1 Pygoscelis adeliae
TGTAAAGTGTCACCAAGAGGAGAGCGTATAGGATCAAGGCGACGGCTGAGATGGCAACAAGCACCCACCTGAACAAGAGAAAAATATTTTGTCTAAGTGAAAGAAATAACCAAATTATTTTAAATCTTTCAGGTACTGTTTGGCTGGCATTTCTTCAAAGCATGTTTTAGACCAAGGTTTGCTGGTACAGTTTTTGGTTTTGCTTTTTGTCTTTAAGGCAATGTGCCCAGAAATCTGGGGCTTCATTTTCAAAAATGACTGGTGCTCCTTGCACTTCATTTTTGGGTGCCCGTCCTAAGAAGGGTTTTCGAAAGCCTCATTGCCAGCGGGGAGGGTGCGCAGTGCTTGCTGGAAGAGAGAAGTTACAAATATGGCTCCCGCCCAAATCACAAGCTCTTTCTGAGACTCCCGCCCGTGTGTCTGGCAAATGCCAAACGCGCCCATCCAGTGACAACGCGTAATTGCCCCCAGCGCAGCAAAATGCAGGCACGCTGTCACCAGCGACGGCGGCTGCGGCATCCCCGTGCTCTGCCGCTGCTCCCGGACCCACGGCACAGCATCCCCGCAGCCAGAGCCCGGCCAAGCGAGGACAGCGAAACCGAGCAGAAAGGTGCCCCGTAGCAGCAGTTATCCTTCCATCTTAGAGCATCTCCCTCGCCGCAGGAGGGCTGCAAAGGGCTACCTGTGGCTCTAGCCCGGGCCGCTGTACTCACCATTCACAAGTGCTCATCCTCCCCGCGAGGCGTCTCGGCGGTCGGTGTGATGCCCGGCGAAGCGCTGGAGGTCTCGGCGGGGACAGAGAGAGGCAGCTAGCCCTGGTGGCAATGAACCAAGATGGTCCCATTGAGCTTCACACTGCTCCACATCAACTGAAGATCAGGCTCACCGCTTGAAAGCAGTGGTCTGGCATTGCAGGCGTAAAATGAAGGCATCCAGCCTTCCCTCTGCGCGAGGCTCTTATTGTATGTGCAATTCCTTCTCATACGCACCCCTCACACAGCCACTGACTCTCCCTGCCGTTATCATTGAGCTTAATGGTTTTATACCCTGCCGCCTCGGCCATATCTGATACTTGACTGGAGCTTCTGGGCTCCACCACGGCGCTGATAATAACAAGAACCAAAATTTATTCTTCTTGCTTTCTAACTGCTCTTGCGTTTCTTTTTTTTTTTTAAATCCACAAAAAATATTTGATAACTATAACCTGGGGGAAAAAAAAAAAACATAGAAGAAAGTAACCAAAAGAAGGCCACGGGTTTGGTGTCAGGCTCTTGCATCGGTCAAGATCCAGCCAGAAAAGTCCGGGGCCCTTCAACAGCTCTGCATTTGAAACACCTCGGATTTAATTTTAGGTGAGCGCTTAAATCCTGTTGAAGTTAAGGGGACTTAAGGGACAGAATTAGAAAACACATACGCCTGAACTGGACCCCTTGGCTTGGGACTTCTGGCCATAATATTCAAGAGATTTATAACAAAGGACGACAATCGGGGGCATTCATTTTGTGAGCTTTCACTTGCAAAAAAGCACTTCAAATTTTCGCTCAATTCCTATATACTTACTGTTTATAAATAGCTAACAGAGGGTGGTTATCTTCAACTAAAGCTTTTATATGATGATTAAAGGAGCCATAATAATATGATTGATAGACTGATAGATAGATTGAAAGTGAGAGCAAAGGCATTATCCATCCTATGGATCAGATTCTATAATTTCCTCTATGACACATTTCTAAGAGTAATTCATCAAAAGCTTTTCCAATAGCCTCAACAATCTCCTGCGAAATTCCACTTACCCAAACAGTCTGGCAACTGCCAAGCTAAAAGTCCATTTCTTGCCGGAATTTTCCCCCTCCCTTATTGAACTGATCTGTCCCCAAATATCCTTCTCAAATGGCTGTCATTCTTAAATGGCTCATTTCCTATTGTGGGGCAAGAGAAGCTGCTGCAGCAGATAACAATCTGAAAAATGAGCTGTTCAAAAGGAAATTGCAAAATAAGACCCAAATCCAAATATCAGTAGCAGGCAGCTTCTTTGCTGAGATGGGGTATGGCGAGATTAAAGAGGTGATACACATCATAGGCGTATTGAAATAATCTATGTTGAAGATAACAGCTAGTAAGATGCTGGCAGCACATGTACTTTTTTGGTGTATCAGGTAACTCGCTGTGAGCCTCCCCCCCTCCAGCCCCCAGGATATTAACCCTTTCTTAAGCAAGATGCCCTTCTGAAATCAAGGCTTGTAAAGAGCCCCTACACGGCTGGTTACCGACTAGTGAATTCAGGACGTCTACGCTCAATCTAAAGGTAAGCAAAATCACGGGAATGCCTCAAATTATTTTAATCCCATTTGAGTCAGGCCTCGCTGCCCCAAGTTAAGGCTAAAGCTCAGGCTGGCAGTGGCGCATGCCTGCAGGCATCCCTCGGACACGGACACCAAACCCAGCTCTTGTCCTGATGTACGACCCCTCTGCTTTCCAAGGCATTGCGTGCAACGGCCAGCGGAGTGCAATATCCAGTAGCGTTTTACCTGGGTGACCAGAGCTTTCCGCACCTTCCCGTTCCCGCAGGACTGGGGCAGCTGGGGCCTTGGAGCGAGCAGGAATTAAGGACCTTTCAGCAGCATTTTCGGTGGCTGTGCAGCCGCAGGGGTCCAGCAGTGCAGAAGCGCTCGCCGGCTCGGTGCCGGATGCGGTTTCGCTCTACCCCGATGGCAATGGCAGGAACGAGCCCACACGAGGTTCCATGACACTCCCCCTCTGTCAACTGGCCCATTTAAATATATTTTGGTGTTTCTCTGCTGTTCTGCAGCCGCTTCTGCTCTGGGGCTGGGGACACTGTATCCCCCCGGGCAGTTCTCTCTCTTGCTCCGTCTTCCAGCAGCTTTGTGCTAAAATGCAGCTGAGCTTCGGTGGAACAAAGCGGTCCCCGAGGGCAGAGAGCTCTGCCCAGCAGCAGTGGAGCTGGCTCAGTGCTGAGCAATTCAGCTGCCACCCAAAAAGTGCTCTGGGTGCTTCCAGGTCTTCTACAGAGGTAAAACATTTTAAATCATAAGGGACGTGGTCCCAGAGCCTGGCATGGCTTGGTGTCTGCTGGGGGTGAATGGGTCTCCACCCGCCCACTTTCTGGCAAAATTTTCTGGTCAGTAGTAACTTGCGGTGTCACTCAATAACAGGAGGGTGCAAACGGCAGACTGGCAGACCCACTCCCGTCGGTTCGCAGCAGATTTGGGGAGCGCTGGGCCACTGCTCCATAGGAACTGATTTTGCAGCTCTCACACTGAGACAGCGTTCTGGTGCTGGAGATGCCCTGCAGCAGCCCGACCTCTCTTGTGCTTCTTCCCTGGCAGGAGATGGGCAGGGAGCTGGGGACCCCCCCTCTCACGGGGTCCCTGACTCCTGGGGATGGTGCCCGCTGGTGTTGAAACATCTCCATCACCCCCATGCTCCTGTAGCAATCCTATCCTGGGGAAAAAACATCCTAGCATCTCAGCGAATCCCCCCGGACTTCCTAAAGGCAAAGAGAAGACCGGCTCCTGAGAAACTCTACGTACCCTCAGCTGCCAGGCGCCGTCGGGGTTCGCCCCCAGGGGCTGCATTGCAAGTTGGGGTCCCCTGCCAGGTCCCCGCCGCGGGTCAGTCGCTGCCCTCATTTCCCCCCCATCCCCTGGGACCGCAGGGACCACGACATCCATCAGCTCCATCACAGGGGGATTTCAGTCCTGCTTTTCCCACAGCTTCTGTGCCACGGGTAAATATTTAACTGAAGCTTGCTTGGATTTGTTATTTTTTTTTTAAAGTGAGTGTTTGCTATTGCAGGGTTTCACTCTTTCAAGTGCTCAGTGATGTATAAACAGATTAACAGGTGGAAGAAGTATTTGATAAACAGAAGAAAGGCTTTTCAGAAAATGCTACTTGTGTGCGATTTGAATCAGTCAGAGCTAATCGTGGAAGTGGCTAAACTAAAGGAAATATAAAAAAAGAACACAGATAACATATTTTTAGCTCTAAAGCAGGTTTCTTAAAATGAGTAAAGCGCCGTACGCTGAGCCGGCAAGAGGCATGTTTTTCGCACAAGGTGCATAACCTATTTCTAACGTATCTGAGGGCAAGTATGTAAAGCTGGATGGGGTGAGATACACTTCATGACAGCTACTGCCTGGAAGTAATACCGGACTATATATAGGCCGTATATTGCTTATAAGAACCTGAGATGTTCCAGTATCTGGCAATCACGTTTCATTACATTTCTACTGAACGTAAGCGCTTTTTCTACTGTTTTATTAACAAGACGGATTCAAAGGCCCCCAGTCTTATGAATAATTCTGCATGTTTTGCTCCGTCGCTCTGGGCTCTCTCCGCCACATCAGGAGGTGCCGTAAAGGCAGCACCGACAGCCCCGGCGCGGGCGGACGGGCAGCGCCAGGCAGGGACGGGCAGCGCCACGGCTGACCCCTGCCAAGGCGAGGGGCACCGTGCGTTGGGAACGGTGCAGCTCCCCCGCCTGCGTAGGCAGTGTATTTCAAACGTTGAGAAAGAGCTGAAAGCGCATATGAGGCAAAGCCTTTTCTCTCAATCTTCTGGAGAAATATGGCCGAGCCTTGCATTGGCTCCCAAAAGAAAGAGAAAAAAAAACATTTTGTTAGACTTGAAATAAACGTTTGATTTGCTTTTAAGAGTTTTTAATTACTTTTAAAATAACTAAATAAAAGTAGAAATAGATTTGCTTAACTTCAAAAATTCCTAAATGAAAGGTTTGGCCTCTTTATTTCTTTAATCTTCATATTTCAACGCTGCATCTACTGTCACGAGTTTGCAGATTATTATGATCCAATTGGGGATCTTTTCCACTAAATAAACTATTTCGCTTAAAGTATTCCGCTTGTCTGTGCTACAGCTCATACGCACATTTATCTCAGAAGCCCAATGACCCTTCAGGCTGGATTTTCTTACAGGATTTTCGGGTTATAAACCATGTCCGTAACATTCGACTTGCTGCTTTCAGCTGATCTGGCACTTGCTGCAATTGGTTTTGTTTTAGGAAGTTTTTTTTTAAACCCCTTCTATGAATATACAATTAGGATGAGAAGGGAGGCCAGTACATTAAGCTGCATCTTAACAGGGAAATAAATAATAACTTTGTATAAAAGCTACTCGGTAAAAAACACTGCAGCCACCAACCTGGGCATGGGGAAACGCAGGGAATTTGCACTTGACTTGGAAAAAAACGGCTGCGTCTGCCATCAGTGTCAACTCTGCCATGCCCCGCGTCTCCACGCTCACACCAAAGAAACCTTTGA
This sequence comes from Pygoscelis adeliae, assembly GCF_000699105.1. Classification (NCBI taxonomy): domain Eukaryota; kingdom Metazoa; phylum Chordata; class Aves; order Sphenisciformes; family Spheniscidae; genus Pygoscelis; species Pygoscelis adeliae. The sequence continues at coordinate 456,481 of NW_008825105.1, forward strand.
TGAGGTTTTTTTAAGCTTAATCTCCCTGCGAAGCCACGGAGAGGAGGAGCCCGGCAGCAGCTCCCGGGGATGGAGAGACAAGACCCCCATAACAGGAGACACGAGTCGTCTCCTTCTCAGGCCATTCCCCATTAGCCGGGGTTTCAGGTGGCCGTGTCGGGCTCACGGCCCCGCCGGTACCTGTGCCTCGCAGGCGAGGACTTTAATTTCCTGGGGCGAGGACTTTAATGAGATAAAATGGACTAACTGGGATAAAGGGAAAATGGATTAGCACAGTGCTAAGGGTAGAAACCCCGTTAATTACATGAACGGTGCTCACTGGGTAAAACACCTCCCTTTGTGGCACCAATAACCCCCAGTTATTATAGTGCCATAAACATGGAAGAAACCCACAAGGACGACACAGCATCATCAGAAGCCTTCAGCCACGTGTCTGAGAGATGGTGGCAGCAAGAAAATCCTCGCCTCCCCCCACTCGCCTCCCCTCTGTATCTGAAGGCTTTATTTGTTCATTAGCATTTTTTATTTGCATTCACAGGGGCTTAATGAGGCGGCCATCCTGTGTTAAACAAAAATCAGCCACTAGGGAAGAGCCCGTTAGTGGCTGTAAGGCAACATGTAACTGTCTTCCATGCAAAACACTTCTTCCTGACCATGCTTTGATGACTCTGACTGCTATTTAAAAGGGAAAGTTGCAGATTCCTGAGCAGTTCATCACTGCTAATTAGTCTTCACCTTTTAAAGTTTGTTCAGCAGCTGCCCGATGCTACCAACGCATCCCTTTCCTGCACCCCCCCCGCAGCCGTCAGGGTGTGGGGCACCCCATGTCCATGGGCAAGTCCCTGGGGGCAGCTGTAGGGCAAAGAAAAGGGGAAACACTCTCCCAGAGCATTTGGGGGGGGGGTTCCACCAGCTCAGCTGAGCCGTGTTGTTTCCAGTGGATAAGGGGCTGGCGCTGGGATGGAGACCCCATTCTGCTCCTGCTGCGGGACCTTTGCTGCCCCCAAAAGCAGCCAACACAACCCCCTGCCCAGTCCCGGCAGGTCCCCGTGCACCGTCCTGCTCTGCCGCTGCCAGCCCCTCGCCCACAAAAACAAACTTAACCCCGGTGCACTCGTTCTGCCTCACCTGGGATGTGGTCAGTGATTCATTTCCACTGCCAAAGCCCCGTGTTGACATTGAAAGGGGCGTTATCGCTGGCGCTGGTACACCGGGGCGAGGGTGTACCTGTTGGTATAAGAACAACGCCACGGCCCTGCCTGCACCCGCAGAGCCCGGCCGAGGCCAGCACTGCCGCCGAGCCGCCGACATGAAGCACCTCCTCCTCCTCGCTGTGCTCTGCCTCTCCCTGGCCAGCAGCTTGAAAAGGTAAGGGGGTCCCCAGGGTGCACGCCAGCTCCCTGGGCTCTTGGAGGGCCTTTGTTCCCAGGGTCCTGCCAGCACCAAGCGTGGCAGCGATGAAAGGGCAGAGCTGAGCTCCCCTGGCACGGACACCCTGCGGCTGCACGGGAGCGTAGGGACCACGCAGGGACCACGCGGGGACCACGCGGGGCTTTGCTGGTTTCCTTCCATCAGACCGTTGGCTCCGTGGCCGTCTCCATCTCTCTGGGCAGACCCCGTCAGCGGCAGTGGGCGGCGGCGAGGTCTGCAGG
>NW_008825105.1:458174-459120 GCF_000699105.1 Pygoscelis adeliae
TGGCGTGAAGTCCCCGCTCCCAGCCTGAGGGTCCTTTTCCATCAGTCATGCTGAGCTCCTGCCCGACCCATTGCTGCGAGCAGGCCTGTGCTGGGGTGTGCGGGCTCCCCTGCCAGCTTTGCCCTTGATTTGCTGCCTCCTAAAACAGATCAAGTCCCCCGTTTCACTGTGCCTCGGCAAGAAAGCATTGCAGCGGGGGATGCAGGGAAGCAGGCTCTAGACCTGCATGCCGGTGGCACTGGGACCCTCAGGGCAGATGAGGGGGCTGCATGACATCGGCAGCATACGCGGCCCCGGGCGAGTGACCAGGACCCTTGCTCCCCCAGGGTGACCCTGGTGCGGCACCGCTCCCTGCGGAAATTGCTGCGGGACCGTGGGCAGCTCTCCCACTTCTGGAAAGCCCACAGGCTCGACATGGTCCAGTACAGCGAGGACTGCACTGCCTTCACAGATGCCAACGAGCCTCTCATCAACTACCTGGACGTAAGCGTGGCGGCACCAAGGGTTGGGGGGTCCTGAGTCCCAGTAGCGTGCCACAGACACCCCAAAAGCACATTAGTTTGCATGAGCGGTCCCCAAATGCTTCCCGTAAAGCCCACGTCTGCTAACGGAGCACGCCTGCAGCCAGTGCCCCAGCGTGCCAGGGCTCGCTGCCTGCCCGCTCCTGCCTGGTCCTTTGTTCTCAGGAATGTGATGATGAGAGGGGACAAGGGACCGCATTCATGGCAGGCGCTGCCAGCCCTCTCCCTGCCTGCCACACTCCCCGAGCCTGCAGTGCTCTTGGGCACATGGCGGGGAGACAGATTTCCTCCAAAGCTAACACACACCACACGCATCAGAGAAGACCTCACCACAAAAGACCCCGAGCCAGAGGTGTAGGGTGTTCCCCAGGCCCTTCCCATTCCCCAGCAGCGTGAGGGTCCTGTCCCCACATCCCCTGCCACTG
>NW_008825105.1:459166-462994 GCF_000699105.1 Pygoscelis adeliae
CAAGCGGAAGGAGGATGGCGCCCACACCTGCCGTCCTGCCTTTTGTTCTCGCCTTGCCTTGTTGTTCCTTAAAGATTTGGCTCCTTTATTTCACCTGGCACAATGTTGCCGTGACAGATCAAACATTGCCCCGGTGTCAGCCATCCCCTGCACTGAACCCCATCGGTTCTCTGCAGACACCCCGGCACAGGCTCCCCTTGGGCCAGGATTTTGTGGCGTGCCGACAGCTAACGGCTCCGCTCTTTGCTAGATGGAGTATTTCGGGCAGATCTCCATCGGGACCCCTCCGCAGAACTTCACCGTGGTATTCGACACGGGCTCCTCCAACCTCTGGGTGCCGTCTGTCTATTGCGTCAGCAAAGCCTGCGGTGAGTAGGGGCTCCCCAACCGGCCGTCCCCCTCCGGCCGGCTGCAGTGGGACCCTGGGTGACACCCCTGGGGGTGGCCCCAGAGAGGCTGTGGGGTCATCAGCACACACAGCCTAGGGACCCTGGGGGTGCCTTCTCACCCAGCTGAGCCCTCCAAGGCACACGCAGATAACAGAAATCCGGGGTGCGAGCCAGGGGAGCCTCAGCAGGTTTGTTTGCTCAGGCGCAGGTGGCGATCGCACCACCAGCACCCAGCACCATCAGCCCACGGGAGATATCGGATGTGCTCTTTAGGCCATTCTTATGGGAGAGCCTTTAAACAAACAAGCAAAGATGATAGCAACCTAGCTTGTCAACAAGGGGCTGGGTGGCAGGAACAAGGCGGGCACAGAAACCACGGTGTGGCTCTGGGCTGGCTGCCCGGGGGCTCGGCGGGTGACAAGCACCGGGCTTGTTTGGGCTGTCAGCGATGAGCCGGCCCTGGCGAGTCCAGACCTCCTGCCCCAGGACACAGAGCATCTCCGAGCAGCCCCAGGGCTCGTCAGGTGCTTCCAGCAGAGCCCAAGGAGGGTTCGGGAAAATAGCTGGATACAGCAGTGCCCGTGGGGCTGCTTCTGTCTGTAACACAGGAACAGCAGTGCTGATCTTCAGGTCTCATAAAAATATTGCACGAGCTAATCCTGCTCCCCTTAACAAACCTCACACTTCTCAAGCAGATTGAAATGGGGTAAGTTTTATCCCTCCTCAACCAGCATGCCCTGTTGTCTCGGGAGCAGCTCTTTCCCCCTGCAGCGTGCCTGTGACGCAGGCATTTCGGCGATGCCACGACTTCCCATCGGTTTGCTCCAAAGCCCGTCACTGCCGCCAGCCGTGGCAGGGGCTCCTGGCATCCATGGCCGTGCAGACAAACAGCATTTCTGGTGACAGCTCCTATCTCCTTCCCCAGCTACGCATGCCAAGTTTCAGCCGTCACAGTCCAGCACGTACCAAGCAATAGGGACCCCCTTCTCCATCCAGTACGGGACCGGCAGTTTGACGGGGGTCATCGGATCTGACCAAGTAGTTGTGAGTCATATTGGTTTCTCCTGCTCTGGATAACGTGCCTGGGACTTGCCTACAGACGCAGCATCACCATCGAGCCTCCTCCTCCCTGCAGGTCGAGGGCCTCACCGTGAGCAACCAGCAGTTTGCAGAGAGCGTCAGCGAGCCGGGAAAAGCCTTCCTGGATGCCGCATTTGATGGGATCCTGGGGCTGGCTTACCCCTCGCTGGCCGTGGATGGGGTCAGCCCCGTCTTCGACAACATGATGGCACAAAATCTGGTGGAGCTGCCCATGTTCTCCATCTACATGAGCACGTACGGACACGGCTTTGCTCCGGGCTGTTGCTTAGACTCAGGCATTGCTTTTAGGGGGGGCTGCTAAAATCAGGATGTTTTACTGAGATAAAGGGTTTTTTTGGAACCATGCTGAGCATCACAGGCCTGAGGCCTCACAGGAATAAAGCAAATGACCCTAAGCATTTGTGGGGAGAGAGTGGGTATAAATCCACCTGTTTAAAATGCGATGCAAAAGAGGGAAAATCCCTCACATCTCCTCCTCCTCCTGCCAGGAACCCCAACTCCTCCCTGGGAGGAGAGCTGCTCTTTGGTGGCTTTGACCCCTCTCGCTTCACGGGAACCCTGAACTGGGTGCCGGTCACCCAGCAAGGGTACTGGCAGATCCAGCTGGACAAGTGAGTGGTGCTGGGCAGGGAGGGAATGGTTGGGCTGGGGCGGGGGAGCAGGACAAGTCCCTCCTGGTCCTTCTCTCTTTCCTCCTCTTCCAGCATCAGGCTCGATGGGACAGTGGCTTTCTGCGGGAATGGCTGCCAGGCCATCGTGGACACCGGGACGTCGCTCATCACAGGTCCCACCAAGGATATAAAAGAATTACAAAGCTATATTGGTGCTATGCCTGTGGATGGAGAGGTGAGAACGAGGGTGGGGAGAGGAGGGGGCAAAGCCCTGGGACCCCCACCCTGCCAGGAGGGACCTCCCATGGAGCAGCACCACTGAGCTGCCCGGCTGTTTTGCAGTATGCCATAGAGTGCGGCAACCTCAACGTGATGCCCAGCGTGACCTTCACCATCAACGGGCTCCCTTACACGCTCAGCGCCCAGGCCTACACCCTCATGGTACGGCTGCGGCTCCACGGGCACCAGCGCCCCCAATTCCCATCCGCTGGGTTGGAAAAGTGGCTCTGGAGACGAAGGTGGCCCCGAGCCATCTCAGGAGCTGAGGCGCGTGTCCCAGCGGGTGATGAGCCCCACTGCTTCGTGCACGGGACCCGCAGTCACAATTCCTGCACATTTCCGTGTGCACGAGGCTCTCGGGTTCGTCCCCAGCTTTGCACTTCTCCTTCCCCAGGAGTACAGCGACGGCATGGCCTTCTGCCTCAGTGGCTTCCAGGGGATGGACATCGCCCCTCCCGCTGGGCCCCTCTGGATTTTGGGCGACGTTTTCATCCGTCAGTTTTACTCCGTCTTTGACCGTGGAAATAACAGGGTGGGGTTGGCCCCCGCCGTCCCTTAGGGCTGTGGTATCCCGTGGGTCAGGAGGGGAACGGAGCCAACGGGCTGCTGCCCTCGGGCAGGGCAGGGGACTTCACCGCTGCATCAGCGTCCCCAGAGGTGATGAAGACACCTGGGGACTGTGGCTGAAGACCCCAGCAGAAGTTCGGCCCATGCCAGGAAGCCATTTCATAATGAATATAAAAATGTCTTGAGCAGCTCTGTGATCTGCTACGCAGATTTTCTTTTTTTAAAAATGGGTCAATAAAAGCTTTAATAAAACAAAACCTGCCATGCTCATGTTGTGATGAGCACAGCAGCAACCCTGCAGATCTCGGCTGGGATGCACTGGATTGTTAAATCCTCCTTCCCTGGCCCCTGCCCTCCTCCCTGCCGAGCTAAAATCCTCGGTGCACCCGTGGCATTATCAGGGCTGCACGCTCGGTGTTACCGGAGTCTCCCTGCTCTGGAGGGAGCCTTGGCGGTGCAGGAGATGCTGCTGCCCCTGGGCAGCATTGGATCCAAAAGGTCAGCCCTCATAGTCCTTAGCTGGGATTTCCACGCTGGCAGAAGAGGAGACTTTGCCCACGTAGAGCAGAAAGACCCGGCAGGCGGCTCTGGGCATCCCCGAGCTCCCCGCCGAGCCCGAGGCAACGGCTGCAGGCAGGGGCAGGGCAGGGGCTGGGCGAGCAGCAAGTTCACCAGGAAAATGTGTCGCTTCAGCAGGCTGAGCTGGTGCTGATAAACAAGAAGGTGACTATGAGACTGGAGAGACCCTGGGGCTCTTCCTGCGCCACAAAACTCCCAGAACAACTGGTGATTTCCAGTGAATTTTGCTTTGATCCCTGGGACGCTTGCAAAGACAACGTGGTTGGTGGGTGCACGAGGCGAGAGAGGGCAAACCAGCTGCC
>NW_008825105.1:463195-465482 GCF_000699105.1 Pygoscelis adeliae
GAGAAAGTGTGAGCAATCGTGGCTCATGCATGATGCATCCCGAGACACGCATGGAAGGCAGCGAGAAAGGGAAGCACAGAGAAGGGTTATTTTTATCCGTGCCTTTGCTCAGTTTTCCTGGCTGACGCTGAAGCAAGGCCCTGCAGCGGGCTGGCATCGGCGCTGAGGTGCCGGGGTCCTCATGCCAGGGCCAGGCTTTGCAGCTGCTGCATCTTTCCCAGACTGGAGCAAAACTTCAGGGTTGGGTCTGAGAGCGCTGGAAAATTCAGATCGGGTTGTAAACTTTGCGGCTCAGCCTTGTCGTTTGCAATAAAAGAAAATATCTGACTTACTCAGAAACATTGATTGTGCCACTGACCAACATACGGTTTCTGAAACCGGTTCCTGTGTTGACTTCACCTCAGCTGTGCTTTCCCCAGGCACTGAGCAGATAAGGTGCGGGGGCAGCTGGACAAAGGTCTCCTCTCCCTCTTCCAGCTTAACTCTTAGCACGCCAAGGTGCTGCTGGGCACCGGCCCATCACTGCAGCCGTAGGCATTGGGGGAGCATCCAGCTTCCCCAGCACAACGAGGGACCACCTCGAACACCGACCGGCAGCAAGAGGTGGCCCGGCCTGGACTCGACCGGTGCAGTGTGCATCCCATGCCCTCTCGGCGGGTCTCGGGGGGTCCTCTCCAGTCGTCCTTCCCACGCACGGCAGATGCTCAGGGGATGTTGCTCCAGCAAATACTGAGCATCCGAATAGGGACCAACCGGGCTCCCTCTGTCCCCTGGGGAGCAGAGGTGGCCGAACATCGGCAGGGAACAGTTTAGTCACTTGGATTCCTTTTGCTTTCTTCCCCTTCCCTCATTCTCACTGCCCTGCGAGCCTTGCTGCCGGGAACAGCCCGACCTCTCCTTGTCCACGTGAGCCTTTCCTCTGGACGTGGCAGTCCCCAGCCTGCGTTTCATCGTCTCCTAGCTGCGAGATCTTCCTCATAGTCACAGGGCACAAAACCCATGCTTTTTTCCTCAGAATTGCTGACTTGGTGAAGCAATCAGGACAGGGTTGTAGCTGTGGTTGCAGGAGCTGCTGAGCAATGTGTTGGCCATCGCCTCGTCTGCACCGCCGCTCCCACCGCCTTCGTTCAGGGTGAAGCTCACACCAGGAGTGGTAAGGAGAGCAGGAGCTCTGGGAAAATCCCTTTTCTCATAAGATCAAACAAAAGCTGGAGCCGGCGCTGAGCCCGGGCTGGGCACCCTGATGGGTACAGCCCCTCCTGCCCGAAAGCAGAAGTGGCTGTGGGCATCATCTATAGCAACGCAACCGCCAACCCCATCTCCACCGGCATGGAGAGGCATCAATCATCTGACTGGGTGAGCAACGTCCATCCCACCGGGCTCAGAGGGACACGTGGAGAGAAATGAGGGCAGAAGTAGTTGAGGGGGACGTTGGACAATGGAGTCTCGCTGCAAGGGCAAAGGTGAAGTAGCACGACGAAAATAGGCTGAAAACAGGGATTAGGAGAGACCTGCTGCAGGGGAACAGCCTTTTACCCACTGCTGGTGAGAACTGGCTCAGGTGCTTCTCCTGCCTCATCCCAGCTCCTCCCTGTGCTTACCCTGTGGGGGAAAAAACAGATTTTTCTGGCCAGACAGGTCCCAAAATTACACCTGGGAAGGAGGAGGGGGAGGGTTTGTCCTGCTGAGTGCAGTGATCTTCCCTGAGATCCCATAAGGGATGTCTACAGGAAAAAAGAATCTACAGAAATGAGGGCAGCCAGTAGAAAAGCAAAAGCCGGTGGCCTCGGAGGGACCCCGCATCCCCGGGGATGTGGGGGGACCCATGGGTCGCCCTATGTCCCCAGGCACAGGGTCCCTCCAAGGTGACCGGTGGTTGTTGTTCAGTGTGAGGGAGCCAGGAGGGTTCACAGGGACACCTTGCTCCCGGTGCAAACCCCAAATCCTATCGAATGCTTGGCAAAGGCTCAGGACCTGCCCTTGCATGCTGGGGAGCACAGCTCTGCCTTTGCAGCCACGGCCAAGTGGGTTTTCCCATGCCAAAGAGCTGTGGCCACCAGCCTGATGCTCAGAGAGATGGCCAGAGGCTTCCTCGGTTGCTCCACAGTGGCAGCTGAAATCCCCAAAATCCCACTTGCCAGCTGAACACGTCCTCCTCCAGGAGATGCCACCGGCTGTGGTTACCGGGGCTCCCATCCTGACATGGTCCCCTCCTTTTAGGGTGCCTGTGGGATGCTGGCGTTGGCCATGGGTGCTGGGTGGGATCCCCTAAGGATGAGGGGTTGCA
>NW_008825105.1:465617-466000 GCF_000699105.1 Pygoscelis adeliae
CGGACGGAGCCCCCAGCCCCCCCTCGCCTGCCACCGCCCCCCCGCCATCCCCGGCTCCCAAAGCCGCTTATCCCATCCCACGCTATCGGAGCTGCCTGAGCAAAGTCCGGGGTGGCTCCCACAGGCTCCGGGGATGCTGCCAATAGCCCCACCGGGGTTTTGTTCTCAGCCCCAAATAACCCCCCGGCAGGAACGCAGGTAAGAGGTCCCGGGGAGGTGGGTAAAAGGTACCAGGGGATCCTGAGCAAGAGAAGAGGCCAAAAGTCAATGCCAAACCCCAGCAGATGAGGGGACCTTGTTCTCTTTCCCCTATCAGACCCTGAGCCAGGGAGCGCCCAGCAGAGCCTCGGAGCCGAGGGAAACGCTGTGACATCCCCGCGCCT
>NW_008825105.1:466155-467177 GCF_000699105.1 Pygoscelis adeliae
GGGAGCCGAGAGCCTTGGCCGCCCAGCAGACGGATGCCCCGGCAGGTTAGTGCACTGCCCTCCGGCCCCTCCTGCCACCGGGGCTGCGGCCAAGACTGCAGCTGAGGGGGGGACCCCTGGAGCAACAGCCAGCAGGCAAAAAGGTTGGGAAACTCCATTTTGAGTTTTAAACTGCCCGGCCTCTGAGAAAGCTGTCCGGCACTGGCAAAAGGACTGGGAAGTTTGTGCATGCTGAGACACAAGGCTCTGCCTGTGCCAAGGATGCTGCCCACGGCCAGGCTGGAGTGGCAGAGGGGGTGCAGGAGAGCCTGGACCTCACGGCCGAGAGCCGCCCTGGCAGGGGCGATGTGCCAAGGGGGAACGGCGCAGGGCTGGCCAACACATCGGGGAAGAATGCAGAGATGAGGCTGTCAGTAAGGATTTCCATCTGCGCCTTGGCTGGGGCCGTGCCTGACGCTGCCGCGCGGGCGGGGCTGCCGGGGACCCCCGGTCCCCGCTTGGGGAGGGGGTTTGCTGGAGGTGCTCAGGGCTCCTGCCTCAGGATGGCCAGGCACAGAGCACGAGGGGACACCAGGACACGTTGGGGATGTAGCCTGCAGGGAGCCTTTCAGGGTGCTCCCGGGCTGGGTGGCATCCCTGGGCTGTGCTTGGGGCACCCAGGAAAGTCCAGCCAGCTGTGGTCGTCTTTAATAAATGTAATTTTCCCCAGGAGCCCCGGTGTGTGCCAGGTTTAGGGGGAGGGACTGCACTGTAGAGGGAGGGGGAGAGGCAGGAAAGTTGCTCACAGTAGCTTTTAACCGTGATGATTTGGTGCGGCGCGGTGGCGTGTCTGGACGTGCACCGGCACCTCAGGAGCTGGTCCCGGGCGGTGACGTGGGCCGGGCTCGGCACGGGGGTTTCTGCCCTCACCACTGCCGGGACGCAAGCGCAGCAGGGTGCTGGCATGGCACGGACACAGTGCTGGAAGGGTGCGGACATGGCGACGTCCAAGGCCCCGGGATGGCTGGGGGGGGAGCAGGCAG
>NW_008825105.1:467215-469287 GCF_000699105.1 Pygoscelis adeliae
GGCGGTGGGCCCCCCCCCCCCCCCCCGCCGGTGTCGGGGGGCTCGCCGGGAGCCGGTCCCATCCCCGCAGCCGGGTGACCCCTTCTTGTCCCACAGGGCCTGTCCATGGATGCCAGCAAGAAGGTGGATCTGAAGATAATTATCATAGGAGCTCTGGGGTAAGGAGCAGCACTGGCGATGGGAGGGAAGCCCCACGTGTGCACTGGTCCGGGAGCCTGTGGGTGTGCAGCCCCCGTCCTTGCTGCGACCGACCCCCTGAGCCCGGCTTTGCAGTACAAATCCTCACCCGCGTCCCTTCCGTCCCGCCAGCGTGGGCAAAACCTCCCTCCTGCACCAATACGTGCACAAGACGTTTTACGAAGATTACCGCACCACGCTGGGCGCCAGCATCCTGACCAAAGTCCTCGCGGTGGACAACACTCCCCTGAAACTGCAGGTGAGTGGGGCTGGGACTGCCCGGGGTGCCTGCCCGGATCCCGCGGGCACGTGTGTCCCACCATGTCCTGCTGTCCCCAGAGGTCTACTGGTGTCATGAGGTGCGGGACTGGATTTGCAGGGCCTGATTTTCAGCCGCCCTGAGCATCCATGAACTATACTGAAATCCCGCATGAGTTCTGGGGGCTCAGCACTCCCTGAAGCTGGTCCCCTGATCTTAACAGAGCACAGGGCTGCAAACACCCGCGCCGCTCGTGTCATGTGTCTGTACCCGTGCCCTTCTCTGCCCTAGATCTGGGACACAGGGGGACAGGAGCGATTCCGGTCCATGGTGTCGACCTTTTACAAAGGCTCAGACGGCTGCATGCTGGCCTTTGACGTGACAGACAGGGAGTCCTTTGAGTCCCTAGACAACTGGAGAGATGACTTCCTGGAGAAGGTCATTCCAAGGGAGCAAGATTTCCCCATGGTCGTGCTGGGGAACAAAATAGACATCTGCGATCGGCAGGTAAGGGTGGAGGAGAGAGAACGGGGTGCATGGATTGGGATGCCTTAGTACCCCAAAAGTTTACAAGCGCTGATCCTTCGCCTGTAGAACCAGCCTTCTTCCGATGCTCACATGAAAACCAGGGCTCCCGGGCGAGGAGCGGCTGGGCACCCAGTGCTGCCGCCTCCCCCATGCCCCTCGGAGGGCACAAGCAGCATCCCTCCACTGCCCTTCGCAGCAGAGATTGTCCCCACTGAAGGCAGCAGGAACTAAGCATCTCAGATAGCTGCCTGCGCTGCCGGCATCCTGCCCTCACCCTGCAGTGGCTGGATGGTCCCAGAGCGTCCCCTCTGCCAACTCTCCAGCAGCTACGGGCAGCCCTGCACAGGGCTGTGTCGTGGCTCCATCCTCTTTTCCTGCAGGTACCCAAGGAGATTGCCTCAGCCTGGTGCAAGGAGAAAGACATCCCTTATTTTGAAGTCAGTGCCAAGAATAACATCAACGTTGCAGAGGCTTTCGAGACCCTCGCAAAGCAGGCATTAACAACGGTGAGCATCGCTCCCGCACCAAGCCTGTGCCCGCAGCAGGGATTTGGGTGGGAGCCGGACTCAGCCGCTCCCCGGAGCTGATCCGACAGACCCTCACAGCCCACCTTCTGATGCAGAATATCTTCTATTCATAACGTGTAGGAGAGCCCCAGGAAGAGAAACAGATCAGTGTTTGAGTTCTTAAAATAGATCTAAAACAAGTTAGAGAAGAATAAGAATTGTTATTTCTCTTTGCCTGTGGTGACAGGAATGGGGCGTGCGGCACCGCACAGTGCGCTAGCACTGTCCTCTAGCGGCCGTCCCACGGGGACCTTCGTGTCCCCACGCCAAGCAAGCGGGGTGGCCCCACTCCTCAGCTGAGCCAGGCGGCTTTTCCCTGGATTTTGTCTTTAATCACGAATAGAAACTGCACCTGTGCTCCCCAGTCCTTAGGTCCGCTCAGGCTAAACTCTGAGCTAACGTCACTCACCCTTTCTCTTCTCTGCTTTTTCCAGTATAAAGGGATTTTTGAGAGTTATTTAACCGACTCCATCAAACTTACTCCCAATGACAAGCCCAAGAAGAGCTGCTGCTGACCCCGGGCACGCTGCCGCGCTCCAGGC
>NW_008825105.1:469436-475333 GCF_000699105.1 Pygoscelis adeliae
ACACAGGACGGCCGCCGCTTGACACGCCAGGGCTGCACACCCCAGGGCTTGCTGCTTCCCACATCTCCGGAGCTGCTCTCCCAAACCAGCAGCCTCCCAAATCGCCGCTGCATCACGGTGGCCCCGTCCCCCTCGAACCGCTGCCATGTGGCACCCGAGCGGGCGATCCCCCTGCGGTGACGGTGCCAGGGAGCCAGGCAGTGCTCCTGATGCCTTGCCAGAGACCATGACCTTGGCCCCGCGGGTGACCCTTCCTGGTGCATGGACTGGTGGCCCTGCGGCACTCACGGTGCTCACGGTGCGTACGGGCTGTCCTTGGGGAGGAGTGGGGCTGGTGGCCACGGCACAGGTCTGAGAGCAGACCCCTCCCGGGGTCAGCCACTGTGGATGTAACCGTTCCATGCCCCAGTTTCCCCTGCTCTCATGCACACCCCCTGTCAAACACCTTCCACCTCCCGCGTCACTGGTGAGGATCCTCAGTAAAGCACTTTGTCAGGGATTCTTTTTTTAAAAAAAAAGAAATTAAATATTTCATTTTTATTTATATATACGTGTTGCAAAATGTTCCTGTGGTCTGGCAGCAGGAGGATGGGGTGGGGGCTCCGGGTTCTTGCGCTGTCCCGTGGGCCATGCTCCAGACTTTCCTCCAGTGAGGCCAGCTTCTCAGGGCAGGAGGATGCATTTGGGGACTGGATTTTTTTTCCAGTGCAAATTTTGGGTCAGGGGAGAGAGGAGGCATCTGGGGCATGGTGCAAAGTGGGTGTGCAGTGGTGGTGTGGGGGCCTGGCCAGGACAGCTGTCAGCAGAGGGAGCCTGCTGGGAGCCGAGCCAAGCAACCACTTCCCTTCTTGCACCCATCTCGCTCTGGCTCAGGCACCTTCGAGAAGCTGGACCCAGGCACAGGCTGGGGCTGACCAGAGAGGTGGCCGTGGTCACCCTGTGCCACCTTCCCCGCCGCCTCCTGGGGCTGCAGCACCCTGCTTGCTGCAGAGCCATAGGGCTGGGTGGACCCGGGGAGAATCCCAGCCGGGCACCCTGTCCCATGGCTGCCCGGGCAGGTCTCCACGGGACCTCCTGCCCTCTCGCCAACCTTCTCCAGACCCGTCCGCACTGACCCCAGTGGTCCTGCAGAGCTTCCCAGGGGCCGTGGGGGCTCTGCCCCGGCATCACCCGGACCTTTCCATGAGCAACAACCCCATCGCGGCTGTTCCCCACCCCGGACCACCGAGCCGTGACACGAGCTGGGGATGGCACCCATCTGCGCTGGTGGCAGGACATGGGGCCAGCGGGTGCATGCGGGCAGGGCGAAACCTGAGCAAGGGCTTGGCACAGGGGCCGCGGGGGGCCGCTGCGCCATAATTAGCCTGCCAGCCTCCGGAGAGACACATAGAGATGTTCCCACCCTCCTCCTTATGCAACACAGCCTGTTTATTTGGGCACCACGCCGGGGGAGAGGATTTGTCCCTTAATACTGGGAGGAGAGGGGCATTAACTGTTTCTTCCCTGAGCTCCATACGCCCTTTCCCCCTGCACCCCCGAGGCAGCTGGACAACGGCACCTTCCCAGTGCCGGCTGGGGGAGCCCCCCCCCCCCCCCCGCAGCACTGCCTCCAGCTCTGGGGGAGCCCGTGGGATGCAGCCCGCTTCCCGGCGCAGGCCCGGGGTTAAGCATCAGAGGTTAAGCATCATTGGTGTCAATAACAATATTGTTTCTAATTACACCCTTTCTCCAGCAGCTCTCAGTACTGGAGGCGGAGGTAAACTTGATCCGTTTTATTCCAGCAAGCAGCAATTTGGACACCCAGAGCTGAGCAGGTCAAACAAACACACTCAGCGGAGCGGGTGCTCCCTCGGCCGGGGCTAAGCAGCTGCTGGCACGTGCCCTGGGCTGCCGCAGGTGCCGAAGCCCATGAGCGGCAGGAGCCGGAGCCAGGCAGGAGCTGCAGGCTTGGCTCGGGGTCCGCCTGCAGACCGGGCTGCCCCGGCGAGGCACGGCCAGGAGCATGTCACAGCACCCGGTCAAGCTGGGGTCAGACCTTCGACGGCAGGCACAGCTCGCTCCAGAGCCCTTGTTCAGGCTCTGAGATGCTGGGCTCAAACTGAGGGCGATGGAGAATAGCGGGGCCCAAGCACTTTGTGTGGCCACGGAGCAGCATTCCAGACACAGGAATTAAGACGCATAAGAGACTGCAACCTTGGGAGCTGGCAGGATCTCTAATGGCATCACCACCCTATAGAGACCCCAGCTAACGCACCTTGCAGATGTGCAGCACCATGCTGGAGCCGACCACAGCCATCCAGCTTTTCTTCTCCCTCCATCCCTCCCGGGTAGGAGCACCGGTGCGGTCCTGCCGGCCCCGCAGCCCTGCGACAGTCGGGATCGCCCCGAGAATCCTCCCTCTAGGAAGACCGGGAGACTGAATGGGGTGGTCTGGTGCCAGGCAGGATGCTGGCAGGAGCGGCCAGAGGTGCTAAGCTGGTAACACTATCCTGCAGCCGAAACATGATAAAGGACAGGGGGAGGTTTGTAACGCGTAGGATTAACAAGGTCAGCTCAAGATTTTCTCAGGGTGAAAATCAAAGGGAAAAATATTTGCCTTGTGTGACTCAGTGAGTTCCTGTGCAGCCAGCGGTACCAGCTCACCCCGGCGGAGGGCCTGGCCCGTGGCGATAGTGAAGAAACTGAATCAACGTGAGCTCTCGCCCTCCCGCTGTCCTACCCCACACTGCTGTATTTAATAAGTCAAAGATACTTTTCAGCCGTGATGCTGGGCTCTGCGCTTCACTCAGCTTGGCCAGCACAGCCAGGCTGCACCTCTGCCTTTACAGGTTTCCATTCACCGATAGAAGCTACGCACAAAAATCGGCAAAACCCCAGCCTGAGGATGCTGATCACCGAACGGAAACCATCCCTACCCTGTTGGCACGTACAGCGGAGAGTGCTGCCCTCGGTATTTGCAGAATTAGGGCCTGACACTCAGCCTAAACCCTTGACTCCCAGCTGCAGTTTGCTTCAGTGCTTCTGAGGTTTAATTACTCCTAACAGCTCTTCCACCCTCTGCCATCCCATGTGCTCTAAAAATGCAGCGTGCGCTCCATTTTATCTCGCGTAACCAGACTGGTTGAGCTCTGACTGGTTCCAGGTGTGGGAGTCTGGTTAAAGCCCGTGGATTTGCATTGCAAAGTGCCTCTTTGCAGGGCTGACAGATAGCGGCTCCTCTGCAGCTCCCTGCCTGCAAACACGTCCCAGCAGTCCAGGGACAGGCAGCACTGTCTGTCTGCCCCAGCCTGCGGCACCTGGCGCTGGGTGGAATTAAATTCTCTTAGTCAACTTGTAATAGTTAAAATAAAGTAGCTTAAAATCTGCAAAGCAGATTTTAAAAAGTCAAGTTTTCCTGTTGGAAAGGAGAAGGCCCATTAACCTCGAGCTGGGGTTGAGAATAATGCAGCGGTTTCAGCCACTTCAAGATGTTAGTCTTAAAAGCAAACGTGATAAACCCCAGAGGTTCAAAGTTACAGGTAACCTTTCAAGAGCTTCAAACATGAAAAATAAAATCATGGCATCAAGCAAAGCCTTACCTCTGCCCTCTAGTGCCACCGGGCAGCAGGTATGCAGCTGCATCTAGAGTGTGTCAGCGCACACTTTTGCAGGCTACATGTGCCGTGCTCGGACGTGCCTGGTCCCTCTCGCGTGCGGCAGCACCAGCCCCGTGCCGGGCACCGCTCGCTCATTAACGAAGGGTTCGGCGTCATGGCGTGGCACACGCCTGGGCACGGAGCAACGCCGGAGCATCCCGCGGCGCACTGGCACCTCTTGTTCTGCCGTACACAAGCACTGCTGATGCTATTAATTATTTGAATGACTATTCTTTGTTTCCTCGATCACTGCCCCATTATGCCACCTCAACCGACCAGCAGTGAGCCCATTGCGGGTGACACTAATGGGATTTGTGCTTGAAGCACAGTCAGGGGGGAGTGGATGCCGTCCCCTCGCCCTCTGCTTCATTGTCCACCTATTCACAGCAAATATTGATGTTTCTCCTTCAAACCCATCACACGAGAGCTTTTGTTACCGTGTCCCAGCTGCAGCAACTGTCCACACGCAGGGTCGTGCGGGGCCACAGGGCTCTGTCCGGCCCCAGGGGCTGCGAGCAGCGGGGCCGGGGGACGCGGCAGGTCTGCAAGCCAGCACGTAGAGAGGATTAGGGGCTGTGGCCAGTCCCCCCGTCAGCTAAGGTACATGCTGAAGTCAGCAGCGAGCCTGAGCCTCAGGCGTCCCTCCAGCCGCATGCGGGACAGCGGCAAAGCGCAATCTGCTGCCAGCCATCTGCTGGGACGGGCAGGCTTGCTCCGGCCAGCCTGGCACGGGGCTGCACCATGGTCCTGTGGGGCACTAGCTAGGGCAGTATTCTGCTTGGAGGGTTTTCCACCCCTTGCCGCAGTTGATGTGCATTTTGCAAAGCCCTCCAGAAGTGCCGAGTGCTGTGGAGAGGGTCCCATGCGTGGGCCAGACCCACGGGCAGGGCACAGGCAGGAGTAACAGCAACAAAAGCAACTCGGAGAAATCCAGGAAGGACTGGTTTCAGCGGGGTGGTACAGCTCCCTGTGCAAAGGGCTGCCCAAGGTGGGCAGCTCAGCGGTGATCGAGGCAGGGCCAAGCGCACAGTGCTGCTCACCACGGGGTGGATGTGGCCCTTTGCGCAGGGGTGGACATTGTCTTCACTATGGAGTTTCGGTGCTATCTGCACCTGGAAGGCAGGAGCAGCTTCAGCCTCCCACTGATGTGTACCTGCTGCCTGATGAGGAGATCATCACCCCCAAATTCCCTTGCTTTTGTCTTGAGATGGGCCAGATTCTGTCCTGCATGAATGAGCAGCTCCTCAGAGCGTGGACAGATGTGAACCATGGTGACTTGCAACCTTTCCCTCGCACTGACCGAAGGAAAAGTGCAGAGATACTTCTTCTTGCTGTCCTGGCTGAGCACCGTTGGGTCTTGCAAAGCACAGCCTGCATGAAGCCACCAGCATCTCTGGGGATGCGACCAGACCAGACCAGGAGCCAGGGCACGTGTGGACCAGGGCTGCAGCCTCCCTCCGAGCCCTGGGCGAGGTGCAGGGCAGGGAACTGTGCTCCCGCCAGATTTCGCCCAGGCATTGCATCCCTCTGGCCGGAAATGATTTTTTCAGCTTTAAATGCCCGCCGCCCACTGACTCTTTTCAGGCAGACTGGCAGCCTGAGCTGGCTCCTAGCCTCATGTCACCAGTGCCCGGCCATCGGTGCAGCATGGCAACACCCTGCCTAAAACTTTTGAAAAAGGCAAAGCAGGCTGCCGGCTCTTTCATCTAAAAGCTGGATCCTGATCTCTCTAACCAGGGGCGACAGGACCTCCATCGCAGCCATCCTCACTTTAAACACCTGAGTACTTCTGAAGATATTGACCTCAGAGCCCTGAACAATGAGATGTTTTATTAAACGGCTTATCTCCCATCACTGAGGTTTGAGCATTTTGGCCTTAATGAGTTGCCCAAGGCCACATAGCAGGCAGCGACGTACAAACGCGATGGCTCCTGCCCCGGGACCACGTTCGCTTTTCACCCACACCCCCCCTGCTCCCACAGCTTCCCCGGCTTTGCACCGCCTCGCACAAACGCTGGCGTAAAGGAGGGAGATGCCGCGTGTTGCTGAGCTTCTCCCAAACTCCTCCATACACCTTCCCACATTTTTGGGGGGAAAGATTCCTCTTTTCTTTTTTTTTTTTAAATTGGAAAACCTCCCTCTACTGGAATTCAATTGTTTGTGCGAAAAAGTTGACTCTCCTAATTCAGAGTGGGCAGAAAGCCTGGAGGGGGGAAGCAATGAGCGGTGGGGGGAAGCAGAGCCCAGAGCCAGCCCCAAGCC
>NW_008825105.1:475424-505113 GCF_000699105.1 Pygoscelis adeliae
TGAGGCCCCCCCCCGCCACGGAGCTGCTGCAACGCCATGCATTTTTGACTGAAGGTGTGGGCTGGGGCTGCTCCCCACCCAGCCCCTGGGAGCAGCTCGCCCCGCTGCTGAGCACTGTTCATGTTTCTGGGCCTTGGGCAGACCTTGCTGAGCACTTGTGTGTTCCCTTGGAGGAGGCAGCTATCTTGCACCTATTTTACAAATAAGATAACAGCCCTTGCTCAAGGTCACCGGAGGCAGAGCTGGGAAGAGGGCTGTCAGGAGAGTGCCGTCCAGCCTCAGCACTTTGCTGAGGACAAACAGCCCAGCATCTGCCGCGCACAGCCCGCGCCTGCTCCATGATGCTCTCCGGGGGCTGCCCCTGTGCTGGGCAGGGTCTTCTTGGGGGTGATGCTTGCTCTGGAGGCCCTTGCTGTGCTCCAGAGGGAGATCAGAATCGGTGGGGTTGACGCTAACCGACAGAACGTGCTCTGCTCCCCGAGCCAGGATGTCTTACACTGCAAAGCCTTCAATTTGGGGGTGCACTTGCACGGTGTGCTCGTGCCAGCCCTGCTGTTGTGGCCCAGGGCTCTCCCGTGAGGAGGTCTCCCTCTGAAGACAAGGGCCAGCACCGATGTGGTAGGGCTTATTCGATAGACACGGGCAGGGGACCCGGTCTCATCAGGAGGCTACCCCTCCCCTTGCTTTTGGAGATGTTCCTGCAGGGCTAAGGCAGGTTGTAAAGGCCGTGAGCAGATGAGACATGGTAATTCCCTCCAGCAGATAACCAGAAAGCTGTAGTGCCTCTCCCCAGCTCTAAGTTCACACCATGAAATAAACTGCATGAAACGTCCACGTGGTGCTGAGCCATAGGGGCAGCTTTGAACCTCCCGACGCCTTTCTGCATTCCACCCTTTATTTTGGTGCTGTAAATAATCCTGCTGTCTCCCTCTAGGACATTGTGTTCCTCATTCCTCCCCGGATAAAGCCGTTGACCCCTGTGCCAGCTGGTGAGACCAACCGCGTGCCCCTGCAGCGAAGGGGAAGCCTGGGAAGTGTTAAAAGTTGTCGGTTCCCTTTCAAGCGAGACCTGTGTCTCCATCGCCTGACACCGTGGAGCCGGCGGCTCGGCCACATCTGCCAGCGAGAGCGCGGTGTCTGGCCCAGGCCCAGGAGCTGCATTCCTGGGCAAGAAGGAAACGATGATAACCAGCCCTGGGAATCTCACCGCTCCAGCCAGGCTCTGTGCGGTGACACACGGTCCCTGCGGGTGACACTGCTCGCTACGCTGTGGGTACCCAGCGGGTACCAAGTGCTGCCTGCCCTCTGCTTGCAGCCGGCAGACCGGAGCATCCCACAGCACCGGGCACGTCCAAGGCCCTGCTCCAGGAATGGCCACCTCATTCCTCATTCCTGCAGGAATCTGGCAGCCCAAATCTCTGCTCTCCTGTCTGGCTGAGGTACACTACCGATTTCAAAAGCTCCTGAAGGGACAGACAGATAGACAGGGAAGCAGGACACTCCACCTAACTTCAGATGTCCCCTGTGCAGGCGTCACAGCCTGAGCGACACACCAGCCATGTGGAGCAACAGCCCTTCAGGACCTCCCAGGTCCACCTGGAAGCACCGGTTTCTCTCCACAAAGGCTGCCCCGCTCCACCTGCAGCATCTTCATCCCAGACCCTGGCTCCTACCCACGCCTGTGGCACAAGCCCTGTTTCCTTGGTAAAACTGTCCGAAAGCAAGAAGCAGCTCCGGCCGCAGGTCCCAGGGAGGGAGGGAGGGAGGGAGGGAGGGGAGGCTGCCTGCAGGCCCCACCACCAACAGAGCTCCCAGGAACCAGCCCCCTCCACGCTGGGGGACGCGCTGCCTTTCCCCACTGACCCTAACCTTGGGACTCCAAGGAAGCTTTCTCATCATTTCCAGTAGTAAACTACCACTGAATTATTACCCTCATTAAGTGCAATATATCTGCTAATATTAATCATCTGCAAATAAATCCACATAGTCCGGTATGCTGTTATCGGACCAGAAGATAAACAGCTCAGCAGTCCGTGCACCCAGGGCTCCATGTTTGACTCAGGGGAGTCCCTGTGGTGTCTTTCCATCTCCCAGCGCCTTCCAGCTTTCCGGGCAGCCCCGGTGCTCCCCAGACACTCATCCGTGCCCCTGCACTGATCATCCTGGCCGGTCTGTTGGTGGATACATCCCAGCAGAGTGGCTTGGGCCACACGCAGTGAGTTTGGCCGAAGCAGAAAGAGGCAGAATCAGAGTTATATTTACAGTCACTGAAACTGGAATTTGACCACGAGTGCACCTCCCGTTGCAAGAAATGCCAAAGGACCATCAGTGGCTGTACAGGGCTGGTTTCTCCATAGGGCAAGACCTCGCAGTTTCCTGATCACACCCACCGGGACTTTGGAATAGCAGCTCTTGCACTGGGGAGCTGCCAGCCATCCCCGCAAGCTCACCTGTCCCCACTCAGCGGGAACTGGTGGTGAGTCTGTCTGTGTGGGAGGGACACCTGGGTTTGAAGGGGACAGAGCAAGCCTGAAGGTCTCATGTAAGTCATCCCCTGTGGGCAAATTACCTTGCACAGGATTGAGAACTTCCTCAGGTTTAGCCATTACTGAGTGGGCAAGAAACCCAACCAGTCGGACTTCTGCCCTGCCAATGTCCCAGCCCAAGCCCCAGGCAACTGCACCACTGGGTCCCTTTGGCTGGTTTGGTTTTTCACCCCAATGTAACTGCATTTTACTGTCTGTCTGCCAGGGATCAGTGACATTCCCTTGGACCTGGCATCCCCACTGCTGACCTTGCTGGGTCCTACGCAACGTGCCTGTCCAGGGCCCGATGCAAAGAGCAGGCAGCTTGGAGGATGAGGAGCACCAGCAGCCTCCTCACCTGGAGCTGTTCCTGTTTCACTCACGCAGTGAGCCAGCTTTGGAATTTTCCTTTTCATACCAGCTAGACTGAAATGAAGCTGACGTTGCTCCCAAAGCTCAGAGCTGGGCTGGTCCCTGAGGTGAGACCTGTCCCCTCTGGATGCACAGGCTGGCTGCACAGCCTCTCTGCTTGGCAGCTTCTCTTTTTCAAAGGCAGATGGCTGTGATTAGAGTGGAAGCTTAAATTCAGGGCTCTGTGGTCCTGTTCCAATCTCAGATACTGATCTCAAACATGTCATTTACCCGCCATGCCCATGGCCACTTCTCCAGCTCCACATCTCTGCCCACACCGGGATGTCAGTTTAGGAAAGTGAGGGGAAAAAACTCTTTCATTGGTGGAGCTCTGCTAGGAAAAGTGCCAGTTCAATAATGGCGAAAAAAGTCCCTTTTAGCATTAGTTGATTGTCCAGGCAGTTTAGCAATGCCAGCATCGCCTCTGCAGCAGAGATGCTATTTCCACTCTTTCTGTGGTGCCTTGCGAGCAGAACCCCTGTGGCTGGGACCTGTGGGTGCTGGTGCTCCGGGGTCCCTGGGTTTGCCCTGTGGCAGGACCACTGCACGCGCTTGTGGGCTGATCCTTCTGCCATGTCACATGTTTCCGTTTCAAAGGGCTCCAGGTATATCAGGTTGCCCTTTAAAAAAAACACTTGATATGGGTTATTAATGATATTTACAGGATAACTGCTTGGCAATTATTACCTCTGTCTGTCAGATGGCAATGAATCAGCCCCCTTCCTCTGGCACCCTCCGGCAGGGTGTTCCTTTGGCATGCTCCGGACACAATGATTGATTTCTATAAGATGAGGTTTCTTGGCAGTAAACACTGATGCCTTGTGCATGCACAAGGTACCAGAGATTTTTACTCTGACAGCCTCTGGGAGCAAGCAAAGGCCACATCATTGCCTTCTCCCTTCCTCCCACCCCAGCCATGTCTCCCTCCTTCTCTCCCCTCTCTTGGTGCCCTGCCTTCTCTCTCCCCTCTCCCTTTTCCCATCATTTTCCCCACACATAGGTCAGCAAACGCTCAGAGGTGGCAGCACATCCCACCCGCCCCGCATCCGTGCTTTGGGCTCACACCCGGAGCAGGGAGGGCAGCAGAGCCATCCCCTATAAACAGCTCATGCCGAGCCGTCCTTGGGGACAACGGGAACATGAAAGATCAATTCCTTCCACAGCAAATAACCCCCTTCATCTTCCTTCTAGTGGCCTATTCCTTGGGTGGTGTCCCCTGCTGATGTCCCTATCCATCTCATCATCTGTGACATCCTGACCAGTACCTGGCTCCGGCACTCTCGAATCCCTCTGGGAGGAGAGGAGACCACGAGCCTGGACACAGCTCAGCACAGTGGTGCCAGTGTGGGTCGGGGACACGGTGGCAGGAGGGGATGAGTCCTTTCCCCTAGTCTGAGCTGGCTGCTCCCTGCCAACACGCATGTCACACCAGTGCCTTTTTTAGCTCAAAACACTGCATTTCCCAAGATATCAGCAAATTCCCAGGCCAGGAGGTTGACTGATACTTTTGGGGGATGGCCCCCAAGTCTGCAGCTCCTGGATGGCCCATCCCAGCACCTCCCCACTCCATCCCTGTTCACTGCCAGGGGTGCCCAAAGAACTTGTCAAACTCTCCTCTGGATGAGCACGTGGCGCAGGTGTGGCTCCTGCTTGGGGACCGTGCCTGTGAGGCTGATAACAGATAGCCCAGCCTGATCTACACCGGCACATCCCCGCGCCACTGAGGGCTTCGACCTCTTCCCCACGCAGGGGAACGGAACCCGCGCCCTCTCTCCTGGACAGGCAGTGGGGGCTTCGCCTCTCTTTCCTAATCCTCTCATCCCTTTGAACCTGGAAATAAGAAAGAAACTGCTTTCCCCTGCCAATCCCATCTTCAAAGCCCGAGCGGCGGGGTCCGGTGCTGGCACAAAGCGCACCATTGTCCCTTCCAGAGGCGGAGAGTCGGCCAGAGCACAAAGGCCGGGGAGATGCTACCCACCGCGCCAGGAAGCTCGCCCAGGCCAACAAAAGCATCTTCTCCAGCCCCGAGTCCAAAGGAGGCGAGGGAGGGGGCCCGGGGTGATGGTGAATATGAGCTATTGTCACCAAGAGCCTGGAGCACGGAGAGACCTGCAAAGGTGATCAAACGGCCCAAGCCTGAGCAGGAAGGGGTGGGGTGAGGGGGGACATCCAAAAAAGCCCTTGTCCCTCTTCAGAGCTCTCCTTATCTCCCCTGGCTATCTCCTGGGCTTAGCCTGGGTGTACTTGCTTGCAATTACCTCCTACAAGCCAATCAGGCGCCGAGCACAGCCCTCGGTCCCCTTGACTGAGGTGATTTATAAATGACTCACTGGCTTATTTAAGCACAGACCTCTACACACCTCCGTGGAAGCACCTCTCTGCCTGGGCTTTCTTGCCACATCTGCAGCTCCCCTCGCAGAATCGGCCCTTTCCCCGCCCGGCGAGGCGCAGGTAACCCAGCTCCAACAATCGTGCTCTTTGTCTGGGTGGGCGTGGGGGATTTACACTCCGGTTGCACAGCCACTGGGTGTGAGTTTCAGTATTTGGAGAACTGGTACTTCTTTTTTTTTTTTTCCCCTTCTCTTTTTCTCCCTGCTTTTGCAAAGGGGATTTACAGCAGCAGATTTACTCAGGAATTAGCAACACCAACAATCCAAGAGCTTGATTTATGAAGAGAGGTTGGAAGAGCCAAATATGTGAATTAATTATTGCTAGAATAAATCCTGCCATCTTATCCTGGCTGGCTCCTGCTGCGATCTGTAGGGTGATTTGCCTGGTATAGGAGAAGCAATACTGATGAGAGACCCTCTGTTTCTGGATCCTTGTTATGATCAGAACTCTCTGTGCATGGGACTATGTAAAATGGTCCCTGCCCCAAGGATGTTGCAGCCCAAATTAGACTTTGCACATACAGGCACAGTGGGAAAGGATGTGGAGCCCAGTGCCTGTAGGCAATGGTTGAGGAGCACTGGTTGTGCACGGGAATCTAACCTAGGCAAGGAGTCTTTGCTGCGCGGGACATGCTGGTGCATGGATGCATGGCTGTGGGCACGCAATCAGATTAGGAGGGAATTTTAAAGCTGGGAATGAGAAGTGCTCCCAGACTGAGACCTGTCAGAATGGCTGTAGGGTCACCAGCTCCTCTCAGTGCCATTTCACGGGATGTTTAGGTCCAGTTTGGGCAGGCTCCCTCATATATAGGCAAGAGAAAATATCCCCATAAGCCTGCTCCATCGCGGTAAACTGCTGTTCATGCAGCTAGGATGCTTTCTGCTCTACCCTGATAAAATTTATCCACACCTTATTTGTGAGCAAGCCGAAAATTTAAGCTAGGGGCCTGTCCTTCTTTCCCTTGAAGATAAGTCCTTGAAGTGACATTTCTTGCTGGCCACACAGTATTTCTGCCCCAGGTCAGAGATTTCCAGTAGAGAAATGCTCTCCCATCCTTTGCCTCTGGGGGAGGATGGACTGGGTGACTCCAGAGGTGTTTTTCCTCCTCCAAGAGCGAATCCGCAGGGGCAGGGAGTGTGTGCAGGAGCAAGCTCTCAGCAGGCACCCCGGATAAGTGTTCGCAGGCAGTGCAAGAATGCTGCAGTCTGCAAACTTTTTAATTCCTTGGGATTTGCATTGCCCACTTGCTCTTCAAAGGCGGAGGGCAAGGTCTGTGTCAGAGGCATGTGGAGAGCAGAGACTGATGGCAGCGAGGGACGCCGAAGTTTCACTTCTTTTAAGTGCACTTTCCAACCTTCCCTCCTCCCATCCCAATGGCTCTGTATGCCAAGGGAGCGGCAATGGGATGGGGAGGATGGACACACCACTTCCCAGGGGACAGACTCAGGTGCTGTTAAGGTCAGGCACTTCTCTCTGCCTGCCAAGGAGCTGGCAACCTGAACCCAGCACCACTGGGCTACACCCAGCAAGGTGACACCTCCAGGGGACTGCGGGGCAGGGAAGCTGGTGGCTTTTGGAGGACTATGATGGGGCCATATCTGCATCCCGGACTGCAGTACCCCAGGCCATGCGCCTGCTGCCTCACCCCAGCCCAGCCCAGCCCTCCCTCGGCGAGGCACGGCACTGGATGCAACTACAAAAGTAATGAAGAGTGAGGGTGGGGTTGAGAACAAGTGCATTAATCAAACAAATCACAGAAAGAGTGGGCCAAATCTGGGCTCGTCTACCCCAGTGTCAGTGCAGAGCAGATCCCCTGTGCCCACGGCATTTGCTGCATTTACAACAGCATTAAAAAGAGCAGAAGTCGAGCTGCTGAACATAAGCATTTTACTTAGTAAACACCCTTTGAGCCAAACACTTTGGCTTCACCTTCAGTAGCTGGCAGATGTCTGCAGATCTTATTATTCTGGTTACCAAGTGCAGAGCTAGTTTGGTTAGAAACTCATGTGAAGTGGTACATCAAACATTGGCACCGGCCCAGCGACGGCAGAACAAGAGTACAGTGCAGTGCTCCTGCCCGGTGCCTGCGCTGGGCTGGGTCACTTAAAACAAGAAAAGGGACATCTGCCTTATGGAAATCACCTATTTAACACTCCAAATATTTAATCTAAACAAAAAGAAAACATTGATTTAATGCCTGGCTGCTCTGTGGCAAAAGTGCAGGAGTGGAGGAAGGGGATGGCTGCTCCCCAGGAGGACATTAAAGCCGAGGTTGCAGCATGGTGCAACGAGATGGGAAGGTGGGAGCTGGAGGGAAGCAGAGATGTCTCCTCCCTGCCCCTGCACCTGCGGCGTACGGCTCCCTCTGTGCCTCAACACAGTCAGGCAGGGCCAGTTAGCACCTCCCGGCACCCCTCTCCCTCCTTCACCCTCTCCCTCTCTCTCTGGCTTCTATTCCACCAGCCATCACGATGGTTCCTGCATGCTGCTTGTGGAAAATTGATCGAAACAGCTAAGTTTTTACTGAACTTTATGGACTCTGGCATTTTGCCTTTTCTGAGGCTAAAAGACATTTCTGTGATATGGTATTTTTCATAACCGATCTATATGCTCCCCTAGCATCAGCCTCTTCTATTTCCAAAGGGCAGAGGTTAAGAAAAAGTTAAACCCCACGGCCAAATGTTGTGCGTATTCAGTTCACGGCACCGTGCGTGCAGCCGGCTGCTCAGCCCCCTGCAACACAAGCACCGCTTCCCTGCTTCTGCCTCTTCCCCTTCCCCAGATTACTAGGAAAGATGTTTTTACCGATATGCTCACGCCAGAAACATGGGACTATAGATCTGGCTTTACCACTGCAAGGTGCTTTCTTCCTGAATCAGTTCATCTGTAGATGAACCCTATGGCAACTCAGAGCCAAAGGTAAGAAAAAACTAAATCAGATCAAAGTCATTTTAACTGTGAGCAAAAAGGTATGCCCAGTCAAACGGCCCAGCTGAAGATGCTAACCTGAATGAAGGTGCCAGCGGTCCCTTGATGATGAGCTGCCAGTGTGACCCTTCAGCCAGACTCGGTCCTGGTCTGTCCCTGATACCAGGAGGTTCGAGAGTGAACAACCAGGGAGCACGGGGGCGGATCCGCTGGGCTGATCGGCGCCTGATAGCGGAGGTGAATTATACAACATCCTTTTGAAATACCTGAACTGACTGACAGCAGAAACCTCCTTTTCCTCCTGCCCGTGTTCTTTGCGAGCCCAGCTCGACACCAGAGGCGTGAAAGGGAGAGGGAAGCGGGTGTGCAGCAGGAGGGTGAGGCAGAGTTCAGTCTGGGGGGGCACCCGGCACTGCAGCACCCGGCACTGCAGCATCTGGCACCACAGAGCCCGGCACTGCAGCCGCCCTGTCCTGCCCCATGCCATGCCTAGGCAAGGAAGCACAGGACAGGTTTCAGGGGAGGAGGTGACGGCTTCCTCGCCTGACCTTGCGAGACTTAGGCCCTTTCACCGTGTTGCCCCAGGGCTCCCATGGCACCTGCAGCCGGAGCCGCGAGCGGGAGGCTGGGAGTCACAGCAGACACGGTGCTGAAGGCACTGATTCAGAGGAACAGGAGTCAAGACCTTGTTCTGGTGTTGCAACCAAACCCTTGCACCTGTGCTTGCCTTCTTCAGGCAGACCTTGTTTCCTGGGGTAGGGGAGAGTTGCTTTTTATAACCCTTTCTTGGGCAATGGAGCTGGGAAAGAGATGATTTTAATGAAGATTCACCCAGGATTTGGAAGGAACCAGACCTCTGAACTCCATCAGCTGAGAAGCAATCAGCAAGGAGATCTGTGTGTGCATTGCCTTGTGCAAGAAGAAGGGGGGATGGAGAGGGGGCAGACAAAGGAGGAAACAGTATTTCCAGAGCACTGGTTTTTTCTCCCTAAAATGTAGCAGAGGCATTCCCTGAATGTCCAGCTCTTGCACTGGGATCAGTTTGGGCCCTTATATTATGCATAAGGCAGTGATCAGATTGCTTTCCCACTAAATTTGACTCACACTCCTTGGACTGGAGTCCCTTTTCTGTGCCTATGCCAGCACAGGAAAGTGGCTTTATGCCAATGGCTCCTGTCAACACTAACCTCAATGTGACTTTCCTCTTCCCAAACACAGCTATCACCAGCCCAGGGACAGAAGATAAGAGCTTAGTAAATGCATTTGCAAGATGAACACTGGGAAAAAGGTCCATGCCTGGCATGCACAGGCTGGTTTGAGACTGGCAGGGATCAGCCAGGTATGAACTGATGGGACTCTTAGCTGACGACCTACTGGGACAAGATCTTTCACCCACATCATATTCTTGAAGTGAAGCAGTTCTGCCTTCATTTGTTGCTTGCTCCAAGTATCACATCACAGTTACATACTCAGTGTGTCACAAGTTCTCCAAGACCCCAGGCTTAGTAGACTTATCAGTGAGGTCAAACTTCGCATTTCTTAGCATCACCCACTCTAGCCAACACACTGGAGGAATGGGCTTCATGAAAAGCTTGTAACAGGGGCTCCGCACCTGGAGCTCTTCCCCAGACCTTGTCCTTTATTTCCATCCATGCCTATACTGGACCAGAGCTCTTGAAAAAGCTGGTCCCTGCAACGCAGCAACTTACTGGCACTCTGCTTTTCTCTCCACACACATTGCATTGCTTCAGTGTCCTGCCCCAGCTGCAGGATTTAAACCAGCTCTGCAGCTTGCTCTGGTCTTATCCCATCAACACCAGGACAGCTGGTTTTGCCTTTTGTTCAAGGAGCAGTCACACAGCTCGTTCTCTTTAATTCTGAAATCGCAAAGGTTTAACCTGCTGTTTGATCTAGGGCAAGGCCAGTGATAAGCCAAGTCAAGAACTTGACTCTGTCCGAGAGGCTGACATCATTAGCCTGTTTGTTTAAGATGGAATTTAATCATGGGGATATTTTTCCCTCTATACTTGCCTTGTTTATTATTTTTCCTGATTGCCAGCACTTTTGCTCAGCGGGGGAAATTCATTAAAGAGCTGTGATATAATTGGCTGATTCAGTCTGTCTGATGGCAGGCACGCTGCTCCGCAAGTGATGGGGCCGAGAAATAAAGCTGAGAGAGACTTCCTGCACCAGAAACTCAGCTGGGTTTATCACCCCTTAGAAGCCTGTCGCTGGGCCTGGACCTGGGCTACAAAATATTCACGACGGAGAACTAGAAATCTAGAGCGGAGCTGTGGCTGGAGAAAGGCTGGGCACGCTGGGAACCTGCTCAGCAACAGGATCTGGAGCAAGGCTATAAGGGAGGGACAAGACTTGCACAGACTGCCGTGGGAAAACCAGGGAATGACCGTTTATTGGATGGGCTTCTGGTACGAGCGTAGGGACTGGGAAAGAGCCTAGGACGCTGCGTAGTCTCGGCCTGCACCAATCCTCCAAAAGGTAAAGCTTGTAATTGCTCTTGGAAGGGTATCTCTAGGTGAAAAGAAGCAGCAGGGATACCAGTGTGTGCACGCCTGCGGAGGGCACTGGATTAAGCACCTGGTAATGCAGGAAGAGGGGCATGTCTCCTCTTTCACCTAGCTGGCCCTCCAAAGACATAGGCCGGGGTCCCTCCCGAGTCAGCGTGGGTGCAGATCAGAGCCTGGAATCAGAAACACACCATTGCTGGAGCTATTTCACAGCAAACTGCACTTGATTGCCCCTGTGATCACTAAAGCATCCACTGCAGGAGTGGGATTGATGACCTCCCTTTCTAAACCCGTTTACTCCTATTTGCATAATGATTCTGTTGACCTAAATTCTCCCAAAAGTTTCGGCTGCCTGCATCATACTTTCCTTCCTGCCCTGGACTGCTGGGCCACTCTGCTACACATTACTCATGTCTTCCAGCCCCCACTCCAAGGTAACTGCTTATCAGTGAGGACTGACATTAGTCCTACGGATGGGCATTTTGCTCATCCTGGCTCCACTGAACTCGGTGTCAAGGCGTGCACTGACTTCAGCAGTACTCACAGTGCCAAAAGAGGGGAGGGGAGGATCTGGTACGTTCAAATCACTCCATAAGCTCTAAGCAACCTGGATGTTGTTTCTTGATATGTTCTCCTGCCTGAATCACCAGCTTTTTCCACCCCCTCTTCTACTCCTGTGTTGGGCAATGACCCACTTAGATACACGCCATACCACAAATAATTACCAAGATCCTTGTTTTATATCTGACCACTTCCTCCCTCCACCCCTAGCCTCTCCAGTTTGTAATGATTCTCCCCTCTTCCCAGGCATCGCTGGTCATAGCAAAATAAGGGCTCTCTAAAGTTCATCATCTTTCTTTGGTGAGACCCAGGTACTGGGCAGGACTAGTCCATCCGGATGTTTTGGCATCTTCATCACTGAAATGAATTAGCAATGGTTATCTTTCTGCGCATCACTTCCTAGAATAAACCAGGGACTCATCCACAGCCTCTCATGGCAAGTGAGAAATAGGAAGGCTGCTGAATGCAAATGAGACCACTCAGCAGTGCAGCAGGAACACCTCGGATGGAAACTGCCTTTAATCACGGTGCCGGTATCTACCATTGCAAATTGTGTCAGGGCTGCCCAGGGTTGCAAAGTCTTGCCAACGCCACCGGCAGATGGTGAAACTGAGGCATGAGAAAGGTCAAGTAACTTGCCCAAGGCAAAAAGGCAGTCACTGGCAGAGCTAAGATTAACACCCATGCTCATCTGCCAGACAATCCAGGACGCGCTCCGGTCCCCTTCACACGGCATCGCTCATTAGCATCACCTCAAAATAGCTGGTAAAAACTCCCTGTGCCGGGGAGCAGCAGCCCCCGGTGCTGGGAGAAGCCACTCCCAGGACCTGCCTCTGCACCACAGGGAAACTATTTAGGGTGGAGATGTTCGGGGAGGGCTCCCAGATGCTGGAGGTGTCCGGTCTGTTATACTGCAGGTGGGGCCAGCTCCAGTCACATTCTTGGCTTTGCTTTTTCTTTTTTTTCTGGGAAAAAAATTAAATGATCCAGAGATGAACCACACCAGGCCTCGCTATGTCATCGAACGTCCTGCATATTCGGTCAGCCTCTTCGACGAAGAGTTTGAGAAGAAAAGCAGAAGTTACCCCATTGGGGAAAAATTGAAAAACCTTTTCAGGTAACATAGAATGCTATAGCTGGGGCAAATCTAAACCAGATTTAGTCTGGAATTGGGATATAATTTGGACCTGGGGATACAGTTCCCATTTTTATCGTGGGAAACTTTTTCCACGATCTTCAGGGCTTTGATGGATGAAAGGCACAAGAGAAATGCAAATTGCACTGAAGCAAGTGAAACTGGTTACTCTTTTCACTGCCTCAGCTGTTACACCGGAAGGCAAATAAGCAGAACAGTTTGCACTAAGTGCATTTGGGATTTGGGTTTCTGTTTTCCAAATTTTTTAATAATGAAAAAGGTATAATTGGTGATGTATGTATGAGTGTGTGGATTCTTTAAGCTTTCCAGCTGGGATTTCCTTTTACCAGCTTTCTGATTAAAAACAGTACTGGCTTTCCTTAAAGAAAGATGATTAATCCTGCTGATTGCTGTCTTGGAAATCTATATCCATTCCTTGGAAAAATGAAGGCTTTTTTAGGAATACAGGAAAGAGAGAACATGTATGTCAGCAGGCAGAGATGTGAGATGCTGCATGTGTCAACCCAGGAGCAATCTTCTTCTTTCAGACACACTTCGGGTTTTTTGACCAAGCACCTGAAAAAGTTCATCTTTGGCTCTGTGCAACTGCCCCATGAATCTTGGAGCTGTGCTTCCTCCCTACAGCTCACCTACCCCCCATCTGAAGGGTATTAGAAACAAAGACTCAGGATACTGGGGAGCTAAATCCTTCGCTTTGTGCAGGTTCTCCTTCCAGCTGTGGCAGCACTGGGGACCTCCCAATGTCAGGACCTCCCACAATAATCCTCCACGGCATGTCCAGCTAGTTAACTGCAAGAGCCTTGCAGGGAAGGCACCTCGCAGGGAAGGGCTGTGCACCAAATATTGGGCTCAGGATTTGGTGTGGGAGAAATATTGAGACATTCCTAGGAAGATCCTTCCTTGCTTCCTTGCTTGCTTACTTCCCAGCTCGCTTGCTTCCTTTCTTACTTATTTGCATTTTTTTTTTGTCTCCTCTAGATGTTCAGCTTCCAGATTCAAACTCACCCTCTTTGGCCTGTTCCCAATACTTGTGTGGCTTCCCAAGTATAAAATTAAGGACTACATTTTGTCCGATGTTCTTGGTGGGCTCAGTGCAGGGACGATTCAAGTGCCACAAGGTGAGACACAATGACTTTCTGGGTCACCTAGAGGGGATAGCACTTTACCAGTTCAAGTAAAGGTCTGCAGATGACAGCTATGTCCATTCTGTGGGGGTTAGCTACCTTTACTGCTGACATGTATAAACACAAGCTCTGCCTCCTACCTGCTTGTCCCTATATTTTTTCCACGGAGCCCTTCCCTGCTCTCTTTGGCCCCTCCTGCCCAGAAAGCAGCAGTCTGTGCTGGCCAGAGCACCTTCTCGGAGCTGATGTGAGTGTGGCCAGGGCAGGGGGCTGACACCAGCTGCACAGACTTGGGTGACCTGCCCATTTCCCTTGTCTTTTCCAGGGATGGCCTTCGCGCTGCTGGCCAATCTGCCTCCTGTCAACGGGCTCTACTCCTCCTTCTTCCCTTTGGTAACATACCTCTTCCTTGGCGGTATCCATCAGATGGTCCCAGGTAAGTGTCTGCGGAGCAATTTTCTGCACAAGGCAATTAAACACCAACTGGCTGGGAAGACCCGGTGTGTTCCAGAATAGAGATGTTTGGGCATGTTTCGTTTGTCAGGGGTTTATGGGATCCCTGATTCTGGCTGCACAGCAGGATCTCACCCCAATGAACCGCTGCCGCAACCCACCGCAGGGCTGGCTGCGGTGATGGGCTGGGTGTTTCAGTCTGGACAGCCTAACCTGCCCAAGTGCCTTCCAGGACAGGACGCTCTCCAGAAAAAACTACTGACATCGCTGTGTTGTGCTGTAGGTACTTTTGCAGTCATCAGCATTATTGTTGGGAACGTCTGCAATGAGCTGGCTCCAGAGTCAGACTTCCAGTACGTCAACGAGACTACCAATGAGACCATCGTGAATACCACAGCGCTGGAAGCAGCTAGGCTGGAGATCTCTGCCACATTAGCCTGCCTGACAGCCATCATACAAGTAAGGACCCACTGCACCGCCTGTGCTGTGTCCTCTGGCCAGAACTGACCCACACGGAGTCAGCCGAGCTCTCTCCCTGGAGCAGAGATGGTGGTAGCAGATGCTAGAGGAGGCCCCACTTCTAAGTGGATGATGCCTCAGCATAGAGGTTTTGGGGGGGATCCCGCCCCAGCTGCAGTCTTGGTGTGAAATTCTCCGAATGAACTAGCCAAGGGTGAGGCCAGCCCCTGGGGCAGGATCGCAGCCAGTGATGACACCCCAGCACGCTGCAGCTCTCCTCTCCCCATCCCTGCTCCGGGACAGTCTGCTCAGCCCTGCCTGCGCCGCGGCTGCATGGGAGGGATGTGCCCGCTCTCCCAGCGGAGCAGCCTGCCCGACACGGGCACGCTCAGGCTCTGCACCTCGCCCTTTCAGGCTGGCATGCTTCTAATAACGCCTTGTCTGTCCTACCCTAGCTGTGCCTGGGATTCGTGCAGTTTGGCTTTGTTGCTATCTACCTCTCAGAGTCTTTCATCAGGGGCTTCATGACAGCAGCAGGGTTGCAGATCCTCATCTCCGTGCTCAAGTACGTCTTCGGCTTGACAGTCGCATCTTACACCGGGCCCTTAGCTATCGTCTATGTAAGTGGGTGCTCTGGGCAGGGGCCTTCCCTGCACCTCCTCCCCCAGTGACCACCACACCACAGGCATCTCTGCCACCCATGCAAGGGAAAGGGTGGCTAGGAGAGAAGGAAAGGGTGGAGGGAGGGGGAATACGGCTGTCTGCACCACTCCCAGCCCAGCACACCTACGCTGCTGCCATTGTATTTCCTATATAGTATTACCTGCGTCCTTGTCTGCTAGTTTCTAATTAGAAATAATGAAATGGGTCTGGGGTTTGGGGAGAATATGAACTGTGTTGCTTTACAGCAGGAGTCTTGCATAATTGTTAGCAACAGAAACTTTTCCTATGAGCAGGTTTACCCATTCCTGAGCTTTCCTGCATCTTCCATGGATGCATGCTCCATTGATGCAGCTAGAACTGCATTTAACTGGACAGCACAGACCCAGGGCTGGTTGCTGATCTCTCAGCAGCAGGGTTTCTAGCACTTCTCTCACCCTCGTCACATCTCAGGGTGTTTGCAGTTGGTTATGGTAACAAGTGTTCTCCACTGTGCTGTCCACATTGTCCAGAGTCTCTGGTTCCCCATGACACCTTCTCTTCTTCTCTCCCCTTTAGACATTCATTGATATTTGTAAAGGTCTGCCCCAAACCAACGTGGCCTCCCTGGTCTATGCCTTGGTCAGTGCTGTGCTCCTGATCGTTGTCAAGGAGCTCAACCTAAAGTACATGAAAAAGATCCGGATGCCCATCCCCATGGAGATCATCATCGTAAGTGACGCATGAGCTGTCCCTTGGACCCTCCAGGAGACAGTCCCTCCCCTCACCTTACAGCCCTGGGACACCCACTTCTGCTCACAGAGGGCCCATCACATAGAGCATCTACACAGTGAATATGACGTGACTGCCGCATGGCTTGGGGTCAGAAATTGGGCCGTCGTCATGGAGGATACCTCCGATGCCCAGCTCGTCCCTGTTAGACTGTACCTG
This sequence comes from Pygoscelis adeliae, assembly GCF_000699105.1. Classification (NCBI taxonomy): domain Eukaryota; kingdom Metazoa; phylum Chordata; class Aves; order Sphenisciformes; family Spheniscidae; genus Pygoscelis; species Pygoscelis adeliae. The sequence continues at coordinate 491,551 of NW_008825105.1, forward strand.
CATCCTGCTGATGCTGAGTATGAGGAACATAACTCCTGCTGGGGAGATTTTCTCCTTTCCTAGCCTGAATTTGGTGCTAATTTTCTACTGTCAGCCCCAGGAGCACAGCAAGCTTAGTGCTTCTGAGAGAGCTCATGCTCTTTCCGCTTACTGCTCTTTTATTCTCTGTACTTTCAGGTAATAGTGGCGACTGCAATCTCTGGCAGCTTTAACATGCCCGAGAAGTACCACATGCCCATAGTTGGGAAGATCGGCATGGGGTAAGTGCATGTGCAGGTCTGACTCAACTTCCAGATAATTTTCCTTCCTCCTCCTCCTCCTCCTCCTCCTCCTGCAGCCTGGAAAACACCTCACTCTTCCCTGCTGTATGACAGTCCCCTTCCAGGACTGTCAGGCAGCACTGCTGCGCTCTGTTACACAACTGCCACCATCCACTCACGCTGTCCACAGTGTAGACACGGATTATGTCATTCCCGAACACAAGCTCCTCACCCACCTCACTGGCCTCCGGACACTAGTGTCACAACCGCTTCTTGCCTCCACTCTGAGTGCAGGTTCCCAGCACCAACCCTGCCCCTGGTGAACACGTGGAAAGACATGATTGGCACAGCTTTCTCACTCGCCATCGTGGGCTACGTGATCAACTTAGCCATGGGGAGAACGCTGGCAGCCAAGCATGGCTACGACGTGGACCCCAACCAGGTAACGCTTGGTCTGGAAGGATGCAGTCAAGGACCGTTCCCCTTGCTCTCAGGCGTGAAAGGAAAACCTCGCTGCATGAATGGGAAGCTTTCGAACGTGCTCTGCTTAAAACAGACATGCTGCTCCCATGCATGCAGGTTTATGTGGCAGTTTGCCATGTGGGGGTTGAAAGGACATGGCAGATCCATCTCCCATGGACTGGAGAGAGCCTGCAAAAGGGAAGAAAGCCTTAGGTTGAGCTCTCTGCTTTGCTCTCCCTTGAGACCTGAGGCTTCAGCCCTAGTGCTGGCTCAGACGGCATTTTTGCAGGTTGTTGGAGCACAACGAGGCACATGTATTTCTCACTGAGCAGAGAAAGACCTGGATTCCTGGTGTGTCACCTAGATACTGTGAGAGGCAGGACATTAAATAATCCTCTTTTGTCATCACTGGCACAGTGGTAGCTTTCAATAACAGCCACGCATACCACATGAAGCCCTGCCCTTAGTGAGTCAACAGATGATGTGTTTATGTGGAATTGTGCTTCCAGGTTTCCCTGCTATACCAGAGCCCATCATAGCTCTTACTGGAAGGAAAGGGTCTGGGACACACCGCAGGGAACCCAGGTCCCTTCGCTGGCCACACAAACCCCAGACTCGGGCACCTGCTCTCCTGCCTGGCAGCTCACACGCGTTGGCAGGGCAGGACGGGCAGCTGTCCTTTCTGATGACCACGTTCCCCCATCTCCACAGGAAATGCTGGCCCTGGGCTGCAGCAACTTCTTTGGATCCTTCTTCAAAATCCACGTGATCTGCTGTGCTCTCTCCGTCACTCTTGCCATCGATGGGGCAGGAGGGAAATCACAAGTTAGTACCTCCTCCTCCTCCTCTCTTCCCTACGTGACCCCACTTGACCACAAACTCCTGTAGCTGCTGCATGCTGCCAGCCTGACATCACTGCTGCAGGTCTGGAGAAGCTCTATATATGAGTCCTTCACATTGCTGTTGTTAAAGCAGAATTTCCTCCCTCCCCAACTCCATTTTGTTCCCTGGGTGGTTCTTTGGATTGGTCACAGATGTAGGGCTGTAAATCTGCATTCCCAGACTGGCTCCCCCGATTGAGCGGAGCTACCACGTGAGGGAAGTTTGGGGTTATCTGTGAGATCTGCAAAATCTTAGCCTATTTCTCAGAGGCAATCGTCTGCTCACATAAAATACCGCAGTGACCAGTTGTCCCACTGGCTGAAGCAGCAGGAGAGGAAAGGCCCAGAGGGGGTTTAGGAAGACCCTGATGTTTGCTGAAGTTATTTCTCTCTTTTTTGCAGGTGGCAAGTTTCTTTGTGGCCTTGGTGGTTATGGTGACCATGCTGGCTCTGGGGATCTACCTCGAACCTCTTCCAAAGGTAACACAAACATCTGTGCAAACAGCGCGGTCACTGTGTCACATACTCCACGCAGCCAAGCGAAGGCACAGTCTTGCTCCAAAGACCCCTGATGCAAACTGCTGCACAGCATGGTTTGTTCCTGGCCTGGGGTCCTGTCTGCACTGAGTCTCTGGAAGCAAGAATAGTCTACATTATTATGCTCAGATCCAAGTGAGATCTTTGTGAGCGTCACCCTTTCCCATTCCCTTGTGGTATTTGGACCAAGGAAGGGAGACACTGCAGAAACCATCTGCTGCAAAACGTGGCACATCCACACCGCACATCCACATCCTAGCTGATACGATCCCCTCTCCTCCGCAGTCTGTCCTGGGAGCCCTCATTGCAGTGAACCTGAAAAACTCCCTCAAGCAGCTGGCTGACCCCTTCTACCTGTGGAAGAAGAGCAAGCTGGACTGCGTGAGTGCCTGGGGACGGGTGGGAGGCATCCGCCTGCCCCCCCCCTGCCTATGCCGGCTGCTCAGCCCACAGCTGTGCGAGGCAGAGGCAGGGCGAGCAGGCCAGCCCCCCGGCAGGCTTTTGGAGGCAGGAGGGCAGTATGAGTCCCCTGCAGAAGGTGGGTTTTGCTCTCTCCGTGTGGTCGTGCTTCCAACCCCTTGCCAACAAGGCTCTGAGCGGTGGCGGAGCCTGTCCTGCCCAGCTGAGCACTCTCATGCTTAGCGCACATATCAGAGAGGCCTGAACTATTACCTGCTCTGTTTAAATGCCTATCAACCGCGGGAGCCTGTTTGCCCAGAACTAGCCAAACCGGCCCTGCTCAATATCTAGGAGTCATGACTTAAAAACTCACACAATAGCCCTCCAGGGTGAGGAGAGCCCTTCACAGCGATAAGGACTCCAGGCACTGGTTGATATATAAACCCAGGCAGGGGGTGTGGGGGAGTGAGAACGGAATTTGGAAATGTCTGACATAAAAAGACAGTGTTTGAACAGGACTCCCACGGCTGAGTGGTGTGTGTGGACACTGAGCCAATATCCTGTCAGGTCCCGACAAACCGCCTTATCGGAGAAATCAGGAGTCCAAAGGGGCTGACCTGAGTCATCAAGAGCTTTCCCAAAATACTGTTCAAACAGGTGCCGGAGAAGAGATGGGTTAGCAGTCCAGGCAGAGATTTCACAGAGGTGTGATCATGACGTGAAGGCACACTCTAGCACAGGGCATGAGCTACAAAAAAAATTGGTCCATCCTTAGGATTGAGCCTGGCAGACTGACTGGACCAGGGACATGCAAGGTCTGAGCTGACATGGTTATGCAGGCAAGAACCATCAGAGAGGGAAAGTCGCTGATGGGAAGATGCAATTCTCTGTTGGGAATCATTTATGGCAATTTAAGCACATCTCTGAATGGCTTCTGCTGGTGCCTGGTGGGCAGGATGGAAGGTCTGGGTCGGCTCTGGCGGTTCATGTGAGGGCAGGTGAAGTTACTGCCCATTATCAGAGCTCGCAGAAGGGAGCACAGACCGTCCCCGCGGGCTCCACAGCCCCCAGCCCAGCATCTGGGCAGACACCCGATCAAACGGTGGACTGAGCGGAGATGCATGCTGCTGCCTGGGGAACGCCTTGGCAGCGTGTCTCTGCCAGACGTGGTCACCACAGCGGAGGTGAACAGCTGTCAGAAACCAATTTGGTTTGGCCCATGTGAATCATCTGTCCTCCATGGCACAGCCAGACCCACTGCCCCGGCTGTGCTGTGTTTCCACTGAGCTGCTGGAACAAAGCTCTTCCTACCAGCAACCATGGACAGCCTACAGGTGCAGGGAGCGTGGGGACCAGGCAGATGCCAATGGAGTGAACTGCGTTCCCCTGACCTTAATCTCCCTGGAATTTGAACCAGATTCAGTGTCCTGTCCCAAAACGGGAAACACCATTTCTGGGTGATGTCAGACCATCGGTGTGTATTACCTCAAGTCTGACTGTATTTCAGTGCTAACTGCAGGGATCACTCCACAGATACAGCCCAGTGTGAAGTCTGGATGGAGGGAAGCCCTTACTTGCCGTTTATATGCACCATGCATACATAAATTAAGATGCTGAAGTCATCAAAGTTACCCTGATTTGTCCAAGGTCAAAGTTAGGTTTTATCAGTCTTGAGGATGGGATTATAATAACCTGCTAATGATTCTCAGAGGGCATGTTTATATGCTTAGGCAGGACTAATTTCACACGGAGGGAGATGCTCGAGTGCTAATATATAAAAATGACAAATGACAGAGCTCTGAGCTGAGAGGTGGAGCAGGTTTTGGTATGCTCTGTCATACTTTGTCATCAAATCTGCTCTGTATTCAGGTCATTTATAGTAGGTGCTCAGATGGTTTTCAGATAGATGCTCATTCCTTCTGAAATGCTCTGACTGACAGCAGGAGCTTTCTTGGGGCTGGGAGCAGTCACTGAGCAGCAGATGGTCTGACCTGCAGGAGCCTTTTCTTGACTAGATAGGCTGATACTTTTTGAACTGAATGAGTGGTGCGGGTGTTCATGCAGCTGTAAAGAAATGCACTGGCTGCTTTTACGGCTGAAAAACTGGGGCTTCTGGCAAGCTTCCCAGCAATGATGTTTCACACGAAAGCATGCAATAAACTGTATAATTAAAATAGCTGCAGAATTCAGGCCTTGATCTTTTGATCCTCAGCTGTGTAGTTCTTTGGGTCCAGAATATCAGCACAGAGCCATTTTCCATCCATCACTGTGCTCCAGCCCGTGGTAGAGTAAAATGACCTGCCATGCTCTTCTCTTTCTGCAGTTGGTCTGGCTGGTGAGCTTCCTGTCTGCTTTCTTCCTGAGCCTTCCCTACGGAGTCGCTGTGGGCGTGGGATTTTCCGTGCTGGTCGTGGTTTTCCATACCCAGTTGTAAGTACCAGTGTAGCTACAAAAACCAAAAGAGAAGGAAAATCTCCCAGTTGCAGAATAAATGACAGATTATTTTTATAACCAACCTCTGGCCCATGTTTCGAAGGAACGTGCGGCAGGAGCCTGGGGGAGTGCAGGTGTCCTCCCTGGCCCCTGGAATGTGCAAACAGGAATGGCAGGCGCTAATTTACTGCCTGCATTCCCACTCCTGCGCACGGTTAGCGATGTGCACATCCCAAGGCAGGGGGAAGTCTGAAGGTATTTACTTCAGCACAAAAAGCTACCTGCATAGTTTCCAGCAGAAAATCCTGCTCACAAAAAGAAAGAGCCCCGTATATATGCAGAGACTGGCGTGAAGTTTACACACCATTTTTAATCCATCAAAGCCCTTTATTAATATTTCCCAGTCTGGGATCTCAAACTGCTGACTCTTTTTTTGCCCTGTAGACTCTGCAGGGATGAAATCTAAGTATTTTCATAAAGCAAATTTTCAAATCCTGGTATGGAATGTGATGCAAAGCAGTTTTCTTCCCCTGCAACATTTACTCTAATTCTGGTCGCCTCTTTTCTCCTAGCCGTAACGGCTCTGCCCTGGGCCAAGTACCTTCCACTGACATCTACAAGAACCCTAAAGCCTACAACAAGGTAAGCAGAAGCTAAACTATCCTCAGAGAAAATGCTGTTCTTTTTGCCACTGTGATCAGGATGTCGCTGCTTGTTTCAGGGGTGGCAGGAGTGCTGCTCTTCAGCTTGACCTTCCCCGTTATCCGCTGCCCGAACTCCCAGCCACCCTGCACCCCACACAGCCCTTGTCACGCCTGGTTTGAGCTCTTGTTTCTGTTGTAGGTACATGAACTTAATGGGATTAAAATTGTGACCTACTGCTCGCCACTGTATTTTGCCAACTCAGAGATATTCCGCGAGAAGATTATAGCCAAGGTAAGCAATGCCCTAAGAAATTTCTGCTTGCAGCCAATCCCAAATGGCCCTTGCTCTCTCCTGTAGTGCTACATGGAGATAATTAAGCCTAGGATGTTCATGAAAGATGGTCACATCCATCCTCTACTCTTCCATCCTTTTCTCCCTGATCTTCAGGACTGTTTGTAGACCTCATTTTAGAGGTTATGCCTGAATCCCGGCAGGTATCCTCCTCCAAGCTCTGCCAAAGCAGAGTCATCCTGCTACTGCAAGTCCCTCCTCCCTGCGTGTGCAGGTACCCTGAGTTACTGGAGATGTTGCTGTTTGGTTGCCATCAGGGTCACCTCACTCCGGCGTACAGCTGCTGCTGTCCTCCTGTGCCATGTGCCACAGGCTGGGAAATGGGAAGAAAGAAACAGCAGCCCCCGACTACGGGGCTGAACAGACTTTTTCAAAGAAAACTCTCTCTCTTTTCCACAGACCGGGGTGGATCCTGGTAAAGTCTACTTAGCCAGGAAGAAATATGTGAAACGGCAGAAGGGAACAGCACAACCACCAACAAAGCTACCGAAATTCTTATTGAAGCAGAACAAGGTAACTCAGTTTGGGTTCCTGTGTTGACAAATAAGATCCCAAGTCCTCATCAAACAGCTCCTCTTGACATAGGGTTTTCTGCACTGTCTTCCTAGCCACATTTACCACCTCTTGCCTCCTTTCCTTCCCACCCATAGCTCCATTCCTCCCAATAGCCAAAACCTTAAGATGCAGGAGAACTGAAAATAGCTGGGAGCAAGAAAGTTGTAGAGATGGCTAGAATGGAAACATGGTGAACAATTTGCTAGAAACCGAGCTTGCCCTGTTTCTCTAAGGCTGCATCTATGTCACATTTCAGTTCAAAAGTGCCCTTTTGAAGCACATTTCCCAGTCATCCCGGCTTCGTTTGGTTTGCATTGCTGAGCAGTCCTGAAGCATGTGAACAGGAACCATTTAAAATTAACCTAACGTACTCCAACCCCAAGGGACATTCAGTCTAGCACCAGGCTGGAGTTAGTCCAGATTAAAACACTTCATGCCACTGACTACTTCAGGTGCGTTCACATGTCAGGATCTCACCTTGTGCTGATAGTTGTGCCCCGCCCTGACTGTGCATTTCTGCTTTGCTGTAGACCTTGTCTTTGCAAGAGCTCCAGAAAGACTTTGAAAGCACCTCTCCAACAGATACCAATAACAACCAGACGACTGCTAATGGTGCCAGCATCTCCTACGTCACGTTCCGTCCACCTGCCAACGGTGCTGAGCAAGTACATACCTCCAGTGAGCTGGGCAGCACCACTACTCTGCAAGGAAGCACTTTCAGTGTCATGCCTAAAGCAGACGTTGACCCTATAATGACAGCACCGCCCTATATCAGCTTTCACACCATCATCCTGGACATGAGTGGAGTGTGTTTTGTTGACCTCATGGGCACAAAAGCACTGGGCAAGGTTAGTTCTGTACTACAAACATAGACAAGCAACATATCACCCAGGTAACTTCTACTCTCTTGGGCAGCTCAGATAAAGATGTTTACCCTCCTCAATAGAAGGTTTGTGTGGCTTTCTCCTTCAGCATCCCCAGGACATGTGTAAAGCCCTGGATAAAAGACTTTATGTCTAAACACAGTACTGGAGCAGCTGCGTTACTAATCCTCTCTCTCCCCTCTCATCCCTTCTAGTTGTGTTCCAGTTATCAGAAGATTGGGATTAAAGTGTTCTTGGCAAATGTGCATGGTAAGAATCCACAAAGAACACATTTCCACGTGATCTTCCCCCATTTATGTGCTCCTGACAGACAGGAGATCTTTTTGTGTTCTTTGTGCAAACTGTGCAAGCTGTCAGCCTTTTGTTGGACCAAAGTGGAACAGATGAAAGAGAACAGAAGAAAGGAAAGAGAAACACTGTTCTCTGTGTGTGAAATAGCTCCTTTCATTTGGGAAGTGATATGACTAGAACCTCTCCACATTTAGCATGTAGAAAAATAGATCCCTACACTCTCATTTCTGCAGCAAACCTGCTTCTTCCCTATGCATGCCAGCCTTGCTTTAGCACAGAGGACCACTGTCAGCACCATGTGCACTTTCAAAGGCTTCCTTCTTTGGTTTCCTTCTTGTTCATGTGCTTTTCCTTTCTTCAGCCCAGGTGTACAATGACATTAGCGCAGGTGGAATCTTTGAGGAAGGAGGCCTGGACCGAAGTCACATCTTCTTGACGATCCATGATGCTGTTTTGTTTGCACTGGCAAATATCAAAGAAGTTGTCCACCCGCCCGTCTTAGAAGAGGTAAATTTGCTCCCCAGTCTTTCTCCAGCTCACAGTACTGTACTATTAGGTTTACGTGCTGCATCAGCACAAATGAAGAATAACAACTCAATACTGCAGCTAATAAAGTTCCTTATTTATCTCAAGTGGTAAAGGTCTAAATCCAACAAAACATTTCACCTCCTATTTCTCACGTATGGGCCAAGCACCTATTGATTGAATTTATTTCAATGGGAATTCAGAAGTGTAAATGTCTTCTGCAAACCCCTAGCTGGGAGATGAATGTTCTTCCAGTCTGTAGAAGCCAAAAGAGCTGTTTCAGCACTATGACCTCAGTTTGGTGTTGGCTGGAACACGCGGCTACACACAAAGGCAGAATTTGGCCATCGGAAATGAAGTCAAAGCACACGCCCCTGTCCTTGAATAGCCCCAGCATCCATGAATGCTTCCCTTGGTGGGAGGAGAAAAGGCTGAGGCAGGACTGTGGCACATGCTGACAACACAGGGTCAGACAAGCTATCTCCCCAAATAAGGGTGGGTTTATTGCATGATAATTGGAGTTGGAACCAGGGCAACGTTAGCCAGTTATCTCATGAGAATAAGTTAAGGTATCTCATACCTTGGCAGAGAGATACGTAAATGCCAGCTCAGTCAGAGAAGATAAACAATTGAAACAGGATTCCTTCTGTGCCCCTTCTTCCTGGGCATGTCCCTTTGAGCACGTGTGATGTTTTAAGCCTGGGTTAGTAATTTTTTTCATTCCTTTCAACCCTGCACTCTGCTAATTTGTGGATTTGATTCCTTCCTGCACAGGGGCCAAATCAGACACAGCTCTCCATCTATGACGAGTCTGTGGATGAAAGTGCGGAGTTCAAGAACTTGGAGGAGGTTAGTTCTAGTGCCAGGGGTCACTTCTTCAGCTGTGGACATAAGGTGGAAATCAGAAGTCATGGCTGGCGTTGGTTAGATGGGAAGTCCCCTGTGCCGTGCCAGGCAAACTGCTAGCAACAGTAAGGCTTTGAAAAGTTAGTTGCAAAAATAATTTAAAATCCCTGTCATGAGGAGCTCTGGCAGGCACCCGGATGAAGGACCAGCTAGCTTACCCCACAGGGGAATCCTTTAATCCATTCTGGGCCACACAGCTCAGGTTCACAGTCAGACCTGTGGTTTCCACACACGGGTGAACTTGGAGAACCAGGTTTAGCTCAAGCCCAGAAGAAGGGTCACTGGTCAAGTTTTTCAGCACAGACTTTGTTAATGCTGAAGTGATCTGCACCCACCAAACCCAGGTCCCTGGGAGGAGATTATCTTCCAATGCTGACCTTCCCCACGCTATCCACGCACAGCTGGAACCAGAGCAACCTCCCCACTGCCAGCTTTCCCTTGTGGAGGAGGGCTGGGAAGGGTTGGCGTTTCTGGTGGCGTTTCTCTGTGTGACTGAATGACTGCTGAGCTGCGTTGCTGGGTTTGTGCCATGGCATCAGCCCTAACCCAGCATGTCTTGTGTGCCCTTTAGGAGATGTTTGGAAGCATGTTCCGCTCAGAGACCCAGACAGCTCTGTGAGCGCACAGGGAGCGTCAGCGTGCGGGCAAACCCTCCTGAACAGACGCCTCTCTCCCATCCCTTCGTGAAGAGCTGCACTTCTACCTGGGGATACAATGTTTGCAAAGCAAGAGGCCATCACACCTCTTGAACTGATAAATTCCTCCCTCCTTCCTGCTCCGCTTCTGGTATTCAGAGCAATGGACTCTGGAGCAGGCAACAGAAATCTGCGGAAGCAGGAACTCAGGAAATGCCATCTCATTAATTACAGAAGAGAAGCGAGTTCATTTGAAGGCAGGTGCCTTAACACATGGGACGATTAGTCATTATTGCCAAGCGCTCTCCTTTGTCTCACACAATCGCACTCTTCTGCCCGCATAGACATTACGTAATTTGGGCATCCCCCTTCTTTCATTTCCCTCCTCCCTCTTTTCCTGATGAAGTGAAATACAAGCAAATATTAAGAGCCTTTCATGGCTTTGATTCACAAGCCAAAGCAACTCTTGCAAGGTGCGGCAACGCAGCTTTGTAAGGTAAAGTTGTTCTAAAACGTGCACTGACCTTTGGGGTGTCTGCACAGTAAGTGCAAGCCCCTGAATTTCCCCGCGTGTCTGTGTAGCACCACCTCTGCCTTTCCTGTGGCCCCTCTTCCATGACCCCCTGCACTGCTTTCTCTGTGACCCAACATCCCAGAAACCGCTGCCTCAAACCAGTGCTGTATTTCTGATATCCCGAAGACCTTGGTACTCTGTCTCAGCAGGGCTGCTTTCTGGATTACATATTTTTTTTTCTTACTAATAGGACTAGTTCGTAATCAGAAATAAGAATTCCTTCTTGCTGTGTGTTATACGCACATATTGTCCTGCCTGCCCAGTAGGTTGAGCACGTGTTCGAAAGACCCAGGGTCCAGTTCAAATCCCCCTTGGAGTTTTTTAGGGATCTTTTCTGCTGACTGAACGGCGCTTCAGATACGGCTCTTAGACTGTGAATGGCATGAAAGCATTCATCCCAAGGGTGTTCTGACTCTTCCCATCCTCTTGTTGACTGGAACAACTGAAAGATTTAGTCTGGAACGTGGATGAGTGCTCTGGGGAAAGATGCTTTTCCCAAATCATTTTCATCACAAGTAGCAAATTCAGGGACAGGGAAGGAAGCCCCTTCTGCACACTTTTCATAATGCCATAGATCCAGAGCAGTAAAACTGAAATTTGAGTGTGTTTTATGCCTGCAACTAGGGAACAGCCCAAGTGACACCCTGTGCTATGTAGGGCTTCTGGTGACAAGCTCTCAAACGGTCACTTGTGTGCAGCAAGAGACAACTCTTGTATAGTATGTGATATTTCCATTACAATTCTCTACTAAAAGTTTGATGATTTTCATTAAAATTCACCACAGACTGATGCTACCAGGACCATCTACCTCCCAGGCAAACAAGCCTGCCTCACTAACCCAGAGACAGACAGCCGAGATCTTAATCATTTCTAAAAATCTGACATTCTTTTATATTTGAGTGATGCTAATAACAACTGCTATTTTAGTTTCCCTCTCTGATGCCTTCCCTTCTTACCCATTGCTGATGTTGTGACAGTAATGACAAGATGACAATATAAAGCCTGAAAAATCTAAGCGTAAGCCAAGGGTTAAAGGGACCCTTCTTCAGTGCATTTCAACCTCAAATATGGCTTTTATGAAAATAAGGTTATAAAAAATTTACGATAAAGACACATACTGGTATGTCTTCAACTGCAATGAAAACAATTTCTTTTGTTTGAATTTCAAATCTTCCTACAAGGTATTCCAGCACTGGGATAAAATGCAAGAGTCAACAAGAAAAAGTGAACAGTAATGGAAGTAAAACTGGACAGTCTGTTATCTTTCCATGAACGCAAAAAATAAAGAGTGGCCTTAATAATGAAAGTAAATTATATTTTTAAAGGTTATTTCTATTTTATTACTCTAAGATATTAAAACTATTAACAAGCTTTAATGTACAGTTTTGAAGTACATATACATTATTGAGCTGATTCACTAGCAGATTGCTAGAAGGTTTTCTGAGGAGAGAACGTGGGGCTTTCCTACAGCTCCCAGATGTCTCATTTTTAAGGAAAATAGAGCTTCAAGAACCCTCATAGCTAGACAACCATTAAAGGAAACAACATCAGGACCCTGCCAGTTTGGTTTTATGTAACACCTCATTAACTAAGTCACCATTTCTCTACCTCAGTTTCTGGTTATGTGGTGCAGGAGAGAGTAATAAAACCAAAGGAGGTTAGTTTCCAAAAGAAAAAACCCACTAACTAATGGTTATTACTCATTTTAATCTTAGACAGCAGTGATTTTTCCAGAACCATGTATAGCTTGTTCTATAAGGTAAAATCAAGAGATTAATTCCCTTAAATTATCTTTGAGGGTGATTACTCATGGTCTTTTGTTACTGCCTGAGTGCTCCTTTTACTTGCTCGTTTGAAAAAAGCAACAAAGAAATTGGTGCAATGGAACAAGAAACTATCCTACAGTAGCTAATCAATATTTCTGTATCTCTGAGGTGGCATCACGTTAAATGAGGAAAATTCCAATTTCCAGTTCTTCATTCGAGGTTAATTACAGGAGGCTGATTTCACAGTCTCAGGGCCTGACAGGCCAAACACAGGAAGCCTCAGAGCAACAGACCATGTATAAAAAATAGATTGTATTTCTTGAAGTTCCTACAGGCATAATGGATGGGATGTCAAGAGAGACGGCTTGAAGGTAGCCGCACTGACTATATGCTCTGCGATTCTGATGACCTAGGAAGAAGGATACCTCGTTTCTGCAGCCATGGGCCAATTCTGTCAATAAATGTAACATCAGTGGGCAAATGGCATTGCTGGAGGCACAATGTGGCCGGTTCCAAGTCTGAATTTCCAAGTGCCCGGGCAACAGAATTAGGGAAGCTCAAATTCATGCTGGGGTAGAAAAATTTTGATTTCCAGTGTCACTTTATTGCTCTTAAAGTAACAGTGATGTTGATGTGTAATGGCTCTGAAGCCTTACTTGTTAAATGCATGTTGTATAACCAGCTCAGAAATGTTTGTAATTTATTTAATTTAATATTGGTTTCGTTCTTTTTTGATAATAAAGAATGTGTGAACAATCATCTGCTTCTTCTGCTGATTCAAGAGCAGGCTTTCCGTGGCAGCTCCCATCCAGCATTAAGCATCTCAGGACAGTTTACGCCATGGGAACATAAGATAAATCTTCAAATTCAGCACAAGACAGCTGTAAAGAAGGGAACAACAATTTTTCTACCGTGTTCCCTGGTGAAACCAGGCAAGAAGGAACGCGTTTTGAAAACCAGGCGATTTAAGCCCTATCGGGAGTGGGGCTAGCACACCCCAGGGCACACCACCATGCCTGACTCGGGCCCGTCCCTCAGCCTGGTCCTCACCGGCGTCCTCCTACCCTGCTTGTGGCTCTTGCCACCTCACTGAACCTGGGGGTGGTTATTCCCCACGGGCACTCCTCTTCCCCCCAAACACCCCGTCATTTTGGCAGCAGCATCCTGAGCCCCAGCGCTCTCGGCCTCCCAGCGGGCTCCAGGCACGGCCCAAACCAGGGTGAGGGGACATTCCCATTATTGCTTGCTGCTGTGGGTACCAGACACCGTTCGCCACGGCTCCTAAACGTCCCCTCGAGATAAGAAACATGCGGTTTCACGGAAGGGAGAGAGAACCAACGCGCCCTGCCCACCCGCCCGCCGCCATTTCAACTGTGCCGCGGCAGAGAACTACAACTCCCAGGAGCACTCGCGGAGAGGGCGGGACCAAGCAGCCCATTGGCCACCCTCTCGGGCGGGT
>NW_008825105.1:505604-512572 GCF_000699105.1 Pygoscelis adeliae
GGGGCGGGGGCGCCCCTCTCCGCAGGGAGAGAGGCTGCCTTCAAGGGCCGGCCGTGGGGCACGGGTGGGAACGGGGCAGCAGTGAAGAAAGACACTTCACTTCCAGTGAAGAAGGTGCTTTCCCCTGGGAGGAAACCGGTTGTTTATTCTCCTGAAACCAACTTTTTTCCCACGTTGGTTTTCTTCAGTGTTTCCCTCTCGTACACGCAGAATGCTCCAGGCACCCCGTGGCTGCATTTGCTAGCCACCTCTTTGTCCACGGGATAAATCATTGTCGGGGGGGTTTTTTCTTGCTGGCTGAAACCTTGCACAGCATGTCGCTGCAGGCGGCCTGTCCGTAACAAGTCAGGGTGTGTTTGTGCTCTCTGACAAGAGTCTTCGGCAGAAGACTTTGAGGCTATTTAGATCTCATGAGGGCTGGCAGTTTGCAGGAAACCACAATCTGGCATGAAGCAATGGTCCTTGACTGTTTGAGTAGGGGTTGGGTTCTGTAAATCTCATGTTGGTTTGGAAGATTTATTGCCTAGCAAATTCTGTTTACATACTTTTTAATGGGGAGAATGCAGGGATATGAGAGAGAGTTATTTCTGTGTTTCTTCTTGAATAACATGACCTTTAAAAGAATCTGTAACTTCACTTAACGGATGCTCTTAGGAAAGGCAGCTGTGATTGGGACTAAGTTATACCCATGTTTTGCGTGACGGTGACTCAATGTTGGAGAGCAGCTCTGTCTGACACTGTTTAAATGACAGAGCAGACTAGAAGGAGCAACAAAAGACCTGTCTGTTTATATATCTTTAAGAGCTGGAGCAGTATGAAAGAAGGTGCTATAACAGTCTTGCCATCACAGCCTGACTTCCTATTGAAAAAGAACCTTGAACTGCCAACTAAGCTGCCTGCTTAGCTGCCAGAATAGTTTATGGCTATGAGGAATTGGTGCACCCTAGCAAAATGCAGCTGCTTCTGGGCAGTAGCATTTCTAACAATATCATTCAACACTTCAGGATGAAAAATGGAGTTGAAGTAACTAGAGAAATACCTTGGCTGAAACTGGAAGGAAATACCGGTGTGCTGCATGTGCACAGCTCGGCTGAAGTACATCAGTCTTTTTTGATAGTGGCAGCTCTTACTATCCTGTGAAATAATCTTTAAAGCCTGGAAAATATTCAGGAACATAAATAATACTTTCCCTTTTGAAATGTAATTCAAGTATTGTTTGACTGATTTCAGTGTCGAATGATTTCTATTTTGTATTTCATTGAAGGTGCTATTAAAATCCCAACTGTTTCCGTATCTCCAGAGGACTTGAATACAGCTGCCATGGCAGAATTTGGGAATTACATTCGGGAAGGTACTAAACTTTCATTCTTAGCGATCTCTGCTGCTCAATTTTATTTTCGTAAACAAATTGAAGAGAGTATATATGGTTCTTGAATAGAATGGAACAGATTTTTATTTGTTTTTCCTCAAGAAAGGACTGGCAAAAATGGCGTGTGTAGGTCACCTCTGCAACAGTGTACTTTGGTGTAGCAATGGGCAAAGCTAGAACAGAGAAGGTTCAAATGTCTTTTTGCAATGGTGGTTTTTGGTCCTTAAGATGGTTAAATGACCTTGCCATTAAGAAAAAAAAAAAAAGGAAGACTATCCCCGCTTCAGCCTGCTTTTGGCAGTCCCGTCATTGCTACCTGCAAAACAGCTGCAGCACTGGTGAACAACAGTTCCTGGTTTTGCTTAGGAAAGTCTTAAATACAAAGTGAGATGGATTGGTGGAAGTCTGAGAACGAAGCTGCACATCTGCTTCCTGAAGCAAATTTGTTGCGGTCAGTCTTATTTACAGTGCTCCCCTTGAGGCTAAATAGATGACTACTCTATGGAGTATATAATGATAAAACTGGACATTATTGTTAATTTTTTTTCATGTGTTTTTAATTTTTTTCTTAACAGTCTTCCCGGCTGTATTTTCTTCAAAGTTCGTTCAACATGAAATTGTTGGGAAATACAGCCATCTCTTTACTGTTCAGGGTTCTAACCCTGAAATGATGCCCTATATGCTGCTTGCACACATGGATGTTGTGCCTGCTCCCCCAGAGGGCTGGGATTTCCCTCCTTTCTCAGCTGCAGAGCATGAAGGTTTCATCTATGGACGAGGAACGCTGGATAACAAAAACTCTGCCATAGTACGTCGTCTTGGTAATATCATTTCAGAGAGATACAAAGCCTGAAAAAGGCAGATTGGAGGAATCTATTCTCTTGAGATTTACTATATTGTCTCTCTTACCCTTCTTTAAATGCAGGATGTTAGTGATAAATTCCTAAGCCCTGCAGTTTTCTCCCAGCTTTTCCTAGAGATGAAGTGGAGTGGTCTTCTATTACTGAAGAAAGCAGAGTTAAAGCTCTTAGAAGATACAGAAAAACGTTCACAGATGCAGATGTATTTGGTTAAATGCCATATTTAAATTTTATGTCGAATGCTGTGTTTGAAACCAGGGATAGACCTTTTACTTTTTCCCAGGTGTCATATGGGCATTCAAAGCCAAACTTGGCCCTTTGAAAAGGCCTGAGTTTCAAAATAAACAATGTTTATTTAATATTATAGTCAAATAACCTTGTATCTTTTATTATCTAGTCTGTGGCAGAACTAAGAGCTGTTGTACTAAGTACATTTGGGAGGAATAAAGGACAAAAAAAGATGGATCTGTGAAGGATTTCTCATTTGGGAAAAGGTTGATGGAAAAATTAATAAGGAAAACAGTCCTTTGTGACTTGCAAGGATTACTTCCATGACAGCCCTGTATTTAAATTTAAACAGATGTTTAGCAAACAAGTGTCACAGATGCTGTGGCTGCTTGTTACAGCATAGGCCGTACTCCTAGAAAGTTTCTTCAAGTTGTTTAATCATCAATTTCAAAGCCTTGCAACTTAAAATTTTGTTTTGGTGCTTCCTTCTGCTGTGAACTGCACAATAACTTCACAAACGCACAATAAAAATCAAAAATTTCAGTGAACACAGCAAAAATGGGTGCTGACAAGGTAGAAGCGATATAATTTCTGCTGAAATGTAAAAAATTAACTAGCTTAAAGTGAAAAAAACAGGTGAGATGGAAAAATGCGCCAAATGGTAGATTTCATTTCTCATTCTTCAGATTAAGTTTCTTGTTCTGTTTCTGTCGTCTTAGCACTTTCTGTACAAAACATACCGCTTATTAAAATAAATGGATTTGGTAGCTCAAGTCAGAGCCAAACTGTGTGTAGGATAGCCAGTTTAAAGGAACAGTGAATTCCTTGGATAATTATAACTTGCTTCCTGTGCAGTTTGTCACTGACTTCATCAGTCGCAAGAACAAGCCTACGCTGTATTTTGTGTATGTACACTGACACTGCGTAGCACACTAAGTCTTAAGCATTATTGACCAAGTATATTGCAGTGTGTTTTCCAGAGAATATGAATATAACCAGTAGGAGTTGTAGAAATAAAAGCTCAACTGTGAACAGGACAAAGTTTCCTTAAGGGCTCTGAATGTATCATATTTCTTTTATGTTACATTGCCGCCTTTTACATTTATTCTCCTTACTAACACACAAGAATAGTACAATACATTCTGCTTCTTTTTTCTGCAGGGTATTCTGCAAGCTCTAGAATTTTTGCTGAGAAGAAATTACAGACCCCGCAGATCTTTCTATGTTGGCATTGGACATGATGAAGAGGTATTTTCTTTCATTTCATCAAAACAACTAGTTGTTTGCATTGTTCCTGTATGTAACAAGGCTTAATTTTTGAACATTGTTTAACTAGAAAGTCTTTCCTGTTTTTCTTGGTTATGCGGGTAGATACTGTGTCAGGCACGTGGTCATAGTTATATATTGATTGTTTGGCTTTAAGTGACATTGACAAAGGGTTTGGTGTGATGGGCAAAGAGAAAAGAAAACAGTAGAGTGTTATTTCAAATTCTTTTCTGCATGGAAGGTGCAGTAGGAGTCGCGTTTTGGAGTATATGTAATACATGAAAAGCTGGCCTAAGATATACATGGTTGTTCCAAATGATCAGGAAGAGCTAACAAAAGTATTCCACTTTTGTTGTGGGTATACCCACTAGTAAACAGTACAGAGAGACAGATGAGGTGGTTTTGTTTATTCATTTTCAAAATATAAAGACAAAGAATTGTTAATAGTTAAAATGAATACCTCTTTAAAACGGCTAATTAATCTCTGGAGCTTATAGCTCTGAGATATCATTGTGTCCAAGAACCAGTAGGATACAGAGCAACATTCAGTGACTCGTGAATGAGAGCTTTCCTCAGTGTGGATATAAATTCATCTGCTGCTAGGCCATTAACAGCCTCCAATGAATTTTGCTAGGAAGAATCTTTTATCGACAGGTTGCTCTAGAGCTGTTCGTTAGGGGATTTCTTGCATTCCTTGCATTGTAGCACTGGTCACTGTCAACAGCAAAATGTTTTCCAGTGTTCTTCCTGATGGTGTGGCTTAATCTGACCAGTTCCTCTGCCTGGATTCTCACAGGTGTTTGGTCAGAAGGGAGCAATGAAGATTGCAGCTCTGTTGGAAGCTAGAGGAGTGAAACTTTCCTTCTTACTAGATGAGGGAAGCGCAATACTAGATGGCATCATTGCGGGAGTGAAGAAGCCAGTAGCTGTGTAAGTAAGAGAGAACACAGTTGACCATAATGAAAGTGATCCATTTTCAATAATTAATTTGTGAGGAATGACCTTGCTAATGTCAATAAAATACATTTTCAAGGCACGTAGCAGTGTTGATGTTGCTAAAGCTGCAGCAGTGGCACAAAGTGCAAGCAAAGGACCTTCAGCATTTGCTTGCTGTCCATCACAGCTGTGCTGACAAAAGCAGAATGTTCCACTTAGCTAGTGCAAGCATGTTAATTATATGCTGTAGAGTCTGCTCACCCAAGAAGCAGCCAAGACATCAGTCCTCCGAACATGTAGAGATTGTGTTAAGGATTTGTTGTTGCTGCTGCTTCGGTGTTTTTTATGATACTAAAAATATGCAGAGTAGTTCTTTTTACCTAGTCTGTGCGTGTGTGTTTGGAGTTGCATTAATCAAATCATTTATTTATTTATCTATTTATCATTGATCAGAATTGCTATCACAGAAAAGGGTTCAATAACACTGAACTTCACTGTGGAAAAAGAGCCAGGACATTCATCCTTTCCTCCTAAGGAGACAAGTATTGGCATTCTTGCAGCTGCGATGTCCAGGTGAGAGAGCTTCCCTGTCATCTTATGTTGCAGACAAGTCAGGCAGATTCCGAAGTTACTGATACGTGACTTTCTTTTTTAATATTTGTATTTAGAGTATTTTGCAAATTCCCCTTATATATTTGAAATTGAAGTTTGTAGCTCACTTTGCAGGGCAGAAATGCAATCCCCAGCAAAGGGACAATTGCCAAATGTCTGGAGTGTCTTTTCACTTCAGCTGTTCCTAGTGTCAGTTGATTCCTTAAAACCAAGGCAATGTCATGATGTCTATCATAATTTACTCTGTAGCGGTAGAGATTGCTTTGTTTGGGTCGCAGAATTTGTCTGGAATTTATCCTTGCCCATACCTGCTACCTCTAGCTGGTAATTATCCAAGCCAATAGACATGGTGTAAAGGCAGAATGTGACTGGGTAAATCATCTCATTACATGTCTGTGTAGATGTCAAATTGGCTAATAAATACTTATTTTAGAAAAACTTAATATGTACAGATGTGATGGATTTTGGTGTGATATTTTTATAGATTTCCATGTATTCTTTATAAGATTTTGGATTTTTTTCAGCTGTTCTTGAAAGGAAATCTTTGCATGTGACTGGAATGCCCAGAGATCTGTCACGGAGCTGTGCTCACAGATTTACTTACCAGGAGAGGAAAGTGTGATTGCACGTCAAATACATGGGATACTTTTCACAAACCAAATTCCTATCGACCTTCTGGAGCAATAATAGCCAGAGATTTTTTAAATTTCAAATGTTGATTTTCTTTGTCGTAGACTGGAGCAGAATCCCTTGCGCAATCTGTTTGGCCATGGGCCAGAACTCATGACTATGGAGCACCTTGCATCAGAGGTGAGGAAAGAACTGTAATTTCATTCTCCGATTTTCATATTAATAAGCGAAGAGTAACCCAGTATATGAATTTAGAGCACAGTTACATAGTTCCTGGAAAGGAGAAGACTTAAGCTGGCCTTTCTCCCAGATAATTGTTTCTGCTGGAATTGTTTCAACCATAGCCAAGTGACTACACTGTCTTCTTGAAAACTAGAAATTTTCTGATTTGGGGTTTTTGTTTCTTCCACTTAGTTCAGGTTTCCTCTCAATCTCATCATGAGCAACCTATGGCTGTTTTCACCTATTGTCAGCAGGTAAGAAAATACATCCTTGATGAACATTCCCAGCCTCTCACCCTTAAAAGATGAAGACCACTAGCTATTTCTGGTCTTCCCAGGAAATCAGTTACACCATTTTGTAGTTTAGACAATGTCAGTGCTTTACGGTTAATAACCACTTTGTTAATTGACTGGGTCATCATTCAGCTTATTGCCTATGTAATTGTGGTGCTTATGTTTTATCAATATTAAATGTCTTTGAAACTTTTTTTTTCTTTTTTGTAAGAGTTCTTGCCTGGAAACCTTCCACCAATGCCTTGATTCGAACTACTACAGCAGTCACGATGTTTAATGCGGGAATCAAGGTAGCTTCATTTTGATTTTTCTCCATGTAGTACAGTGCGGCAGTTGGGACATTTGGTTTCCACCTATTTATATCCAGTTATAAGATCAGTACCGGCCCTGATCTCAGACCCTGTGTGGTGTCACTACCAGTCTCCTTTTTACTTTAGGTGTGGCTTGGATTTAGCTACAGTTGAAAATTACTTCTCTCAGAAGCGTCTGATCTCTGTCACAAAAAGATCTCTGTAAACTAGTGTTAAGATTGTTTACATTTTTGGATGGACA
>NW_008825105.1:512622-514932 GCF_000699105.1 Pygoscelis adeliae
ATGTAATCATCAAAGTATCCATAACAGTATTTGAAACTGTGTCAGAGTCGTAAACACTTCCCTAGCCCAAATGGGATCTTGTGTTTGTGAGCACGGGTTTGGTGTTTACCTTTGTTCGAGTAGGGTTACTGTGCCCCTTGGACTGAGAGATAACAGGTTCTGGCTGATAGAGCCAGATCTTGCCCTGATAAGGAGGTGTAGCTGTCCAAAAATACTGTAGGCCTGGAAAATAAACAGGCTGTTTGGTGTGTCCCTGAAAAAATCTGTTACTGAAAAGCATCACTGGACAAGAAAACAAGATACAGTGGCTGAACAGTGACACTGAGTGGCCAGGAGAGAAGTGACACCCTGGTTTCTTGGTTTTTTTTCTAAAGATTATACCTTCTTTTGTTTAACAAAATTATAAATATTCATTCTGTAGAAAAGAAGAGTTACGTGTCTTCAGTAACATCATTTGTTAAGCGACTTACATGTCGCGTACTTGGGGAAAAGTAATATGACAATTAGGTAAAAATATTGCTTAAAAAAAACAACATAAACTTTCAGAATTTCTCAATATAAGATTTCTGAAGGGAGAGGGCTTATGTCAAGAGGAAAACTTCTATATAACAGCTAACTTCATTTTTGTTGAATGGATGAATATCTCTTTGTGTAGTTATCTGCATTATAGATGAGATTTACAGTATTTTAACACAGAGTACAGAAAGAGATATCACACTTAATGTTAGTGGAAACAGAGTGAAACTTTAGTCTGAGGCCTGGAGTTGTTTGAGCAGTTTCTGAGTTTGCAGTTGGCATTTTCATCTGTTTTTAACTTCCTTTTAAGTTTTGGTCCTTTCTTTTTTCTAGATAAATGTCATCCCATCTTCTGCAAAAGCAACAGTGAACTTCCGGATCCACTCTGCAGAGAAGGCCACTGAGGTACTTACTGTACCCCCGGATGCGGGGCTGTTCTCCATCCCTTTCTGAGCAGAGTGGCACTTGGCCATTTGTGGCAGCAGATATAGACGAATACTCTGTTCGTCTCTCCCTGTATTCATACAAGCAGCAGAAGGGGAAGATTTGGGAATTGCTCCTTTATGGAGGCTCTCAAAACCACAGCTTATCTAATGTCTTTTCTCCTCCTTTGAGATGGATTGCAAAGTGCATTGTTTACTGTGGCTTCTGAATGTGGAGCAGAGCAAGAGGCAGGCCAAACTTGGAAGCATGCCTTGCAGTTATATTGAGTAGATTTCAGAAGTCTTTTTGTGCCAAAGAGCACATGGATCGTATGTGACTTATGGAATGGAAATGTTAAGGTTTGTGACCTGTGAGAATGTGGGAGTCTTGCAGGCTTCAGGAGGTATGGCATGCCTGTCCAGCCAAGGACAGCTGTGAAACATTGTCAGTAAATAGTGTCTTCCCTTCCCAAACCTTTGCTGAAAGTTTATCTTTCTGGAAGCCTTTTCTGGATTGTTTACTTGGATGACCCAACTACCGGGTAGCAGCAGGTTGACCACCTGCCTTTCAGTACTGAAGCAGTTCAGGAATACCTTAAGACAGTGATGTGCATCTGATTGCGGTAGGGAGGGGGAAAAATTAGCTTAAGTATCAGCCATCCACTGAGTAAGAGGAAGAGAGACTGCCACACAGTTTCAGTCCTAACTATGCATCTGTATTTGCAGCCACAATTGGCAGTTCACAGACAAACGTTTTCTGGAAAGTGGAATATTTGCTGACATCTAGAAGGGATGCTCTCTTGTTTCTTTTGCTTATTTAATCTCTGTGGTTTACCCATAGGTGCTAGAGATGGTTAAAAACACTGTTGCTGATGACAGAGTGAAGATCGATGTAGTAGAGGCCTTTGACCCACTCCCCATCAGTCCTTGGGATGACCAGACATTTGGAGTCCATGTTCTTCAAAGAACCGTTCTGGATACTTTCCCAGATGTTGACAGTGTAGTCCCAGGTAACAGCAAGCACATGATGATTATTGTTTCCTCTCCAGCTTCCACCCTGCTTTTCTCTCCCCCGTCCCCCAATATTGACTTGTTTCCATCTTCTGTGTATTTCTCCACCCCAGCTGTTAACTACTGGAAACAGCTGTTTTTTCCTCTTTTATTCCGTTCCCTCTTCATGTTTTAAAAGTTCTAATGTTGTTTTTTGGTAGTGGAAGTAAAAAAGCAAACAGGAAACTGACAGAAACAATAAGCCTTGAATTTGACTCTCTGCACATACAAAGGAATCTCTTCAGGGAAGAAAGGAATTGTGAGGGAGAGAAGGAGGTCTTCTTGCTTTAGCTCTTCTTTTATTGTTTTCATAGCTGACAAA
>NW_008825105.1:515024-524944 GCF_000699105.1 Pygoscelis adeliae
TCCTTATGATCCTAGCTCCTTCCCTTTCTCACAGCTCCTTCCTAGTTCTGTACCGTTTGTTGGACTGCAGTTTGAAGCTTACGCTTTTGTGGAGGCTGAGTATCATGGCTGTTCTTAGAATGATTGAATTGTATGTTCAGCTCCTGTTCATGAAAGAGGGAATGTTCTTCTTCCAGGACATACCAACTGTTTCCAGTGATTTTGCTGTTGGTGTAGCTAGGGGGCATATAGAACTGTTATCAGATGCCTTTCCTTTCTCCTGGGAAAAGTGTGGGTCATTAAAATGCTGCTCTCATGCAAAGTAAACCTGAGGTTTGTTTTCCAGGCACGTGTATTGGAAACACAGACAGCAGGCATTTCACTAACGTCACAAATGCCATTTATCGATTTAACCCACTGCTCTTGAAATCAGATGATCTTCCCAGGTACTGTGTTCTGTCTGCATGTGGGCAGCTGTTTGGGGTGGGGACTAGTGAAAGAAAATCGATATGCATTAGGCAGAAGACGGAAACCCAACCTTGTATACCTTGGCGTGGCGGTGATGTTGCCTCACATTTTGTTAGGCCACCCATTTCCTGCAAATCTGGGTGCTGCACAAATAGGGGGTGGTAATTACACCGGGAGGGTGTTAGCCCTTACTCTTCTTTACTTCAAATGCAGACAAGACCTCATTTAGGTGTCCCATTCGGTAGTACAGCAATGCTGTGAAGCTGACTGGATCCTTTAGATAGTGCAGCAGTGTGAAAGGTGTGGTTCTGGTAGTTGGCCTTGTTTAAGACGTTTATCCGTATGTTTGGACACATGCCACTCTGAATTTATTTGCTCCTTAAAGCTGGAAGTTTGGTTTCCTGGGGTAAAGTGGTAATAAAGAACATCATCATGCAAGGGATTGTTTGTTTATTCAGCACGTAATAGATTTGGCATTTTATTGAGGTGCAGATGATACGGGAGTAGACTGCTCTGGTAGCTGTACAGGACAAGTGACATAAATGGCCAAGAAACGGGCAAAGAGCTGGAATACTGTTTTTTCTTTTCCACATACGCCATGGACTTTCTTGTGCTCTGAGCCTTAGAATCAGTAGACTTGGTTGGCCTGAGGAACAGGCACTGCAGTTACAGTGCAGTATTTGGTGTATATTGCTGCATTTTTATGTTATGCATCGCTTTACAAAGGGAACAGGCAAGTGGGGTGCTGGCTATATGCAGGTGGCTCACAAATGCACACTGGAATGAAAAACACTCTTCTCTTTCTACCAGGATCCATGGGTTGAATGAGAGAATCTCAGTTGAGAATTATGAGAAACAGATCGAGTTCCTCTTTCAGCTGATTATGAACTGTGACATTGACAAGCTTCCGGAGCCTCACGCAAACTCCCACGAGCTGTGAGAAATACACCTGAGAAGAGCAGCTCCTAAGGTGGACTCTGGGATGGCAGGGGTCTGGGCCACGAGATGCAGTTGTGTGTTGCGTATTGAGCTGTGTCTGGAATTTGTTTTTTGCGTATTGTGGTTTACAAACAGATGTAAACACTGCTGGTTGCTGCTTTAGGCAAATGTACAGTTTGCCAGAAAGTGATAAGAACCTGGACAAAACACAACAAATAACCCTGGTTTTGGTTCCCCCCTGGTCTGACATGCAGCCATTAATCTGATGGTATTAATTTTTTCAGTGCTTTCTTTAAGCCTCTGAAATTGGTAGTCACTTAAAAATCTAAGCTATAATCAGCAGTCACTCACTATCAGTAAAAGAGGTGAATCTTCTATGTGTGCTTTTGACAAACTCATTTTATACAGTTAATTGATTTTTCACAAATGATGTGTCTGTCAAAAGCTCACGTGAAAGGTTTGTGACGTGGTGTAGGTTTCATGTAATTGGTAGAGTTACACTAAGAGTTTGTTGCACTGCTGCTGGGTATGGGCTTCTTCCCCAGGTGATGCTCTCGACCAGCATCAACGGTGCTCTCAACCACCAGTGTCAGTGTTAACTTGATACTGCTAAGTCCTCCCATGCGTGCACTGATTTCCGACTCTATTTTAAAATACTGAGCTCCAGAGGTCCTAGCTATGTTGCTTTAACTGGTGTTGCCCTGATCTCAGAGATGCTGAAAAGAGGTTTCTTACTCTTTTCAGTGATTTTTGGTTTTTTTCTCACTCTTTGGCATGGCCCAGGTATGTTGTGCAGCTGGGTGTCAGAATAAGGAATTGCAGCTTTAAATAAGAAACTAAATCAGTGTTGTCTGCTCGTATATATGCTCTTTTCACTGAATCAGTTTCTGTCGTGTGTGTTTCTCTTTTGTTCCTCTCAGAACTTGATTGTGAAAGGTGGCGAAGCCCTTCAGTTTCTTCCAGTTCAGTGGGAGCAGAAAGTCTTTGTTCCTTCACTGCCTGTGCAAGCAGTTTTCACTTTACTGCAGCACTTCTGTTGATTCAGCTCTTTGGGAATCGTAGTGTAGACAGGCCATTGATGTTGACCCTATTTAATCCTGCACTTCTTGCACTAGCATGCCTATCTCTGTTAGCACTAAAGGGTTAAGCATTCTTTTGGCCTTGATAGTCTCTTTAGTTGGGGTTACCATTATTAATTAAACAAAGAAAGAATTAAGAACCAGATATTAGCCAAAGTAAAGACTGGGTGAAAGCTGCTTTGTTGTACTGACATGCAGACCCTGTGCTGTAGGTACTAGTACAACTCCTCCTGTTGCAGTGTTGCAGAGATGTGTGTCTCTCTTTCAGAACTTGAATTATACACTGGAATGGGTGGTTGTTCTGCTCTAAATTCATATTGTAAAATGTACTGGAATGTACAGGAAATACCCTGAAACATATCCTGAAAAACAGTGATGGAACTGTGATTCCTATTCTTTCCGTTCACCATTCTCTATTTATTTGCAGTCTGATCTTATCAGTCTGGCCAATGGGCTAAAACCGTATCAATCTACTAGATAATTGAAACCAGATCAGCATTTTCATCTAATAAAACAAGGAATGCAGATTCTTTTCTGATTATTATTTAGTCTTTTTATGTAACTGTATAATTGCAATGAAGTCATTTCCACGCCTGATCCTACACTAGAGCAAGTCATAAAGTTTCCATCAAAACAAATCCGCATATTTTCCAGCCTGCTTTAATCTTTGCACCCTCCCTGGTGCTCCCCTTTCTATACAAAATTAGCTAACTCTGTTTATGCATTATTGGGTAGTAAATAGCTTGCATCTTTTACGGTTTATTGCATTTTGTCTGTGTGCCCTAACGTCATTAATTTGTTTAGCCGCATGTCTATGGCTCTTTTGTGAAGGTGTCATTCCTCTTGCAAACTCCCGTTGCAGACACAGCAAAAGTGATGTGTCAGGGTACAGCGCAGAACAAAATACATCCCCGGGAGTGGGAGGTGG
Organism: Pygoscelis adeliae; assembly: GCF_000699105.1. Classification (NCBI taxonomy): domain Eukaryota; kingdom Metazoa; phylum Chordata; class Aves; order Sphenisciformes; family Spheniscidae; genus Pygoscelis; species Pygoscelis adeliae. The sequence goes on from NW_008825105.1 coordinate 518,418, forward strand.
AGGAAAGTTTTTGGGTTTGGTTTTTTTTTTTCTCTGGCAAGTCTCTATAAAGACAACTGAGTCTAAAGCCTTCACTTTGACTATGGCAGTATGGGGCCAATATTGTTTAACATCGACATTAATGACCTGGGTGAAGGGACAGTGCATCCTCAGCAAGTTTGCAGATGATGTGAAACTGGGAGGAATGGTTGAGTCACCCGATGGTTGTGCTGCCATTCAGAGGGACCTCGACAGGCTAGAGAAATGAGAAAACAGGTCTCATGAAGTTCAACAAAGGGAAATGCAAAGTCCTGCACCTAGGGAGGAATAACCCCATGCTGGGGACTGGCTGGCTGGAAAGCAGCTTTGCAGAGGAGGACATGGGGGTCCTGGTGGACAGGTTGAACGTGAGCCAGTAGTGTGCGCTGGAGACAAAGGAGGCCAACAGCGTCCTGGGAGTAAAGATTAGATGATGTCCTGAGGTCCCTTCCAACCTCAGCCGTTCTGTGATTCTGTTGTAGGGCACAGGTTGCGAAAATCCCAACTTGGGTCATGCTGTTGTGCAGTGAAGGCTGTGCTGTGGTGTGGAAGGAGGGATTTGTTGCCTGTTGTAATAGCAAATGGGTCCTAAAGACAGAAAGCATCCTTTATATTTTGTAATCTCCTGTCCCCAACCAAAAATCACTCATCTCTGTGTTTTGGTGAGGATTGTTTCTTTAAAGGACATTCATCTGGAGATTCATTTTGCTGCTGTGAAGGAAAAGCAAAGGGCAAACAGCGCTGGGAAGGCAGGGTTGTTTTTGGCAGGTACTGTGCAAATGTGTGCCGTGAAGTTTCGCTTAATGCAGCTTGTGGCAGAGCCTCATTAAGTGCTGCTCATCAGCCAGTGCTGAAATCATGCAGTGCCTCTGCATTGAGTAAATGTTCAACAGAGATGTACTGCAACCTGACGCCACTAAACGGAAGTGCTTTAAACAGACCGTATCTTGCAGGATCCAGTAGTGAAAAAGCACATTCCCCACCTCTGCCCACTTCTTCCAGTCACTTCTGATAATTGTTTGTGCTTTTTTTCTGTGCAGCAGCTTTGCCCTTCGTATTCTTAAGTCTCCTTATTTTATCCTATTAGCTGCCATGTCATGCTTATCTGGCACAATTCTGAAGGGTTGCTCAATGATTTGGTGTCTGCACACCGCTCCTGACAGAACAGTTTTCTTTCCACCCCATTTTACTGCTCCCATGAGATGTTTTCAGAGAATGTCTCTCATCTTGAGTGGTATTTGAAATCTTAGTGTCATCATGTAAATAATAGTGTAAGGATGACACGCTGGCCTTTGCTGCTAAGATTGTATACAACTTTGCGTTGTATGAGTAGTTACTTGATAATGCCAAGTACATCACGAAAACACAGAGTAATAGCTCTGTGAGCTATTTTTTTTTTTGTCATGAGTCACTGTGCTTTGAGCATGTAGAGCAATTACCTCTGATTCATCAGAGAAGGAAAAGCCTGATTTTCTGCTCTGAAGACACACAACTTGGTGTCATACCTAATGGGGTTTTGAATGCTGTTTGTCTTAGTCCAATTCCAGTGTGTTAACATGTTCCTGTGTTATATCCATAGCAACTTACTTTTTCCCCCCCTTCTTTGTAGCCATGTCTACAAAGCTGCTGTTCTTCTGACAACGGTTACTCGAAGTAACATGTCTGTAGTTGTCCAGCCGTAGCAGCTTGCTAGCTAGCACACCAGCTGATTTAGGGTCATGTGGGCCTGCTACACGATGGAGAAAAGGTCACGTTCCACACCTGCATTTTCTAAAGAAAGCTCTGGTGCTGGCCTCTGCTTAAAAGGGCTTGGTTTATTTTCAGCGCCAAGTGACCATGGAGAGTTCAGGCACAGAGCTGGAGCAGAACGCAGGAGCAAGGTGTTTACAAAGTTGTTTCCTCCTGCCTTGCATTTGACATTTGCATTCTTGGCTCCTCTTTTGCCATTTTGTTTGGTATTTCATGGAGCTGGTGAAGTCCGTTCTCTCAAGCAGGTGCTGTGAAAGCTTCCCCACTCAGCTCAGCCCATGCCACCGTGCCCTAGTCTTATCAGTGCCGTAGAGCAAGATCCACTGAGGAACTTGGAGGCCGCCCAGTCACAGCCTGCAGTATCCTTTGCCGTTACAGGGAAGTAGTCCTCACCTGTAGCTCAGCCTGTGACCCTTAATCCTCACCTTCAGTGGTCTTCAGTACTGCCTGCTGCTGCCAGGTTGAACCCTGCACGGGTTCTTGCCAATGCATTCAGTCCCCATCTGCAGCTCCTATGCAGAGCTTGCTAGCAATCTGAAACTTTTACAGACATCTTTGTCACTTTAGTCCCCAAATTCAGGCTCTCGCAATAACCCTTTAAAGAAACTGTGCTGCCATGACCTGTGAGGTCTCTAGTACAGCGTTGGTAGTTGCATGCCAGCATCTCTCAGTGCCCATAGCAAGGCCTAGAGGGGTGCCGAAGTGCTGCCCAGGGAATTATTTTCCTTAACAACACAGTGAAGGCTGTGTGTCATCTGAGTTGCCGTGCAGGGGGCTTGGCTCCGCTTTCCGGTTCCACAGCTTCCCAGGGTAGCAGGGGCGGCAGAGATAAAGAGCTCAGCATGGTGGGGAAGGGAGTGACCTGCTTCACTCAGTAGAGATCACTCTGGCTGATTTAAGAGCTGTGATGGTGGGCCCCAGAGGAAGCTGCAGCCAGCTCTCAGCAGGGAGGACATGGAAGGGTGGTTAATGCAGGGGGTAGGGGACAAAGGGTAAATGCTCTTTGTCACTGATGGATTTACCTATGAGTTGGTTGAGGCCTGGGCAGTGGGGTATGAGAAGCAACATGCAAGTTGTAGCATATCCCAGGGGGCTTTTCACACGTCTTTTAATTTATATTTTTAATTCAACACAATTGTATGGTTTATTGTAGCCCTGTAAATACTCGGATCACTTGAACACTGTGCCTGATCTTGCACTAGAAAGGCAACCACATGGAGGGGCCTGGCTGCAGTTCAGTTATTTAACCAAGTAACCAAAAAAGCTCCTTCTAGTTCATGGCAGTAATCCTCTGCTCGGTGACTGTGCTGACTGTGTGTCAGCGCTGAGGCTCTCTGCATGCTCTCTGTCCAGTTACCACAGCTACAACAGGTTATTTTCATGTTTTCTGTATGGTGAAGATGATTAGAGAAGGGCAGCAGTGGATTACCGTCACAGATTGACCCAGTGGCCAGAGTAAGGGATATGAACTCCTCCAGAAAGCCCATAGGAGAAAACTGGAATGTTTTTTTCCAGATTCTAACTATTTTTGGCTGTACTGCAGCCATTACATCTGGCATGTGCCTGTCTAAACTACCTTTAAACTTACCAGCTCACCTACTGATCTTAGTCTAGCTTCAGTATAGGTCTGAGTTCAGCCTACTTGACAAGCTGTATAAGTACTCAGGAAGAATAGTTATTATTTGCCCTGGAGCACTTTTGTCCTTCCAAGTCCACTTGGATTTTTAAATGTTGTTAGGACAGTACTGCCTAGCTGTATGTAGGCACTGGAAAAGGTTAATCCAATGTCCTCTTCGGGATTTTGGGAAGTGAGAGGATCTTTGTGAGTAGGAAGTAGGGGGGAGTTAAGAGATGATTTGCATTTATACTTTTTTTTTTAATATCAGTGTCTGCTCTGATCAGTCCGGCAGGCTTGTGAAGTTAGTCCTTTCTTCGGCCTAATCTCTGAAGATAAATGAATTTGCAGCTTATATCTGGAACAAAGCAGAGATGCGGGGCGTGTCCTCAGTCCCTCCATGAGAGGTGTCCATGCTATCGGTGGGTCAGCAGCTGCTGACACAGGAACGGCTGGCCTCATGGAACGCAGGAAGCGAGGACCTTTCAGCTCCCCTCTGCCAGATGCTCTCACCTGGCAAAAAGCCCGAGGGATGTACCTGACTGAGGCTGACCTGTGTTTGTCGCAGCAGGCGCAGCACGTGGGTGACACATGGACACAGCTGGGAGCGGTAGTCATTTGGACCTTCGGAAAAAGGATGGCGATGGTTTTGTTTGCTTCCAGGCTGGTAAAAAGAGGACTTCCGTGGTCTGCATTTCTTCTCCCAGATCAGGACCAGATTAGGGTCAGCTGCTGACGTTGTTGCCTGTCCTCATGAACGGCTTTTACTCTGGACTGACATCTGTAAGGGTGAGTCATTATCCATAACCTATTCAACCTTTGAGTTTGCCTGTTGAGATTCCTGGTTACAAGAAATTAAGAACTAGGTTCCCTCAGAATCCTTGGTCAAAGGCAGCTGGGACTGCATTCAGATCAGCATTTAGGTGTGACAGACAGCGGTGGAGCTAGAACAGAGAGCAAAGGGTTTGACAGGACACTGTCAAATTCTGTTAGGTGTGTTTTTTGAGTGACTCTGGCCGAACCACTTTGTTTTGCTGGATTGTTCTGTGAAAAGGGCAAAATTATCCTATATGCGTTGTGGCCTCCTAGGCCGTTGCTGAGTGCTTGCCCAGAGCTGGACAGCTTGGTAGTGCTAAAGTCACGTGGCTGCTGTAAAACACACGGGCGCGACATTCCGTGATCTAGTGTAGCTCAATGGTAAACTCTTTCCTTTCCAAGCTTTTTGTTGCCTTTGGTACCTGCTAGCCCTGGAATTGGAAACCCATTTCCTGCCCTTTCATCCTCTGCCTTTCTGATCTCTGCGCGTCAGCGTCGCTGGTGGGGATTTTATCTATTTCTGTTTTCTTGTCTCAGGCAGCTTTTGTCTCCACGCTTCCACTTCCTGAGCGTGCAGCTGGCCGGACTGTTAATCAACAAGGTCACATTTTGGTGCGCGTTGTTTTTAGGGGGGTGGGGGAAGAATGGTTGCTCCGGGGGAGATACGGATTTTCCAAGTCAGGAAGGAAAGATGAAGGCGGAAAGAGAGCCTTACAGACCAGGTTTATTTGGACAAAGGAAAACGGAGGCTAGGGTTGGAGGCAGGGTTTGGAACTCCACTCCCAGCTTGAGTGTGGAACTTGTGCTACGGCTTTAGTCGAGACATTGTCTCTGTATGTCTCAAGTTTTCCTTGATGTCTCTTTGCCAGTGTCACAGCAGGAGGTCCTGAGAATTTGTTACATGACTGCAAATGCTCATCACCCCTCCAAACACTGGGTTCAAGTAGGCTGTGTAGCAGCAGATAGGTACAAAACTTTGCACTTTGCCAGTTACTTTATCACAGCGAAAGCAGCGCTCCGCTCATCTGCTCCATAAATTCAACTTTCTTAGGAGAGGCACATTTGCAAAGGTTTTTGGGACTGAGGAAGTTAGAAGGCCTAAGTGGGTTTATCTGAGCTGTCTTCGTGCTGCTTTATATAATTGTATGTCCTGCTCTGCTTCAAGTGTGCCAGTCGCCCTTTTCTTCCAAAGCAACAAGTATTTCGGGAAAGGAAGTTCCCCATGCTCAATTTTTAATGCGAGCAGAAAGAAATCGAGTAGCACAGCCCACATCTTTAGGGGGGTCTCGATCACAATGGGTCTCCTGCTGCCATTGCCCACGACTACCTTCGTTTCCTTATTTTAAGAAATGAAGTCACCAGCCCTAGTGACGCTTGACTCAGTGTGTCTGGGGGGGAATGCAGTTCCTGTGCCGCCCTCCCTCTTCCCCTCGCACGCATGCTTGTGTCACGGTGACCGTTATTGGCTCAAGACCTGTCGCCAAGGCATGGAACTGGGGATCACGTAATCGCTCCGGGTAATAACTTGCTGTTGACTGTTTGCTGGGAGGAAAGGCAAGGCAAGGCAGGAAGGAAAAACAACAACTGGTCAAAAGTTCCACTCATGCAAAAAAAGAAAAAAAAAAAAAGGGGGGGGGGGGAATAGAAGGAAAACATGAATCAGAAAAGCTGGTTTCATTCAGGAATGCAGAATTCTACAGAGCAATGAGGCACTGACCTCTGTAGCAGGAGTTACTGCTTTTCAGATATGTATTTGTTGTGGGGCGGTTTGGTGTAAACAGATGCAAAGTGAGTACGTAGTAATATTCCCGATTTTCTTTGCTGAGCTACATCCGAGGAGCCCTTGAGCCTGGCACGGAGGCCTGAAAGCCAGGGTGTACCGCCGGTACCCTGTGGGTGCTCCCGGGCCTCGGTCCCAAGATAGACGACGTACCAAAGCTGTGCTTAATTAATCAGTTATGGAGTTAAAATTATAAAATGCCCCTGGGTTTAATTTCGCAGCCGTTTTAAGCCGAGGAGGGGAACGGCTGGACCCCTGCGGAGGCGTTGAGCGTCGGTCCAGCCGCCTTGCCCTGGACGGGGTGGGGGTCTGTCGAAACACCTCTGTGGGTGGGACGGCAGCGCACCCCTGCCCAGCACGGCCACCCCAGCGGAGATGGGGAAGGCTCCGTGACCGGTGAAACCCCTCTCCCCGGGTGGGGAGAGCGAGACCTCCCGGGAGCGCGCCTCGGGCGCCGGCGGAGGGCTCCCCTGGCTCAGCAGAGCGAGAGCGGACGGAGAAGGGAGCAGGAGCCTTTCCCTCCAACGCCGCGCCCCAGGTGAGAGGCGG
>NW_008825105.1:525792-530321 GCF_000699105.1 Pygoscelis adeliae
CAGCCCCCCTGAAGTGCGCGAGGGGTTGCGAAAGAAGGCTTAAAGGGTCGGGGGGGTAGCGCAGCCTTCAACGTAGGGTGGAGGAAAACGTTGTCGGGTGAACGAGCCGTTACGCCGACTGCGGCGAGACCCAACAGAACATCCGTTTTCCTCCCGTGTATTCCAGGTGAAAGACGAGTTCTTGGAGAGTGGCGTTAAATCTGAGGCTGTCCGAATGCCAGCTCCCACCCTGCAGCCTGCTCAGCTCAGTAAGTAACCTTAACTGGGAACTTGCTGTTACCTTAAATAAGAACTCTCGTTGCCTCGTGCTGTAAGGTGAGAAATCCTTCTGGAAGAGGAGGACGACAGTGACGCTTGGAGCTTGCTGGTATTGCAGGGAGCACAAAACAGACTGAAACAGAGCAAAAGCCCACAGGAGCCTTCAGACTCAAATTCTGCCGAGGGACAGTCCCACTGGAGAAAGTGACAAAGTCCTGGTAGTAAGAAGAGCTTTTCTGAATTGTATCGTCTCTAAAAGCCGGTCCCTCTCGTATCTACTCTCCGCTTCCTCATCCCTTTAAGCTTCTGTGTTATTCAGTGGTCTTTACTTCATCTGTTTTTCTCTCTGCCTTGTGTGCCCCGTCACAGCAGTCGTGCTGCTGGAAGAAGACCTGGAGAAGGATGCACTAAAGTGTCATACATCAAAGAAGAAAAGCTTGGATCCTGTCTTGGTGGCTGCTGTACCGCACGGTGCTGGAGAGGAGGAGAACTAGAGTGAATTTGCTGCTGTTCCCAGTTCCTGCAGTGTTCCCTGCTAGCTCAGTGGTTGGTGTCCTCCATTCCTGGACTTTGCTTGATGGGGATCTCTGCTGCAGGAGCAGTCTCTGCACTCAAAGGCAGGCGAGCAGGGATAGGAGAGGTCGCCTCTAGATGCCAGAAAGGCCATTTGTATAAGCTCCTGGCAGAAGACCTCTTCTGGAACAGCTGCTGGCTGTAGGCCTGCCAAGCCGAAGGTCAGGATAGCCTCTCTGCAAGCATGTCTTCCAAGCCAGAGCAGAAGGAGACCCAGCAGGCCAATGGGGCTGTGCTGCCCATTGTGCCCATGGACTGTCTCACCAGTCCAGACAGGGGTCAGCTGGTGGAGCCCTCAGATTTCCTGGGATCCGATGGTGACGGGCTAGAAGTGGTGGTGTTGGAGTCCCGTGCCAATGCTAAAGGGGTGCGAGAAGAAGACGCCCTGCTGGAAAATGGCAGCCAGAGCAATGAAAGTGATGACACCAGCACAGACCGAGGTCCTGAGCCAGCCTCGCCCCTCAAGGAGACCTCCTTTTCCATCGGGCTGCAAGTCCTCTTTCCGTTCCTCCTGGCAGGCTTTGGGACAGTTGCTGCTGGAATGGTGCTGGACATTGTGCAGGTAGGACTGATACTTCCCTGGTATGGCACTGGGCTCTGAATCCTGTCTCTGTAGACCGTGGCTTGATCCCAAGCTGGGAGGGACTTGAATGCCAAGGCTCGTTCAGCAGATAGCAACTGTGAGGGGAGGAGACCTGTTACCTCGCAGGCTGGTTGGGGTAGGGGGAGACAGGGGGAGACCTCGGTGATGTCTGGAGTGAGGGGAGGAGAGGCTGCGGGCACCCCTGCACTGCAGCTGCCCTGCTCCGGCTCAGAGGGGAGGAGGTTGCAGCTGGCACGTGTGCATCCAAAGCACCTGCCTGGGAACTGAGACCACTCTGTGCATTACGGCTTGAAATAAAGCGCTTTTCTGATGGTGGCTGTAAACATCCCAACTCCAGTCGCTAGTTCCACAGGTCCTGTGTCCCTTTTCCATCTTCAATGTTTGCTGCGCTGTTCCAGCACACCAGGCTCGTGCCAGCCAGGTTAATGATTTGCCTGTCGTAGTGTGTGCGGGACGCTTGCATGGTGGCTCGCTCCGCAGGTCGAAGGCTGGCTGAGTGGCCCTTATGCTGCCTTCTACGCTCTTGAAGCGGCCAGGGTCAGCTGGGCTGATACCTCCTGAGAGGTGTGTGGAGGTGATGCTTAGGAGAGGCCAGTCAGAGAGCTGGCTGTTACCTCTGGACAAAAACTGATGTGTTACCAGACGTGATCTCTCGTTAGGTCTCTCGTGACAGGCGACACTGTGGGAACCCGACAGTTGCGCAGCTTGCTTAGGTTTTATGTGGCAAATGTGACTTCACGGACCGTGGCTCCTGCACCGGTCCCTCTAGTACGAGTTTTCCAAGCGTGTGTCTCTGGCAGCGGATCAGCTGCTTAATCTCTTCTCCTTTGCTCTGAAAGACAGGCTGTGCAGAGTTGTCTTGATGCCCAGCCCAAACTGGTGAGTAAGGCACAAAACTCAATCATCCGTGCAGTGTAGGTTTATGAAAATATTTGGATGGAGGAGGCAGCCATTTTGGAACTGTGGTCAACCAAAAATGCTCTGCTTGAAGCCCCTCTGTTTGTTTAAGTGGGGTAAACAAGCCCTTGCAGTGTTGGCATAGAAAGACTTGAATGTCAGTCACTTGTCTGTATTGCTGGCAGCTACAATCATCTCCACCCGAGCTGTGTGCCAGTAAGGTAAGTCAGGCTTTTTTTGTATTTGTGGGTGGTCAAACAGACACTTCTCTTGCTTTCTTGCTCCTAATGGGTATTTCCCTGCAAGCCTTTGCACACTGGTCATCCTTACAGTTTCTCTTGATGCAACCTCTTGAGAGAGATGTGAAGTGACTCAAATCAGGAAAGGCTGGCTGTGCTAAATTAATCAGGAGAGATTTACCAGAATAATTTTCTTAAAAAGAAAGACATTTCAAGTATGTTTCCTTCTGCAAGGTCCCTGTAAACTCATGCGTGGTTCTTCTGGCAATTTCCCAGAGCCAGTGATTTGAACCCAGCCTAAAGCCTTTCCTGGAGAAGGAACAGCCCTTCTGGCCAGGCAGGAGCAGGGCAGGGGTGGGATACTGCGGCATACTGCTGTGTTCTCCTGCCTTTTTTTTTTATGGCCATCAGAAATAAAGCTTCGTAATTCCTCTGTCCCACAGCAGCTCAGCATGTGGCTATGCAGCTTGTCCTGCCAACTCCTCTAGCTCCCTTTAGCTTTGGGATTAAATGAGGCATCTGAATGCCATAGGGCGGAAAAGGGAGGTGGGAAGCGTGTGGTCTCAGCTTGCTTGTCTGCAGAGTCTGGGGAGCTGATCTTGATAGCTGGCTTCCCAGAGACTCAAACCCTTGGATGAAAGGAGGGAAGCATGTGGAGTGGGTAACTGGTGCACTGGAGCGGACTGGAGCCCCATTGCTTTGGATGCAGCCATGGTCTGTGATGGATGGAGGGCTCCATACGCTCAATTTCCTCCGTTTTGGATAAACGGACTAATCAGCCAGCTGTAATTGGTCTCCCCACTGTGAAAACAAGCAGCCCTGGCCTTTGGCTGTGCTGTCCCATTAATGTGTCCCTGTGAATTTGCCTCTGCTCCCTTTGAGATTGGAGAGACCTTTGGGCCAGGTGACTTGTGAGCCTACCAACTGCTTTTTTGTGTACAGTAGAGGACTATTGGTGCAGTCCCCTCTCCCAGCAGAACCCCGATTGTTGCTTTCCAGACTTGTCTGCTCCCTGGAGATTCTTTGGATGGGGTAGACAGTATTTCATACAGAGGAGGGAGTCTGCTCATTTCCACTGCTTGACCACCTCTGGTGTCAGCATCCTTCTGGGGTGGGTCTTAGCCGGGGCCAGCGGGGAGTGCCAGCCCCGGAGCTGTAGCTCTCCTGTTAAGGCTGCTTGTTCCTTGATATTTCGGAGGGAGAGCGCTGGGAGAAGCGTGCTATGTGAAGCAGCCGCACCAAGGCAGTCATAGCTCCAACCTGCAGCACATCCCTCCCCTCTGAGCTGTCGTGAATCACCATCCCGGTATAATCTCAGCGAAACCACGCTGTTACTCATGACTCTTGTAAGCCTTAACTTTGCACGTGGTGACTAAAAATGACAGAGGCTGAGAAGCAGCTGTTACCCTGGAAATATCTGTTGTCTGCACGTGCAAAGCTTCTGAAAGGCAGCGAGCCTGCAGGAAACTGCAAAACGCCACCTGGGGTTTGATGTTTCTTCCAGAACCACTGGCAGGCCGGGGTCCGATCTCGCCCCTCCAGTGCTGCGCGGGAGAGACCGAGGTCTGGTGGCTCTGGTATCTGGGTAGATTTGTGTAGGAAGGGACCACAGGCTTAGTAGAAAATGAAGCTGAAATAAGTTAAACCTAGATTGCTTACACTCTCTGTGCTCCCCCTCCCCAGAGGGCAGGGAGGAGGCGCTGGAGATGAAGTGTTTCTCCCTGTAATTCTCTTACACAGCTCTGCTGAAAGCCAGCCGGGAGCCCCCTTGCTCCCCAGTGCGGTGTGTTCACTTTTGCATGGAGCAGACTGGGCAGTCTTGGAGGATCTTGTGTGCTGTGTTAGCCTCCCGCCTTGTCCCTGAAAACAGCTTATTTCTGTGCTTCTCAGAGGGGCTGTTACAGGCGGGAAAGGGATTTTTACCAGCGCGATGTCTTGAACTTAAATTCATATTTCCT
>NW_008825105.1:530361-532682 GCF_000699105.1 Pygoscelis adeliae
GTCTTCCCCAAACAGTCTGGCTCTGGTTCTCCCCTTGGAGCCACATCGTGGGCACACGTCGCTGCAGGGAGCTTTCTTCTCTGCGGGAGCCAGGGAGGCCTTTGAGACGTACTAAGTGCCCGTAGACCAGTGTTGTATAACATCTTATATTAAGAAAGTTGGCAGGAGCCCATGGGTCCTGCTCTTTGCAGTGAGCAAGCTGCTGATGTCTGCAGAAATCTTCTTGTTTTCCTTCCCTGAAGATGGCTTTTATTCCTTTCTCCAGGAACACCCCTGTCTTGCTCAGGGAGCTGCTTTAGCAGGCTCCAGTTACAGCGGCTTCTGGCACCAGCTTGCAGTGCAGCCTCCTTTAAAGGTGTCCTGGTTTCGGCTGGGATGGATTTTCTTACCGATTCTCTCCCCCATCCCACTGAGCCGGGGGGAGTGAGCGAGCAGCTGTGTGGCGTTTAGCTGCCTGCCGGGTTAAACCACGACAAAAGGTTAATTTACAAAGCCAGGGTTGGGACAAGGTGAGGGAGGGCTGCGAACTTGTGCTAGCCATTGCCTGATCCTGCCTCTATGATCTCTGGAGGCAGAAAGAGCCAGGAAACTTTTGCACAGCACTTCCAGCCTGCGGTCTGACTAATGACGATGTTCCTTTTCTTAAGTCATTCTGGTGACACCCAGCTCGTCCTGCTGGGAAGTGGGAGCGTGTTGCTTGCTGATTGAATACTAGATACTGCTAAGGGAAGTCATAGCAAAGGATTCACTGGTACAACAAGCAGCAAAATAATCATAATGCCTGCCTAAAAATAGACTGAGGAGAGCTGAGCTCGCCTGTTCCTAGATGTGACCTTAAAGGAAGCACAGCCTGATGTGCTGCTGTGTCGCATGAAGTATTTCAGACTGATTCTCCCTCACTGCTCAGCAGTGAGCACTGAACTCAAATGTCCCCCTGCTCGGGGAGTCGTGCAGAGCCGTACCCTTTCAGCGTGCCTCTGGCTGCGGTGGAAAGGTCTCCCAGGTCAGGACCTCAGGTTAGCTGGGCGCAGGGTGGTTGGAGCAGGGGCTGCAGCGACCATGGTGGTTTCCTTAGGTGCTGCCCATCACAGCGCCTGGGAAAGGACTGTTCATTGCATGAGGAGAGTCTGGAAACTGGGTATCCTCAGGAGCCTTGTCCTCGAGCAGAGAGAGGGTTGTGGCTGTGCCTGAAATAACTGAGCAGCTTTCATTTGTGCACCTGGGAGCTGGAGAACATGGCTAGCTTGTCTTACCAAGCTGTCAGAAACGTTAAGGGGATTTTTATTGACTGGAAAACAGTTTTTTTTCCCCTTTGAGGAAAAACGGTCCCAGTTCATCCATCTCAAGCACTTACCTGCCTCCTGTGATCACGGTTTTCTCTCAAATGGTTTTTCAAGGGAGTGCAGCTTGAACATGGTATTGCAAAGGACCTGGCAAGAAACTGGAATTTGTTGGCTCGGTGGTGAAGGCAAGCAGCACAAAGGATGGAAAAACAAACAAAAATAACTGAAGTCCTTCTCCACAGGGAGTTATTAGTCATGCAGGTAGAGTGACTTGTATTTGCTGTAAGGTGTTGGCCGATACTGTTCCTTGTCCTAGAAGGAAATACGTGTCCTGTTGGCTAGTTAGCCTGATGGTCAGACACTGTCAAGGAGAGCGCTGCGAGAGATGGAGCCCATTGCAGGTAACATTTGCAGGAAGAAAGCTGCGAGAGCTGTGACTGTTAACATGTTCAGCGCAGCAGCCAGCTGTTGAGAGTGCGATTCCAGCCGTGCTCAGTGTCCTTTAAGGAATATGGCAGTCAGGCAATGTGGGAAGCGAGAGTTATTTTGGACACAGGGCCTTCTTGCAAAACATTCATGAAAATAAAGAATCGGGCAATGAGGTTTGTGTAGCTTGCAGGGTTTTTTTAAATGCAGTTGTGAGGTTTTTTGGGGGTGGTTTTGTGTTTTCATGGAAGCCAGCTGCTCTCCTTTAAGACTGCTTACCCTGCAATTACCCTTCGTTTTTTCCTAAATAACCATGGCTGCCTATTCTGCCTCGTGCCCAAGGGAGCTGACTTGACTGTAGAGCCAGAGTAGTTATTAAATACCTGAGTAATGTAGGTGCCAGGTGAGGGCACGCATCTCCTCGGAGAGGTAGGGGGGAACGGAGACCACGGTGGGCTGCGTTTTGGAGCTGGCAGGATCAGGGAGCAGCAATGCCTTGCTCCAAAATGTATTTGTAAGACACACATGTAGGGAATGGCTCTCAGCTGAGACTGACCGAACTTCAATACTCGATTCTGCCAAAAACTGCAAGTATTGGGCAAAGTCTCTTCA
>NW_008825105.1:532852-547890 GCF_000699105.1 Pygoscelis adeliae
ATGTCAAAAACAGTAAAATTGCTGCAAAATTCAAACTGTGGCACCAGAAGGGGAACTGGGTTGTCTGCTCAGGGCCACATGCGAGCAGTGCCAGGTTGCAAAGGCGGATGAGTAAGTGACACTCAGTCCAAAGCAAAGGTTTCTAACAGCCATGATTATCTTTTAATGGTCTTTTTTTGTTTTAACCTTGCAGCACTGGGACGTCTTCAAATACGTGACTGAGGTATTTATCTTAGTACCTGCATTACTGGGACTGAAGGGGAACCTAGAGATGACTCTGGCGTCTCGCCTGTCGACAGCTGTGAGTACTGAGGGAGCAGGATACCTGGTTGGGGAACATATGCATGTGTGGTGGCTGGGCAGACAAAAATCTCTCTGTGCACGGGCCTGTGAGGTCAGTGACCACTGAAACCAGAGCCTAGAGTTTAGCATGCTGGGAAGGTGTCTTCATCCCACTGGACCGATCAGATTTGAAGGCTTAATAGTCCTTAAGCTTTGCTGACGGTTCACTTCCTTGTCATGGCTGCTCGTGGGCCTGGAGGCACGGTGCGTGAGCTGGCTTTGGCAGTTTAATGTCTGGAGTGCTTGGATCCGGTTTTCTTCATGAGGCAGCTGGGTGCAGGCATGTCATCAACGCAGGATAAAACAAGCCAGGTGAACCTGGAGGGCTAGGAGATGAGAGAGCCTGGAGAGAATTGTACGGGAAAGGCTAAAACAGAGGGGACCTTGCAGTGAGAGCTAGCAGGTGGATTGACAGCCTCTTGAAGTTGATGGAGAGGCATGGCTGGGCATTTCTCTTGCTAGAATTCAGTCTGATTCCTGTGAAACAGTGAGCTCCCTGTGAGAGACGGGGGCAGGCTCTGTTAGCTCCTCAAATACTGTGTTAGTCCAGCTGTAAATGAATTGCTTTGTGTTTAAATGTTTCTATAACACAGCAGTCTGTAGCTGAGTGGCACTGGAGAGAGACTGACATCCTCTCCTAATGGGGACAATAATACTCCTTCCTTCTGCAAAGTATCTTCTGTTTGAGCATGACAGCAAGTGACTGCCTGATCTTCCTGTGTTTCCCATGATGGGAGTACATATAGCTTTGAATCTTACATCTGCAAGGTGTTAGCTGCCTGCTGCCAAGCTTTTAACTCCTCTGCCTCTGTGCTGTGAATTGCTGGAAGAGAGAGCCCTTGCAGCAAGCAGCCTAGTCTTGGCCTTGACAGTGCAGAGGAGCAGACGCGCGTTGGCCCGAGAGCTGCTCAGGAACCGCTCGCTGAGATGTAGGGATGGAGAACTGTCTGCCTGGGCGGTAGCAGCAAGCATAGCTAGCAGTGAGCTGCTTCTCAGCATGCTCCCTTCCCCTCAGCCTTCCCCTTACTGGTTGCTGCAGGAGAAAGCACAGGAGAGTGTTGAAGAGGTCTCTGTATATCTGCTCTCCTGGGTCCTCTCTCGTTCTTCCATCCTGAGCAATGAGGTGATGCCAGCTGTGACTCTGCTCCTCAGTAGCTTCTTGTTGGCCTCTGAGGCCCAAGGTTTCTGGTGCGTTCCTGGAAGGCAGCAGAGCCAACAGTTTGAGCTGCTCATCCAGCCTTTGTCACCTGCAGCCCCTCTTGCCCCTCATGCAGTAGCTCCCTGTATGCACCCTAAGGGATGCTGCTCTCATCCACTGGACCGGTGGCACATGGGCATCATATTCTGAAGAGTCTGGGGTTGTCCCTGCAGTCCCTGGAGAGCAGGAAGGCAAGCAGCATTTCCCTGGACTAGCCCTTGGCTTGGCCTCTGCACCCCAGCCCCTGCCTGCCGATTCCTGCCAACTGTGGGGACCACCTCGTTCACGGATTCAGCCCTTGCCCTTCGTTCTCTGAAGGAGCAGGGCGCTGAGCTGCCTGGGGGATGGCCGTGCCAGCACTACCTGGCAAAAGCTGGGCTGTGGCTGCTTCCCCTTGGTGCTGGTCTCCTCCCTCCAGGCGCTGCTGGGGAGGACAAAGCTGCTGGGAGGCTTCGCGCTGCCCCTGGCCCAGCTGTGCTCCGGTGCCAGGGCTTGCAGGGACAGAGCCTGAGCACTGCAGCTTGTGTGGCAGGCTGAGCTTTGTTTGCCCCTTCGTTCTGGGAAACAAATCCCTTTGTTTTATTCGCTGTCTATTGTTCGGATCATGTCAGGATCCTTGCTGTCCCAGACACAGGCCGTTCTCCCTCGGCATTGGCCAGCTTGCACTTTCTGAGCATGGGCTTATTGGGGTGAGCACTTGCCTCTCCTGGGACAAAGGCAGTACTTCTGCGGCCTCCGTTTTCTCCATCCTCTTCCCTTATGGGGCTGGCACGGAGCAACATTGGGGCAGGCTTGGCAGAGAAACGAGACTGTGCAGAAAGTCACAGGAATGCAAAACTTTCCCCTATCTGCTCCAGTGGCTGCAGCAGGGTCACGAGGAAACTGGCACAGAGAGCACTCGTCCGGCTTGCCTGCCCGTCTGTGCCGAGCGGCTGCTGCCCTTGCACCGGCTTGGTCTCCTGGTGCCTCCTCCTGCCCCTGAGCAGACGGCTGTGGGGTGGCATTAGCCTCGTGGGCCAAGACCCAGGCTTTGTCCTCTGTTTTCCTTTGCCCTGGCAGGAAGGAAGGCTGTGCTGCCTCTACACGAATCCCCTACAGCCTTGCACTCTACCTCCTTGTATCTGCGTGTGGTGGGACAGGACGATCTCTTGGGCTTTCCTTTTCTTTCCTTGCCCTGTTCTTCCCTCAGCATGGGGGACCCACGTGCAGGCGTGCGGAGGGAGCTCCCCTCTGACTAGGGCTTCACGGCGTGGGTCTCGTGCTCTCTCCGCAGGAAATCAGCCTGGAGTGGTTTCTCAGACTGTGGGTTCTAATTAGTGCTGCATTAAGGCACCTCA
This sequence comes from Pygoscelis adeliae, assembly GCF_000699105.1. Lineage (NCBI taxonomy): Eukaryota > Metazoa > Chordata > Aves > Sphenisciformes > Spheniscidae > Pygoscelis > Pygoscelis adeliae. The sequence goes on from NW_008825105.1 coordinate 535,730, forward strand.
GAAATTCCTTTCACAGTTAAGAAGCAAAACTCTCCCATTAGTTAAAGGATTAAAATCCTGTTGCCAGTGACTACAGCTAGGTTATGTTAATCCCCACCTAATTGCCATGTGGCTGGAATTTTAAGGTCAGGCTTCATATGGAGCTCAAATTCCCGTGCTGGATGTGCTCAGTGCTACTCCAGTCAACTTTTTGTTGTTTTTTCCCCATTCTTTCCTCCACTAAACTGACCAGAATAAATTCACTCCAGAGATGGACGCGTCTCAATGCTGGTTGAAATGAGCTGGCAGTTCTCTCAAGCGCATGCAGTAAGGAGAGCAGAAGAATTGGTTGATCGCTGACTTCTTGTTTTTTGCAGAGGCCAGCAAGGAAACCTGAGAGGCAGAAATTGCTGCTGTATTGTTGAGCAAAAGTTTCGATTTGACGCTGTCAGCCAGTAACTCCAACATGCGTTTACCACTGCAGATTGCTTGAGCCTCTCCCTTAGGATTTCATAGTGACAAACTTGTTTCCTCTCCATGTTCATCAGCTTCTGATAATACAAGATTGGATATAAGCTTATACCCTCTGCCTACCCATTCTTTCCATGACCTAGACGGTGCTAGGGAAGAGCAGAACCCTTATGCTCTGCAATAACCAGCAACCTGCAGTGATTCTGCTGGGTTATTTTGGATCGTATGCCAAGGAATTAAAGCAACTTCCCATCTGTTCTGGTTAGTCTGATTAGCATCTCCTGCAGTTGTAGCGGTGCCAGATGACCCACCCGTGTGCCATGGCTGCTTCCCGCTACTCAGTAGGTCTGCATGTGGCATTAGCCTTGTTTACTCAGCTTTTAACTGAAACAGTAGTTCTTTCTGCCAGCTTCCTCTGCCCACATGATGCTACTCTGGCCTTGGTCCGTATCGGAGCTGGGGCACGCAGATAGCTGACCTGGGAGTCTGTGCACCCCTATTTCCCTCCTGGCTGGCTGACCTGAGGGGCAGCATGATCCAACTGGGCCTGAGCCAGGCTTGGCTTGATCACCAGTGCAGTGAATTCAATGAGTAAATAAGCAGCAGTGCGTGACTCTGCATGGGGACAAAGTATATCTTGTTGCTTTTGCAAGATTTTCATCAGATGTTCTATTGACGTCGATTCCCCTTTACGCTCCCCTCAAAACCCCCTCTGTAGTGGGTCTGGCTCCATTCCTGCCACGTCGGAGAGTGTCGGCCCGTTCCTGCAGCTGGGAAGGAGAAGGATTTGAGGTCATTACTCCTGTTCCTGGCACAAACTTGCGCAGCTGGAAGGCAGGAATTTGACCGGTAGCAAATGCAAAATGCTGTCAGTCTTTAATGATGTTGTGATGTCTTCTTGCAGGCTAATATTGGCCAAATGGATACACCCAAAGAGCTCTGGAGGATGATAACAGGGAACATGGCTCTGATACAGGTAAGGAAATGTGAAAGGAGAAGAAAGTGGGAGTATTGGTAGTTGGTGTAAGCCAACTGTGACAAGTGTCAGGTTTAAATGCCTGCTTTTTGGTATTGTCAGCTTCTGGTCCCACAGTCATCTAACCGTAACGGTTTGCTCTATAGGTGAGACTTGGTGTTTCCCTGCTAGATGCTAATCCACCTGAAATGGTGGTACCCTGGGTGGTGTTTCCCTCTTTCCTCACCCCGGGACTGTTTTGCTCTCTTGGTGACTGTCTAGTTTTTATTTTCAGGTTCAGGCTACTGTGGTTGGCTTCCTGGCCTCAATCGCAGCAGTGATATTCGGATGGATCCCAGATGGGCACTTCAGCATTGACCATGCTGTCCTGCTTTGTGCCAGCAGTGTGGCTACTGCTTTCATTGCTTCCCTTGTTCTGGGTGAGAGACAGACCCTGCACGCCCTCCATGCACCTCTTCCTACAATGATGGGCTGTCCTTGGTCTCATCCTGTTTTCTTCCTCTTTTTGGCTGTAGGCATGATTATGATTGGGGTCATCATCGGCTCCAGGAAGATGGGGATCAATCCTGATAATGTCGCCACACCAATTGCTGCCAGCCTGGGGGATCTCATCACCCTGGCTCTGCTTTCAGGAATCAGCTGGGGCTTGTACAAAGAGCTGGGTGAGGAGCAACAAAAGGCCTTTGTCTCACTCTGGTCCTTCCACGTGCTGTTGCATCTCCCTCGCAATTCACCCTCTTCCTTTGCCCTTCCTGTTCTCGGGGTATATAGGATGGCTGGCCTGGAAGCTACCTCAGTTTTGGATTTCATCTTTTGTACTGTCAGCACCAGCTGGGGATCCTCAGTGCAAAGCTGCAGCTGTAGATGCTAGACTTCCTCCTCCCTCCCCTCCACCTTCCTTCCCTGGCGGCTGGGATGCAAGGGATGTGACTCAGCCAGGTTCAGCCAGAGGTGAAGCAACACTGGGAGGTCTTGCCCAGGAGTGGGAAAGTGGGAATGAGCAGTTAGACATTGAAGAGATCTCACTCGGATCTGTTGATAAAGCCCCTGTGAGTACAGGAGAAGGAAAAGCCATGTCCTGCAGAGCTGAGGCTGGTCTGGTCTAGTTTGCCTGCCCTCACTGGAGTTTCTGAATCCAGGGGTGACAGCAGTCTGTAGGCAGGTTTGATGAGCTCCGCTGAGGTAGCACCCCACCTCACTGCAGCGGGATGTGTCCTTGATCTGTTGCCTCTGCTTATTTCCCCCTCAGAGAGCAAAGCCTACGTGAATCCTTTGGTATGCGCCTTCTTCATAGCTCTGCTGCCCATCTGGATCATCGTGGCCAAGAAGAATGCAGCAACTCGGGAGGTGCTGTACTCTGGCTGGGAGCCAGTCATTATCGCAATGGCTATTAGCAGGTAGGAAGGCGTGGAGGAGTTCCTCTCCACCAAACACAGACGGACGACACATCCTTTCCCCCGGCCCTTTCAACCTCTTAGCCCTTGGTGGGTTCTGGAACAAGAGGGGACCAAACCTCTTCTGCTTCCACAGTCCAGATTGCCAGGAAACTGGAAGTTATTTTGTGTTTTCTAGACAAAAACACGGGGTTCTAGGTCCCGAGGCACAGGAGTGATTAAGTACCTGGCTGCTGGAATCCAGGGCCTTAGCAATGTCCCAGCTGCTGCACAGGGAGACTCTGGCATGGCCATGGAGTAAACACACATCCCATTTAGCAGTCTTCTGCACAAGAGCCCTCTCTGCCCTCTGAAGGGCAGGATTGCTTTTGATTATTGTGTTGCAGTAAACTGTACGTTAGGGGATTTGGTCCTTGATGGTTTTTGGCAGCAATGAGAAAAGATCCTGCTAAAACTGTCTTCTGTTATCAAATATTGAGGCTTAAAATCATGTGCAACAACCGCAACCATAAGTGCATGTTAATAGGTGTATACATCACCCTTGGGTGCACACACTGCAACAGAGAGACCCCTCAGTGCTTTGTGTGAGTATTTCCTAATGAGCTTTCAGCACTGACCTCTTCAATCTTCCCTCTGCAGTGTTGGGGGTTTAATTTTGGACAGAACAGTCTCAGATCCAAACTTTGCTGGGATGGCTGTCTTCACGCCGGTTATTAATGGTGAGTTCCTTTCCACTCTGGTATTGCAGCTCTTGGAGACTCCTGGCAGACAGTGGAATTGTCCCGTGTGCCTTATTTCAGGCAGATTAATGAGACTAATTCCCTTTTGATTGCCAGTGAGACGTGGTGGTTAGACCCAAGCTTCACAACAGCGTGGCTCACTCTGGTTCCAGCCTTTCACCAGAGGGTGACTGGCCTGGGAGGCTGTTGCCTTAAAAGACACATTTTCCAGGGGCCCAACAAAAGCTGTCTTTACTTCCTGATTCCTCCTGGCTGGTGGACCAGACCCCCATCTTCCGAGATATGTGCCTTGTGGCACCTGCTGACATAAAGATTTGGATTTGCAACTCGGAATCAGGAAATCTAATTGCTTCTGGTGTAAAGCTTTGACCTCCTTTCTGCCTAATGAACCAGGGAAACTCCTTTTTTTTATTACTTTTTGCAATAAACAGAGTTAATTCTGAGCCAGTGCATCTTGGGCTAGTGGGTTCCACAGTTTCGTTATGCCTCATGCAAAAAATAATAGTGTTAAACTTCCTGTGTCTGTTTTGGTGGCTGACTTGTCATTTTTTTGTTTCACGTATCTCTTCCAATCAAAGCTGCAGTAATAGAATTGCATCTATTTTACTAAGGGGCCTAAGGGGAAACCGTAGAACAGTGTGCTTTGTCTCAGCTCTTTACATCCTGCAAAAATGGAATTCGGGTCAAAAATAGACTGTCCTACGTTATTTCAGCACCTGGCAATTCCAGATCTGCTGGCTGTTGAAAATAGCTTTTGCTCTTTAAAGTGTTTGAGACGTCATCTTACTGCTCTCTCCTTATCCGCAGGTGTGGGTGGCAACCTGGTGGCAGTGCAGGCTAGTCGCATCTCCACTTACCTGCACATGAGTGGGATGCCTGGAGATGGCTCCGAAACAGCCCCTCGCAAGTGCCCCAGCCCTTGTAGCACTTTCTTCAGCTCAGGTAAGCAAGTCGGGTGTCGAAATATATCGACTTCTGCCAGCAGCGGGTGCTGCAGTTGGCTGGCTAAAGGTGTCTGTGACAGCCGCTGGAGGCTGTCACAGGAAATGGTGACTGAGGTCTGCTCAGAGGCAGCTGTCAGCTCACGGATGCGGCTGGTCTTCTGGCCTGGCCTGCCCTCTAGAGACGGTCAGACCTTTAGCAAAGCCGCTGTGCGAGAGGACGTAGCCCTGCTGGATGAGGAAAGCATGGTGCAGAAGTCCCGTGCCCTGATGGTCTCATACTGTAAATCCTCCACCCTCTAGATCTTTTCCAGATGTGTCCAGGATACCGAAACCTGCCTTGAGGCTGCTCGAGTGTTGCAGCTCTGCTGGGCTTATAGAGCTGCAGTAACAGAAATCTTCGCGTTTACGAAGGCTTCCTAACAGCTCTGTTATTTGTGGCAGTTGTGTGGCAGAGCACAGCCTAAACTTGCGTTCCAGCACAGAGTGCGGGCAGAGGTTATTGCTCTCCAAGCTTCCTAGAGAGGCTTGATAGCCTGCAGCCTGGGTCCCGGCCTTCTGGGCCGCGGCTGTCCCTGAAGAGGAAGGAGGGGCGAGAGGTCTCCAATGTGGTGGTGATCTGTTAGGAAACTGATCGCCAGACGAGGTGCAGACAGAGCTCCGAGGAAGTTCGATGTTTGTGGTAAACTCTTGACAGCTCCGTACTGAGCACGGTCAGAGATGGGACCTGAGTACTTTTGGCAGCTGAGATCCGAGAACGGCTTTTGCTCTGAGGACAGAATTAAGCTCTCCTACCGAGCTTGGTGCAAAGAGTCCTTGGGCATCCTGACAGTGGGGTCACCATTCAGCGCGCTGCCTTTCAGCCTAAATCTGCAGCGTGCTGGTCCCTGCTTCCAATTTGACCATAGTTGTACTGCCTTTTCCCCTGGAGCCCAGGGAGGCTGCAGAGTTACTGTGTGTTCAAGCCTATCTTAAGCCTGAACTCCATCTTTGTTTCCTTGCAGATGTGAATTCTCGCTCTGCTCGCGTGCTCTTTCTTCTGGTGGTGCCTGGACACTTGGTTTTCCTTTACACCATCAGCTCCATGCAAGGTGGACACACTACACTCACCCTGATTTTCATAGTCTTCTACATGACAGCTGCGCTTCTCCAGGTAAGCTGGAGCCCCTCCGGGGGCTGTAACCCCTCAGGCTGGAATGAGGGGACGCTGCCATATCCTCTGCAGTGGGGACCTGTTCAGCCAGTTAAGTCATAAATACACTGCTGAAAGCACTGCGATATACCCTGTCCCTAGGCAAGAGATTTATGTGCTGGAGAGAGGTATGCCAAGTAGATTTGTATTTGTCAAATGAGCTGGTATCGAACTGAATAAATCCTTCTTCGTTGATACCTGTACACACAATTTTTCCTTCCTACCATTCTTGGCAAGTTTTGAATCTGTCTTTTGTCTCTTTTAAGTCCTTCTGATAGCAGAAGTGTTTACCCCTTGTGTGTTAATCTGTCCTGTAAGGTGCTTTGGCAATTTTAAAACTGCTGGTGAAGAAAACAGGATGTGGAATTTGCAGGGACCCCACGCCTTGTGTGACTTGTCCTGCCCCTTCCCTGCCTCCCCTGCAGGGTAGAGACCTGCCAGACCTGCGGCACGGGGCTCTTGGTCTCCTCGCAGGAGCTGCGTCAGCCCATAGCGATGGCTGTTCTGAGTGTCGTGCCCAGACCAGGGCATTCATGCTGCAGAAATCCAGCGGCCACTTGCAGGGGTCTGGCTGCCTGTGTTGGAGGGCAGGGAGAGAAATCCGGTTAGGGAGTTTCCTACTAAGCCCAGCTACGCTCCCCCCTGCTCACCCCCTCCGCTTGTGGAAGCTGTGCCTGGTTTCAGTGTCCCCTAAAATCAACAACCGAGGCCAGCGTGAGGAAATGAGTCAGAGCATCCATCAGAGGCAAGAGCAGAGTGCTGTCATCCAGGAGGCTAAATTTAGGTTGTGAACTCCTGCTGGGTGCTTGGGCACTTGGAGGGGGCTTCCGCTCGCAGCTGCTCTGCAGAGCCACTGCTGTGAGCAGCCTGCAGGCTTGGGAGCACCGGAGCTCAGCTGGCAGCAGAGGGACCACCGCGTGCTGGCTGCGGTGGTCCTGAGCTCCACTGTGTCCTGAGCGAGACCCTCCCAGCCCCGGAGACACCAGAGGCATTAGCAACAGGGCTGCGGCCAGTTCAAATCCCTGTCCCAGACGTAAGGCTTGAGAGGATCCAATGCGGATTTCTTCTGTCTTTAGACAGAAGCCTTCAATACGAGCCTCTCGCTGCGTTGAAGCAGATGGGGGAGAACATCACGCGCCGGTAGTTTCAGCTGCCGGGCAGTTGCTTTTTTTATTTCTGGAGGCCAGGCGTTGCTGTCCCTTCCTGAGCATCCTGCGTGCTTCCAAGTCCCTCTTTGTCCCATATCTCTTCAAGCTTGTTCTGGTTAGATCTGAAAACAGATGCAAAATTTAGACTTTTTGGTGTTTGTTTCAGAAAGTGTTCTCCTTTCTAAGCCTAAATTTGATGGTGACATGTGAAGCTAAAGAAGAATAGGGCAGAGGCTGTTAAGGACACAGGGGATTTGGATGCCCAGGGGCCCACTGAAACTCGCCAAGTTCCTCTTTGTGCTGTACTTGTTGCTTTGGGGATGCAGCCTGCATTAAATGCCTGGAGTGCAGCGCTCAGCGAGGTGGTTCTGACCTGCCACCAGCTCTGTTCCTTGGATTGAGGTTGTGCCCTCGGGCTGAGCCCGGCCTGCCCAGCTGGAGTTGCCCCAGCTGATGCTCCCCGAAGCTGGGATTGCAGAGGTCAGGATCTGTGGCTGATGTGGCTCTTTTCTTCCTGCCTCCCAGGTTCTCATTCTTCTGTACATTGCTGACTGGATGGTGCACTGGATGTGGGGCAGGGACCTCGATCCCGACAACTTCTCCATCCCATACTTGACAGCGCTGGGGGACCTGATTGGAACAGGTCTCCTCGCTCTCAGCTTTCACGTCCTCTGGCTCATCGGTGACCGGGACTCCGATGTGGGAGACTAGCTCTCCGTGCTGCCACCCCCCCTTGTCACAGCTCTCCTCCTCCTTTCATTTTGTTGTTGTTGTTTCTTTTCCTCCACCCTTGCTCTCTTTTGCTTCCTCTCCCCACCCTGTCTCTCTTGAGACTTCATCTTTGATACTGGATTCTCATTATTTTCAATGGGAATTTTATGTGGTTTATATTTCAAGCCAAGTTTGTACAGAAAATAAATCTAGTTTTAGGAAGGACAAAAAAAAGTGTAACGAGACAATCACCAAGTGCAATTTCATAGTAGTTATGTCTGAACCAAGGTTGCAGTGAAGATACCGATCAGTCAGATCACGCAGGGAGCCCACCCTGTCCCAGTCACTAGAGGTGAAGGGCTGCTTTTTTCGCTTCATAAGCGTTTTAAATGCTGGAGGTAAGGTTCAGATTTATTTTACTGAACAGGCACCTTCTAGCAAAGTACAACCTCACGGATGAGGGCGTGGGGTATCTCCTGTCTTCTCTGCCCTGTCGCCCTCCTCCCTTGTGTTTGCTCTCTGAATCCCTCTCCTGTGCCTGGCATCCAAAGCACGCGAGTCTCTGGTAGAGGGATTAGCGAAGATGGCGAGGAGGGGTCCTCTGTGCCGAAACACCCATTCCTGTGTGCCCACGAGGAAAGTGAGTGATGGCGGGTTTGAGGACTGCAGAGCCCTGAAACCTGGCTGTGAGCAGGCTGGTCTCTGCTGACAGATTTAGGCTCCCTTTTGCCAACCATCCGGCAGCATCTCAAACTGCAGACTACTTGTTCTGCCTCTCATGGTGAACTGAGTTCAGCTGCCGCCGCAGGCAAAGGGATGTGCTCTGCGCTTTGTCTGAAGAGGCCGTGAGCTCTCCCCATCTGTCCTTCTCCCCTTCCGCCTGCCGGTGCTCCGCTGGAGGATCTGCCGGAGCCGTCATGGATGCTGTGTGCAAGCCTCTCCTTTGTGCTGGTATGGGCACAGCACTATTTTCACGGCAGCCTGCTCAGTTCAGTTGACTTTTCTTTCCTGGGGAGGTGGATGGAAAAATAGATCCTATTTTGTGTGTTAAGATTTTCTTCCAGCTGCTGAGTGCTGCTGATGGGCCCATTGCAGCTGGGAAGAAGCCACCCGATACCTCTCCCAGTTGAGCCTGAGGCATTTCAAGCTCGGGAGCATCAGGCTCTTGGTGTCTCTTAGAAAAGGACATCCACGTTCAGCCGCTGGATTTCTCTGTATGTGTAGGCGCCAGCCGGAAAACAGGCCAGCGGACGCAGTCAGATTTCTGAAGCCCGGGTTCTTGGCGCAGCTCTCTGTACAGGACTGTAGCAAAGGAACCCGCTTGCCCTTGAGCAGGCATGTAAAATCTGGCATCGGGGTTACAGCCCAGCTCGCAGGCGCTGGCCGAGCACTGCGAGTGCAGGGTTCCCTGCTCTGTTTCTTTCCCCTCCGCTTTTTGTGCTGTTCAGCTCGGTGATGGCCGAGATCCCTTCTCTTCTGCTGCTAGTGCGTGTTGGAAGGACTCTCCCGCAGTCTGCAGCGGCATAAGGAGAGAAAACCTGTTCTGGCTGTGTGACTAAGGCGGTTGTAGATGATCTTCCTGAACGCTGTCGGCACTCAATGCTTTTTAGTTTTCCCATTTGGATATAAATCAATTCAGTAAACTGAGTGCAGTTTGATGTAAGCAGGTCTTATTGAGTTGGAACCTTCACCCAGTTACGCTGAGTTTAAATGATGTGCTCAGGCAGAGAGCGCCATTAAACAGGCTCTAATGCACGAATATAAATTGAATGCATAAGCGTGCGTGGGGGGAAAGCTCTTAACGTCTGTCAAGGATGGAGAGAATACAGTACATCCCATGGAGCCTAATTTCAGTCCTGCACTGCCCAAAGCTTGGGGAGCTGCCAGTACCTTCCCAAACGCTGGGGGAATGCCTACAGTATTGGGCGTAGTGGCACCTTGCATCCTGACCCTGCAGTGCCAGCAAAGCTCTCGTTTTAGCTGTGCAGGCCCAGAGTGCTGCAGTTCTGCCCCTGGTCTGGACGCTGCCTGTCCTACTTATTTGCAGCTCCAGAACATAACCTGAAAGCTGCTGGATTTCTGGTTGTCTGCTTTTCCTCTTGCTTTAAGTGTGTTCCTCACAGCAGAACACAACTATCCTTGATCGGCCTAATTTCCTCTTTTAGGTTAACTTCTGTATTTCTCATACAAACCAATGCTCGTCTTCTCCTTTTGGCTTTCTGTCCCAGCAAGGCTGGGCGTCTCTGCTCAGCTGGAAGACGGTGCGATGTGGTGCTGGGAATGCTGATCGTCACCTGAAATGAGGCCAGGTGGGAAGATCTGTTTGTTACTCTGGACAATGCCAGAACTAGCTGAGCTCCACAAAGCCCTGCCTAAGTGCAGACAGTGTTGCTTTTTAGGTAAGGAGTGATTCGTTAGGAACGGTTCCTGCCTCCCCCCAGAAAAGAGCTGAATGCACCTCTTACGGTCCAAGTCAAGACCAAAGTTAGTCTGGGATCGGGCGTTGTCCCAACCCAGAGATCTGGTTGCAGAGCTGGTCCTTACTCTGGAAACGAGCGTGCTGGAAAGGAAGGTCAGGATCCGTGAGTGGGAAGCCAGTTCTGGAAGGCCACGGGAGCAGGTGTAGCCAAACCAAACGGCAGTCAGGCTCTTGCCTGCTCAGGACCTCTCTGAAGCTGTAGAAGAATCCTTTCCTGCTTCAGCGGGTGTACACTGAGCTCTCCTCCTCCTCCTCCTGCCGAAGCTGTTTGCAGTGTTCAGGAGGCAGCGATGGGGTCCTTGCCCTGTCGGGCTGCTCGCGATCAGACCCTCAGAAGAGCAGGTGATACGTTTTTGAGATGGCTTTTCCCTTTCTGCCTTGCTAATGTAACGTCAGGCTTGCTTTCCCCTTCCCCATCTTTGCAACGTGTCCTTTGTGGCAGTAGCTCTGACCCTCGTGCTCGCCACCCTAGTGACGTGACTTCTCACGGATCTCGTTTGGCCAAAGCTCTGTTCAGAAAAAAAAAAAAAACACCAAATAAAAAAACCCCAACAAACCAACCCTCGCACCCTACTGTACCGAAGTCTCAGCCCAGGGACTTCTGGAGTATTCTCTGCTGCTCACCTGATTTCTCTGCCTAATGTTGAGGAATAGATATGAGACTTCCTTCCATTAACACTTAAGCTTTTTTATATATATATTTTTTTTTTCATTAAAAAAAATATATATATGAGAAACTTTCCTGGTCTTTTAGGTGTCACATCACTATTTAGTTCCCCAAGAAAAGATTCCCCAGAGGAAGAATCTACCATTCATGGTCTCCTGTAAAATGAAGAGCCCCAGAGGTGATTGAGAGCTGTCACGCTGCGGGGATGGTGGTGTCTGTACACTTAGATAAGGTCTAAGGTGTGTGCGGGGAATAGGTCAGGGAAGAATCTAAGGTAAAATTGAAGAATATTGATGGTCAAAAACTTTTCCCCACCGGTTGCACTCAAATGCATGCCTACTATACAGCTGACTGCAAATGAAAAATACTGGTTTACTCTTTTTATTAAAGGAAAAAGACTGTCTTAATTATTTATAGTTCCTATAACTGAATTGACAGATGTCAACTTAACTGATAAATTATATTTGGTTAAATAAAGATGACATTTATTTATGTGGACTGCGGTGTCTTCATACGCCTCTACGTGGTTAAAGGTCTTTCACACTTTCACATTTCGCAGCTTATTTTAGCTGACACTGAAACTCTCTTGATACGCAGTGGAATGAGAGGTAAGAAAATCGAATAAATTGCTGTGCACGAAGCAAACTGTGCGATTAGCATAAATGAGAGGTTACCAGGCTGGCTGCGGCCGTGCCCTTGGTTGGATCCAGGTAGCTGCACGGGGGCTCCCAGCAGGACCCGCGGGGGTTTGTCGTCGGCCGCTTGCCGTGTACAGAAGTCCTGCCCTGGCTCGCGTGCGGCCTCTCTGCCCGTGACTGTTGATTAAGGTATGTGGGACGAAAGGGTTCTGCACACTAAGCCCCTGAATTTGCAGGAATTAGTGGCCCTCGGAGGACTCCCGTCCTCCCCAGCTGCGGGATTTGCTGTTGTGGGCTGTTTTCCTGTAGGGCTGTGCCTCCCGGCTGCTCGCCCAAACAAGGATCTTGTTGGAGAGTCCTAAAACAAAGCCCTGGCAGCGCCAGGGACTGGGGAGCAGCCACCAAGACCTTGCTGGCTCCGGCTTCTCCTCTGGCCCTGGGCCCCGCTGCCCCAAGTTGCAGGTCGTTTCCCACACCCCCTGAACCTCAGGGTGCTTGGGCACAGGGTGGGTCATTTCATTCGATGTCTTGGTCCCTGGGGGACAGGGTTGTGTTTTCCTTTTCTGGCTGGGGGAAAGAGGGATGGGGGAAGCTACTGAACGCTTCCGACAGAAACATTTTGGCATTAACTTAAGACCTTGAAGGAATCCCAACAACGGTGTAGCGTGGCTTTGAAAAATATATGTACGTGTGTGTGTGGTGTGGATTACTTTCATTTGTCTTCTGGTTGCAAAGGGGCAGGGCCCAGGGGTTCAGGGGAGCATGGGGCTGGGTCTGGGGGTGCAGGGGAGCATGGGGCTGGGTCTGGGGGTTTTGGGGAGCATG
>NW_008825105.1:548566-550581 GCF_000699105.1 Pygoscelis adeliae
GGCGGGCTTGCAGCTTGTCTTCCCTTCCCACGCGCGGGGGGGGGGGTCCTCGTTCGGCTTAAAACGCCTGTGTAGCTGTTGCTCTTATTACTATTAAGCTGCCCTCGCTCGTGGGCTGTGATGGGCAACTGGCTCCTCTCCTTCCCTGCAGCCCTGGAAGCAAGAATTCCTAACGGGAACGACCGCCCGTCGGGGGTTGCCGCGTTTTGCAGCTCCCGTGGCAGCTCTCGGATGCAGCCCCCGGTGTGCCCCCAGCCCGGGCAGTGAGCCCCCGGTGACAAACCGGTGGCTTCTGTCACTCTTCACAGGGAGCTCGGGGTGCCCCATCCCTCCTCCCCTGGGAACAACCAGCCCCGGGAGTTTTAACCTGGAGAGTGTGAGATTACAGCCTCGGCTCTTTCTAGCAAACCCAAGAACAGCGTTTTGGCGTTTATTTAACAGCATGAAACCTCCGCTAAGGTATCGGCAGTGCTCTGGAAAGGTGATGGGGGAAACAACAGCTTTGTAACAACAGCTTTGGGAACACCATTAAGCGGGATCAGTTGCTCTTTGTTTAGCATCAGTGTAAATGAATAACCTACAAGGAGCGGGAGGTGCCAAGGCTTTACCCAGTAAATCTCCTGAGGACCCAAAATAGCGGGGGCAGAGCACGGCTGTTTAAATCTTCTTATTCACGAACCAAGAGGGGATGGATGTTGAAAACGCCGGAGAGCCACATCCCGCTGGGGCAGAGTGCTTGGGCCGTGCCCGCACTGTCACTCCCAGCGGTAAGGGCTGCAGAGGTTTTTCTTTTCCTTTTTTTCCTTTTTTTTTTTTAATTAGTTCCTGGCTTCAGCAAGCTCCAGGCCTGCTGAGCATGGCTGGCAGCGTAGCTGGACAGTTTTCCCCCTGCAGTGAACACCTGATGCAGGTGGTGGTAAGCGGTGGGTGTGAGGGAGACACGGAGCTCCACGCACCAGCGGCTGAACGGTTTAGGCAGCACAGAACCAAGACAGGCAACAGCAGCAAATCCGGCATTTTATAATAATAATAATCTGGCATTTAGAGTCAGGCGAGGGAAACTTTCCTTAAAGCTCTCCAGGCAATAAGGTTTCCAGTATCCTTTTGTTTGCCTGTGGTTTTTCAGGGTTATGTGCTGCAGGAATTCCTATTCCTGAGCATTTTAATTTCTGCTTCCTTAGCTCTTGCTTCGTGTCACTAGTGCTGGTATTAGAATTCCAGGGATCAGGAATGAGTGCCTGAGCTCCCTGCCGCAAACAGGTAGCTGTGCATGGGGTGGTTACAAACCCTGGTGGTCCAGGATTCTGAAAAGCCCCGCGATTTGCAGGGGTGGAGTCCATCCAGCGCCACGTTTGATGGAAAAATGCCACCTTTCTGTCCTGCTTCCCAAAGAATTGCAGAGCAGCATCTCTGCTGCCGTTCGCGAGGGCTTCGACAGCAGACCTGCCAGGCTGGGCTTTGCAAGACGGGGAGGAACGCTGCTCCATTCGTTGCGTTATTTAACTCTCTAATCTGAAGTTCAGGAAGGGACAAGGCTAGCGTAGCATCCCGGGGAGGGATGAGATGCTGATAACGTGCTTGACTTCTGCTTATCTGAAAGCACTTTGTGTGCGTGTGGTCCTCCTCTCTGCAGAGTATGGAGCGGACAGTGCGTGGAGCCTTCTGGATTTAACACTTATTTTGCAGCTTTCTGCATTGGAGGAGAGGGCCCAGCACTTGCAGACCCTCCTGCTCTGTGTCCGGTCTGTGCTGGTGTGGGTGATGGTCCAGTACGAACTGCCGTGGCTGCGAAAGCGGTTGCTGGGTTGGCCTGAGCTGGGAAATAGTGAGAGGCTGCGGAGAAACAAGCCCCGTGGTGCAGAATGCCCCTAATTAAGTTTCCTTTCTTTTGGGGGATTCTCTAGTGGATTTTGCCCTGAAGGTGGTCCAGTGGTCAGAGTCGGAGACAGTACGACTTCAGCTCTGGGACATTGCAGGTACGTTCACGCAAACCACGAAGCTGCTCAGGAGCAGAA
>NW_008825105.1:550604-553750 GCF_000699105.1 Pygoscelis adeliae
CCCCCCCCCCCCCTTCTTTTTCTTTGCTTTAGTAGGAGTTTGCTACAAAAATAAATCCTAAAAGCCTGTGGATCCAAGGGGCAGGACTGCTCTGGTTTGCAGTGCTGTCTCTAGTTTGCAGTAGTAATTTAAATATTTAATCAAAAGCCCATCTGCAAAGAACACAGCAGTGCAGATGATAAATCCTATCGAGGCTTTCTTTTCAATTTCAAAGCCAGAGCAGAGTGAATGGGGAAACAGGCTGATTTGTAGCTGGATGTGTAACTTCTCAGCTCCGAGTCTTCTGCTAAAATCCTGATTTCTGGCATGATAGCCAGGAAGGCCTGATCCTTGTGTCTAAGCGTGGAGCAGCTCCACTGGCCTGGCGCTGCTCTGGCTGCCAGGATCAGGAGTGGGGCTGGGAGGTTGCGATCTGGCTGCTCAGTGACCTGTGCGAGCAGAGCCAGCGGTCCCTTGGGGGCAGTCATGGCAAGAGGAGACCATTGCGTGCCCCCGAGGTGGTGGGGCTGGCTCAGGAGTGGGGCACGGTCCGGGGGGGGGCTGGCTCAGGAGTGGGGCACGCTCCGGGGGACAGCGTTGTATGCAGTGGAGTGAGGAGCACCCGCTCCCCAGAGAGGTGCAGAGAAACGCGGTTCCCGAATCTCCCTAGCAGCAGAAGACCAAGGACAGGCCGGTGCAGTAGCGACTCTAAAATGGCACCTCTGGATCTAGAGGGGTGAGGAAAACAGGGTTGTGGTTTCCTCCGGTTTCGCTGCTCAGACGCGTGCGTCTGGAATCCTTAAAAAGAAAACAGGAAGGAGAAGTTTGCAGCAAGAGGATTGCAGCAAGAAACTGATTTCAATTTCAGCCCAGAAAAGGCATTCAAGATTTGGAAAGCAGAGCGGCCACGCTGGTCACAGTGCTCTTGTCCTGCCCCGAGCAGAAGGGGATGCACGCACCGATAGTCCCTGCGGCACTGCCTTCCCCCTCGGAGGTGTGCAAAGAAGGTCAGATGGTTTGAGGTAACTCAAAGTGCTCAGTTCTCGATGGCTTCAGAGCAAAAAGCCTGTTGACCAGCTACGGGGCTGCATGGGAGCCCACAGTGAAATCTCTCCGGTGTCAGAAATGCTGGTTTTCACCGTGTCGTTGACCCATCTGATGCAATGTGAATGCTTTGTGGTGTGTCCCGTCTACGCAAGTACAATCAAACCACGCAGCAGCACAGCGGAATTACTCTCTGGATGCAGTTTCGGTGGTACAGGCAGGCCATAAGGTTTAAACAGTAATAACAGTGTATGTGAGTTTTAATGGTTTCTGTTTAGTATCGAATTTCTCCCTCCGGAGAGCCTGGTCTGTAACGCTGTGCCCGCAGCAAGGCAGCAGCACGAGTCCGCGCTGGTGGCACGGTCCTGCCGGAGCAGGGACGGCTGGTGGTGGCCAGGCACCCTGCTGCTGGCAGGATTCTGCTCGGGGGGAGGTGAACGTGTGGTCGGGGACGCTAAATTTAAATTGTTACGCTGGGAGTAATGCAAGTATTTCTGGGACGTCTGAGTGTCTGGGTCAGGATTAAGAACTCCCCAGTTTGTTCCAGTTCTGTGGCTGCAGTGCTGAGGTACCCCAGGCAGGACGCATCCCAATGCCTGTATTTCCTCATTATTTAAGTGGAGATTGTTAGTGTCAGCTGAGAAAATGATGTACCGTGATGAGCATCTTATTTGCGTGAACAAATCTAAAAATGGTAACTCGGGGGTGGGGTGGGGTGGGTTTTTTTCCTTTTGATCCTGAAGGGCAGGAACGCTTCACATCCATGACCCGGCTGTACTACAGGGAGGCGTCAGCCTGCATTATCATGTTTGATGTCACCAACATCAGCACATTCAGCAACAGCCAGAAGTGGAAGCAGGATTTGGACAGCAAGCTCATGCTGCCGGACGGGAACCCCGTGCCTTGCCTACTGCTGGCTAACAAAGTGAGCAGCTCTAGCCGCGCTGTGTGTGTTTGTGTGTGTGCAAGGGAGTGCAAAATGGAAGGAGACCCCTTTAGCACTAAGCCTGGCCCAGAGTTGTCCCATAGCCCGTGGTCTTTTTAATCCTTTCCTTGACTCTTCCTTGAATTTTCTTTCTCTAGCAAGGATTCTCCTCCTTAACTAGGACACTGCTAGGACTTAATACACGGATGGCGCTAAGGAGGTGTTAACAACTCCTCTGTCCTAGGATGCAGTGCCTTGTGCTGTCGGAGCTCGAGCTCTGTAGCTCCTGGGCTATAAAGCTTTTTTTTTTCCCCCTCTTTTTTGTGGTCTCTAACTTGCAGTAGCCTGGGAAGGTTGTGTGTGACGCTGCAGGTAAAGTTTCTGTTCAGAGCTGCCAGAGGGATGTCTAGTTTTCATTTGGATGCAATGTCAAGTTTCACTGTGTAGATTGGTTGCTGTCTTTTAATGATTTATTTTTCTTTCATTTAAGAACTACCTTTATGTTCTTCACATGCCAGCGTTGGCTCAGCAGCCCTTTCCAGATTCAGTTTGAGACTTGCCTGGTTTGAGAGAGCCTGAAACTGTACACGGCTCAAAAACGTGATGGGTGGGCAGGAGAGCGGCTTTTCTTCTCCACTTCTTCACAAATAATGCTTTCCCCCGGTAGCTGTTTTAAGGTAGCGATTTTGCCTGCGTTAGGGAAATCTGTGTGACTGTACGCACTGCAGTCACACTAATACAAGCTGTTATGGGACAGGTTTTCTGACTGCCTCTTTGTACATCCCATTGGCATCAGCGTGGCTGCCTCGGTGGCACCACACCAGTAACGTTTCCTTGCTGCCGAGAGGCCGGGCAAATTTTGGATGAGCGACAATGCTTTCTTGTCCTCTGCTGGATGAACCTCCATTCCATACATGCTTGACTGAGGTGTGTTAGTATCTCAGATGAGATAAATATATTGCTGCTTGCAACATCCCATTAAGAACCTTGCCCTAAGAACTCTCTATCAGCTTGCGATCTGGGAGATGTGAAGGGCTGAGCCTACCTGCTGCCTGCCTGCCTGCACACAGGCAGTAAATGGCTGAGGGGGAGAATTCTCCTCCCAGCTTAAAAATTAAAAGGCTAAACTGAAAATGACTGATTCTTGTTTTACAGTGCGACCTTTCCCCATGGGCAGTGACAAGAGATGAAGTGGATC
>NW_008825105.1:553788-556089 GCF_000699105.1 Pygoscelis adeliae
GAAAACAAGAATATTAATGAGTCCATGAGGTAGGCAGAATGACGGGCGATACATCCAACAGTTAATTCCCTCTTTCAGACACGGACATCTTTGAGGTGAGGGGAGATGCTGTCAGTAAATAATAAATGGCAGCAATAGTTCGCAAGTAAATCTCCCGAAAGGAACCTGAATTCTGAAAGGTCAGAAGTTTTTCTCTCCTTGGTTAAGCTCTGACATGCTTTTGGAAACAGAAATGCTTTGAACAACACCAGGGATGTTTTTTCATACGCTGGCCTCTACCAGGAAGGTGGGACTTCTTGTGCAAAGATACTAGAAATTCTTTTGTGATGCACCAATCCTTTGATGGAGAATTTGGCCTTTTCTGAAAGGTGTTAGACTGGGTATTCGCACCTGATCTTGAGGTTGGGCAGTTGGTACCTAGGAGGCCTGTTGCTGTGTCCCAGTCCTAAACTGGACCCGAGGTGAGGTGGTTGCAGTAGGCGTTGTTAGTTACCCGGTCGCTGCAGGGTCTTTGGATGCTGCCAGGTAATAGCAGTAATGCTGTTGTCAGTGCTGTGAGGTTCCTTAACCTGATTGTTTAGTCATTAAAATTCTGGAGTTTTGTGTCCTTCTAGAATGAATTGCTATTTCTTTTTTGTACCGCTGAAAAACTGTGTGGCCCAATGCTGCTTGTTTAAAAAAAAAAACAAAACAAACTCATATATGTTTGTCTTCTAGAGTCCTGATTGAAAAGATGATGTCCTCATCCACTGGTGATGGAAGTTCCTCTGCTGCCGGGAGCGGGGATTATATTAACATAAAAGAGACGACCCCACCAGGCTGGGCTTGCTGTTAGATGCACTGACTACACCATCTGCCTTGGGTCTAGCAGCAATGGCCTTTCATTATCATCATCATCATCATTTTTTCCTGAACTGTCTGTCAGTGTTTTGGGGGGAGGGTTTTTTACATGATCGTGAACCGTCTTCTGTTTAGTGTGTATTTGTTCTCACTGGAGCATTGCTACAATGACTTGGAGTGAGGCGTGGAAAGAAGAGAGGATTGAGAAGATTTCCTCTTTCTTCTAGCGGAGCAGCAACTGGGAGCTCTGCTGCCAGTAGTGTAGCACAGTCCGTGTTCAAGCACATGGCTTGGATTAAGTTTCTTTTAAATTTTGAGCACTTCATCTTCTGACATGTGATGGCCTGTCGCAGGCAGGGCGAAGGATGTCGAAGGTATATTTTTAATATTGTTGCACCTTTTGTTCCCCACCGCCTGCACCCACCATACACAGAAGCACCAGTCCAAAGCGTTACAGTGACCTTCAGCTGGCGCACGCGGAGTTCAAGCGGGCTCTCTGTGCCTGTGGATTCCCAGTGTGGGATTACAGCAAACTCTTTACTTCGTGCTCTGGAACGACATACCTCTGCTTACGTGTCCTGGAGAGACCAACACATCTCATCATTGCCACTAACTGTCCTTACGATGTGAAGCCAGATGTGGATCAGCACGGTGTCCCACGTAACCAGACCTGTAAAATTATCAGTGTGAATTTGAGCAATGGGGTAGCACAGCTCTTACTTTCGGGTGTACTGACTGTGGTTGGTGCTTAACAGCAGAGACCTCAGTTTTTTGTCAAGAATTGCCCGGTTGCCTTCTGTTCATTCCTTCTCGCTCACCCTCTAGCACAATCCTACGTATTCTGTTCTGCTGCCACTTTATTAGGGCCCCGAGAGCTGACTGAGGAATAGGTTGTAAACTCCTTTGTATGACAGAACAACAGCCCTTTTCACTTTTAGAACACCCTGTATCCTACCATCTCAAATAGCTTTGCAACTGCTGATGAATTGCCCTCCCACAATTATTCTGTAGCAATGAGTGAATTTGGTAGCAGGGCCGGTGCTGGAGAGGCAGCTCTCTGAAAGCCCACCTGCTGCTTTTAGTGGTGCACGGGGGAAGCGAAGGAGAAGACTTTGCAGGACAAAAGGAAACGAGGAGAACCGCTCCCCGCTTGCCTTTTGATGCCGGCTTTCCCTAGCATATCCCCAGGTACTCATTGTTGAGAACAGTTGCCAACAACAACAAAAAATGGGTAAAAGCATACTAGATAGCTATCTCAGGAAGAGTCAATAGGAAACTCGGTCTGTAGGGCTGGGGTTACGTAGCGTTGTGTGCATTTTATATAAGCATGCGATGCTATAGAATTGTCTTGCCCATGTTTTAGGTTAGGACTTGAACAAGTGGTCTTCAATAACGTTTTTCTCTTCTCAAGTAGTTTAATTTGAAAACGGGACTATAAATTGGTTTGTCCTGATTCCTGCT
>NW_008825105.1:556112-559256 GCF_000699105.1 Pygoscelis adeliae
TATTTCTTCTGTCTGCCTTTTCTTACTTTATATAATCTATGGAGGGAGAAGGTGGTAAGAACAGGAACTGATTGCCTTCACCAAGCACAAAAAATTCTGAGTTTTCATTCTCTGGAGTTGAAAAGGATCGATAAGTAAACAGTAAGGGCTAAGAAATTTAGAGCTAGTGTTGTGTTCCACTGTTTTAATTAAAAGCTAGAATGTCTGGCCTACGATTCTGTTGTGCAAATATTGCCAAATTTGGTTTCACAGGCGCTGAAATATACCCTTTTCTGCGCTGTTGGATTCACTGTAGAAACATGTGAAACATGTCGAACTGGTTAGCAACAAAATTGAACTGCCTTGTTGAATTTTACTTCCTAAATATTGTGTTTAAAAAAAAAAAAAAAAAAAAGGTTTTTTTAATCCTATAAATATTTCTAGTTCTTTATGGAACGTGGGGAGAAGGGTCTAATTTTTTAAAGGATCTGTCACCAAACGATTAAGATTCGTGTGTTATTTATTGATTTCTGTATATGCACCTGAAGGCGTTTCAGCAAAGAGGTCAAGTGCTAGAGCTGTCCTTCCAGATGGAGAAACCGAGGCACGCAGTGGAAATCTCTGCCCACTACTCAAGTCGGTAAGAGCTTGGCACTGAAAGGAAAATTTCTAATTCCTGTTTCGGTGGCCCAGCTGCTAGGCCATGCATCTTGCGGGAAAGCATCTTTATACCTTCTGCATGTCAGTTTGATACGTACCAGTGCCTCTTTGGTGTCTGGACCTCTTAATCTGGACCTCTTTTTCGTAAGTGCCTCTCAGAAACAAGCAAAAAGGTTTTCTTCTATTATACATCATTTCTGTCCTGCCCAGTGGTTTCCGGTACTGGTGTATGCCTTGGGTCTTTTTTTTTTTTCCACACTGCTTACTGCTTGTTAACATCTTAATAGACACAGTAGGCAAGTGTCAAAAAACAAGCCTGCACAACAGAAACAGTCGTTGCTTGAGATCGGTATAAAAACCCAACCAGACAGGAAAACGATTTTACTGTGCAGATGTGTGTGTTTTTTCAGAGCTTGCTCTGTGGCACACAAGGTGCTTAAAAAAAGCAAAACAAAATAAAAACAAAACCAACTTGATTTAGTCCTGTAAAACAAACTGATTCAAAAGCCCCATCTAAATATGCGTTTTGCTGGGATAGGCAGCGTGTAAGGAACGGTTGCCAGTGAAGCTGATTGTGCCCAGCTTGTGCTAGCTGAAATAATTCTCGTTTTTAAAACGACGGAAAGGGAAAAGACAACTTGAGTGAAGCAGTTTCTAAGAAGTGTTTTAAACAAAGTTAAGTCTCGTTCGTGCAGACGGATAAAAACTTGAATCTTTCAAATATGAGTCAGAAAAGCCTCATCTTCATTCTGATGAACTGCGCTTCACCGGTGTCCGTGTCGGGAATGACCTGTTTTGAAAATGAAGGCACTTGATTTTCCCTTCTCCAGCACCTGCTTCGAGTTTCTGCTCTTTGTGTGACTCTGGGCCACCTGTACCTATTTCACTCTTCCACGTGCTGTTTCTCATTCCTATAACTTTAATTTGTGGTCATGGGACTCAAAACCACATGAAGTTTAACGGTGTATTTTGTATGTTGATGACAGCACGCTATGGGTCCGCAGAGCTGGAAATTTTTACTACAATAGAACTTGAAATCATGAGGGCAGACTATAGTTCAGAAATAAGTCAACAATATCAAAACTTCGCCTTTTTTTTTTTTAACCGCTTGCAGTTATGCAGAAGTATTTTAGAGACAGGGTTCTGCTTGCTGTAAAGTTGCAGTATTATGTTTATATAAAAAGAAGAAACTGCTGGGAGGTTTTCTCCTCTCTCGGAAATCCATACCCATTTCTCCGTATCAATCAGTAATGCAGTATTGCAAAAGTTTGAAATAAAAGTTTGACATTGCTTGTGTGGTAGTTATTGTCGTCGTTTTCCTGTCTCAACAGTCCTAACAAACAGGTTCACAAGTTCAAACTAGAAACAGTCTTGCTGTCAATAACAGGGTATGTATAAAGCATACAGTGTGAACTGCCCTGTGTTGCCAGCAAAACAAATTAGATTCTTTTCACTGAAACCATCTTGCTGTCTCAATTGTTGTAGTCTTATTGACCTACAAGCGGGACGTAAGCATGCAGAACTTTCGCATCCGTGAGTCAGTCATAGTGGCTTTTAATCCAATATATCCAGCTAAGAGGAGAAAGAAAAGAATTCCTTGATGTGGTTGTTTGTTAATACGCCTTCCTCCTTATGGCTCATTAATTCACACAGTGTATTTTGGGGCTGGCTATGCAGGCAGGCAGTTGCTCTGAATGCCCCTCTTTCTTTCCTGATCAGCTTGATTTTCATGAGTATTGACTTGCACGAAGGACAGGGCACATCTGAATTGATCAGAAAAATGGCAGTAATTCCAAAGGAGACAAATTAAACTCAAGCAAGGCATTAAATGGACTCAAATTACTCCTATAATTAGGTCAAAAGCTGACCATATTTGTACTGTCAAACCAGTCTTCTCAGATGAACCAACATCTAAAAAAAAATGTTTTTAAGTACTGTTTTTAATGAAACGGAGGAACGACTCTCCCTAAAGATTCAAGTGCAAAGCAAAAGTGACTTGCTATTGCAGAAGCTGCCATTTTAATGGACTGTGGTGTATGTTTTAGTTTTCCATGGCAAAAGCAGCTCCTTTTCTAAAGAAAATGAGTAATTTTGGGTTTCTAGGGAATTTAATGAACCAAACACCTTGCCCGGACTTTCTTGCGTGTTACAGAAGTTGTGCATGTTCCTTGTATCTGCTGACTAGTAGAGGGAAAAGCGGTGGTAACGAAATCAGTACTAATGATGAAATCTGCGCCCGCTGAAAATTAATTTTCTGCATTTCTTCCTAAGAACAATATTTCACACCGAATCCACGGCCGACCAGTGTTAACGAAAAGAAAGCGACGTGCCGTAAAAACACGACAGCACGTAGGTTTATCCTAAACCCCACCGCGCAAGGTGACCTCATCTGGTACGGGGGGCTCGCTTCGGAGCGGAGAGGTGCCGGCCCACCAACGGGCTGTGCAGTAAACGCAAAGGAATTTCAGGGTGCCCCTGTGGCAGGGAGGGGGTGCGAGCGGCTCC
>NW_008825105.1:561410-581195 GCF_000699105.1 Pygoscelis adeliae
GGGGGCAGAGCAGACCACGCCGCGCGGGTTGGGGGAGGGGACACGCATGCAATACGCCGTGACCAGCGAGGGTCTGGAGGAGAGGGGCTGTGCATGCAAGTTAAACCACGTTTAGGGGAGGAGTTCGGAGGAGCCGCCCCCTCTGGTGGGAACAGCATTGAACACACGCCCTTCTCCTCTCGCCCGGGAGCTGACTGCTCTCCCCGGGTCGATTTCCCACTGGTGTTTCCCCCCTTCCCTCCCCCCCACGAGAGGGCTGATTTTAGGTCGTGGGGAGGAGGAAGCCGTGGGCCGTTTAGCTAAGCGGGCTGTATTCTCCCCGACAGTGAAGGAGGTAGGTCGTGGTGTTCGTGTCTTTGGTTAAACAGCGTTGGACCTGGAGCGTGGAGTTGCAGGGGAATCTTGGCTACGTTGTTGAATCGTGATAACTTTGAAAATCTACAGCATAGAGAACTTGCCATGTATCTGAAAGTTTACTGAGGGGGGAGGAGTGTAGTCTTTTTTACTTTTCTCTGGAAAGCGCTCAGAGTGAACTTTGTAATTTAAATGGCTTTTATAGAAGAGGTAAGAGGTTTCATAAGGTATTCTTCAAATGCTCTGAAATTTTCTCGTTCTCAAGATACTTTAAGTAACTGGTTGTACTTTTATTCCCAGTAAGTCTGATCTGGGGTGTGGGTCCTAGGTATTTTGGATCTTTTGGAATAATAAATATGAAATTAATTATGGCTATAAAACTTACATATAGACATTTATAGGTGATAGCCTTCGTATTAAAGTAATATCTCTAGTATGCGAGAGTTTAAAAAATGAAACTAGGGCTACTTTGCTGAGTAGGGAGGTTTGGCACAGTGATTAGTGAAACAGTTGTTTTTTCATAGCTCTTGTTTTTGACTAATAGTGTACTCCTGCATGCAAAGGTAAGGGTAAATAAAGCTCAAAGTTCCAGTCTTAGGGAATTGTCTCGGGTCCAAAAGGTGGATTAACAAGACTGGGTATATTCTGCTCTGCAGCATCAGGCTTTGGCCTTTCACAAGGCAGGATGTTGGACTAGATGGACTAGTGGTCTGATCTTGAATGACAGTGCCTGTGTTCTGAAATACAGTGGTGATGTGACTTTGCTGCTCAGGGTGACGCTTCAGTGTACGTTCTGCTGGTGATTTGCTTGCCAGCACTGGAGTCTTGCTACAGGTAAGGAAAGTGTTGTATCCTTAAAAGCATAGTTCTAAGGTTTCTGGTATTAAGTAGGTTTGTAAGCAACTGTTTCTAAAAAATAATTAAAAAAAAAAAATCTGTAAAATCCTGCAGTGTTGTGAAAGATCTGACTTGTCTTACCCTCAGTTGACAGGCACTGGTCTACAGGAGAATTAAGTGCCAAAGTCCAGCAGGCCGTTAGTAGCAGAAAACCTTTTGGCACATGTCAGGAATAGATCTAGCAATCCGCTATCTAGCTGTATTTAATAGCCCTTTCGGGGAAAAAAATGTGGCTAGTACCTTATATTGCTCTACTTGGTAGTAGCTGGAGAAGTCTCCTAATAGATTTTAATCCAAAACTTTTAAAAATGGATCATTTTTTTTCTGAATATCTTGGCTTATTGTTGGTAATATGGAAGTCTGGTGAAAGGTTCCTCATCAGAGTAAGATTTAGTGTTGGAAAGGTTTTCCTCTATTCCGTGGTCTTTGAATTAATTTATTATGTCTGATAGTTTCTAGTGAATATATACGCACCTAAACCAATGAACTTAATAAAATCCAACATATATCCCCAGTTTCTACTCTACTTGTCGGCAGAAGACTGCCTTAAGACTGAATCTGGTTGTAGAAGTCAGTTTCTTAAAATTGTTAAGAAGTAGTAATGAACTCCCAGTATTTACAGGCTTCATGTGCCTGCCACTCAGAGCCAAGTACTTTCTACACAATTAAACTTCTCCTGGGTGATTAATGATGGTATCTGCACTATTGTTAGAAAATGGCAAGAAGTAAAAAGTGAAGGAACCTGCAGTTATTGAACCTCTGCTGCTTGTGGCTAACTCTTCTGAAGTACTGCAAAGAGAATTTGGAGTTGGTGGTTACATTATTATGTCCCTATATATTCTTGACTGCAAATGAAATAAACCATTTTGAACTACTCTTTTTTTTATATACAGCATCAATTAATGTGTTTTAAGTAAGAATTTTGACTTTAAATTTGATGGAGTTTGTTTCTGCTTTTCCTCGCTGGTCACTTTCACTTGCTGGTACTCCTCTCCTGCAAGCATTGCAAAATGAAACGATGTGGGCAAGTATGGAAATCGCAGGGTTTTTTTGTTTGTTCATTTTAAGATTAAAGCCAGTGATGAATTGATCTATCTCAGTGCTTCAAGGCTTTACGTACTTTTGTTTTTCTTTATTAGTAACTTTTGAATCCCAGTCTTGCATTGGCACTACAGTGGAAGGGTGGTCCTTTGAAATTTTAGTTGCAGGAAAAGATATATTTATCTATTAAATATAACTTCTTGTTGCCAGTGTTGTACCTGGGCAATGTAAAGTACAAATATTGTGATTCTGGAAAACTTCCATGGGGTAGCAGGAAAGCAACACTTCGTTGGGGATTGGCATTTAACTTGAGTAATAATCTGTGGTAGTGTCCAGAGATAAGCTATAGACACTTTCCAGATAAGTAAAAAAGATATGATCCTTGCTCTGAAAACTTTCAATCTAAAGAGAAACAAAGAGCAAGGTAGAGGTACAATAAAAATCAAAATACCAGGAACAACACAGGTTGCAGAATTGATTTGTGTGTGTGTGTGGTTTGGGGTTTGTTTTTCCCCCCCCCTGCTCTGGATCAGAACATTTCTAGATTGTATTTTTAAATCTTCTCAATTGTAGTTAGGTTCAAATGGAGGATGGGCACAAGACTGCTTAAACTGTTGCTGCATAAATCATTTAATTGTTTTATGGAGTTTCAAGTCATGTGTATCCCTAAAAATTCTGCAGATACCATGAGCAGTGCCTAGTCTTACAGACGTTTGGAGTTACACCAAGTCCAGACCCAAACAATGACCTCTGTAATTGGGAACCTCTAGTCGGTGAGTCTTGTCTGAGTACAGTTGTGCCAATTTTTAAATAGACTAACACCATAGTGACGTGTTTTAGGTACATAACTGTCACTAGGCTTCGATGTTTCGACTTCTGATGCATAATTGTAAGTGAATGTCTGTTCATTTAAGGCCTAAATCTAGCACTGCATATTTGTTTTGCACAACTTTGAAAATACCTATAAGAAATATTTCCTATCTATCTTTTTTTTCCTATCTATGTATAAAAAAGGCACCAAAGGGGTGCTTTTAATGGCAATATTTATTGATAATATGTTGACCTCAAAGTGGGACACCTTTACCAACTGGAATGAGAACCAGAAAGTGAAACTGACCACTCTGTGCAGACCTGCACCAAGCCTTTAAAATGAAGAAAGGTCCGTAACTTTTTTCACAAATGCTTAGTTTGATGGTTATATTGGTTAAATGGTGTAGTTAAAAAAAAAAAAAAATTAAAGAAAAAAAATCTCAGTAACCATTTAATCTGTCATTTGTTTTACTTGCCATATTGTGTAAGAGGATAGGTTGTTACTTCTGGTAATCATTTGACCTAAACGTTCCTCTTCAGTGCACGATGAGATCAGTTACTAGCTTTTTGAAGACTCCTTCTAGCATTGCTTTAAACTTGGACTTTATCTGTGGATTTTAATGCCTGTGAAAATACCTGGGGATCTAAGCATTCCCTTTTAACAAAACAAAAGATAACAACAACTAAGGATTGTTAGTTTGTATTCTGGCATGTTGACTTACAAAGACTGAGGGTTTAGGGACCTCACTAGCTGAAGGTGGGGTATTACTATACAATCCTTATTCAGTTGTATAGGCATTTAGTGATCCTTTTAAATGTTAATATTGCTTTTCATCATTTCAAAATTTCAGTTTGGTAGGCATCGAGTATGGGTTGTAAGAATTACTGTGCATTTCTGAGTTCTTACTAAATTACTTGAGTATTACTTTGCTAAGTAAGTGCCTCCAACGTAACATGTTGATGACTTACTAGATGAGTTACTCTTTATTCCAGAAATACTGGACTGACAGCTGTTACTAAAACTTATGCTATCGGGACCTCTCTCTATACCTTTACTCCCCCAGTTCCTTCTCACGTGCACTTTAAATGTTAAGCTGAATTAGCAAGTAAGTTATCTTAAAATTTCAGTGCATATTTTAAACCAGATTGAACAATATCTATCCCAGATGTCTGCTAGACTGTCTTTTTATGCTTAGTCTAACTGAATTTAACAAATAGTTTATTTTTATGTCTGGTTGCTTGCCTTAACATCTTCTAGTTTTTGCTAGTGGCAAAGACATACTTTTCATTGACAAAACCAGCAATATTTTTTTTCTAGCTCTTAACTCCAGTGAACTTATCTACTGTGTTCTTATTACCTTGGTGCAATAAAAGATGCAGTCTCTCTTTGCAAACTCATAGTTATTAAGCATTGCACATCAGCGCTCTTGACAGTTCTAAAGAAAAACATAAGTTGATCTAAATGGGGTGAATGATGAGTATAGAGTGAGCAGAATGGCAGATGCAAGAGCAGTTTGCTTGATGTTTCTGCCCTTGTGAGCTTCTCTGGTTCTGTTGGGAAGACTTGCAAGTTTCTATCTTCAGTAATATCAGTGTAGATATTCCTTCTTTCCTCCACCCTTCTCCTTGCCCTGCAAAATAACACAAAGCAAGCCAAACAGCCTTCTCTCTTGTTTTCTTCTGCCAAAGTGAAAAAAATTTTTTTTTGTATAAATATCACTACTCTTGTTCACCAGGTAGTGAGAGCCTAGCAGGATTTACTTTCTAGCTGAAAACATAGGGTACAGTGCTTAGAAAGAGGAAGGCCATAGGCATGTTCTCCATTAATGTTTTTACCTGACTGTGTCACATTTTCAGTACCTGATTTAATATGGGTCTCTGACTGAAATAAGCAAGATGGAACTGTGTATGACCAACTTACTACAAGGTGGCAATATTGCAGTTCCTATCTTGCTTGTTAAATAAGTGATGTCAGAAACCATTTTTTTTTTTACAAAGCTGCTAGAACAGAATATGTGGCAATTCTAGTTTTTTTTCCCGTTTATGCTTTTAGAGGGGAAACCCCCCCCTCCTAATACCTGATGCTTACACCAAATCAAACATCTTGTTTAGTAACTTTATTGTTCTTCAGATGCTTACCGGAATAAAATTAGTGTTTTCACATGTGAGATGGGTCAGGAGGCAATCTTCAGGAAGACTACCTGTTGGAACAGGAATTTGAGTCCCTGGACAGTACACCATAACAAGCCTTGCCAATAGTTGTATTCCTAAATCGGTATTTTACCATATTCGGACTGTGAGTGAGCGAGCAGTGCTCTGTAGCACATTGCTGTTGTACTTCGTTCCACAGATGCGTACTCTGAAGCTTGGATAGGATTCAGCCTGTAGAAATCTAATGACTGGTCTTGCCTGCCTTTTGTTTGCTTGTTTGCTTGTTTTGTGGGCTTTTTTTTTTTTTTGAGGGATTGGGGGGGGTGTGTGTGAGAGTTTAAGAGGCTTAGTATAGTGTTGAAATAAAATAATTATGCTCCTTCGTCTTTTGAAGGCTGCTGCTGTAAGCCATGAACAGAGGTACTTGTACAGGAGGGCGACTTATAATTGATATCAAATGGATCAACAGCCAGAACACAACAATGACTTTTGGGGTATCTTTCAACTAAACAGTCTTATCAGCAATGCATGATATTAATCACAAAGTGCAGTGCAGTTATGGGAACTAAATGTGAAATTCAGCAGTCGCGCTCTGCAGTGCAGGAGAGGGGAAGGGCATTGTGGTTCGTGTGCTGGACGGAGCTTGTGTTGGCTTCTCTTTGCAGCGGTCCTCAAGTCTGTGATGCTGGGTAGGTCACTTTATCTATTGCTTGCCTGACTCTCCTAGTTGTAAAAGTGAGCTCGTGATGATTTCTACAAAATCAGGTTCATCATCAGCTTTGGGTCAAAGGGATTATAAAAAGTGTGTGTGAGGAGGGGTGTCTGAATCTCTGGTGCCTTTTTCAGGTGTGCCTCCTCTTCCCATTGCATGTCAGCTGTAAGAGGTGGATGTTTGGAGTCTGACTGAGGCATTACTGGCTAGAACTCAAATATAATTCAATTATGTAGCTGTCTTGGTTCCTTTGAGTAGCTGAATTACAGGGTAGTTATGTCTTGTCAATAAAGTAGTTGGGACAGGTGCTGAGAAAGTAGCCAACAATTGCTTATATTTCAGTTTTTAGGTTTTGATAAGTTAGAGAAACAGATCTAATTTTGTTGGCAAGTGAGGCATTGATTTCGGTAAGAGCTGCTTGTGTAGTTAACTGATTTTGTCTAGAATTGGCCATTGCATTTGCACTGTTAATGATACCTCGTTACCTGTGGTACTTTCAGTTTGGTTAGAGAGCAGAGAAGGTGCTGGTGAGGTAAAGAAAGTATGGATCCATGCTCACTTGCTGTCCAAAAACATAGGTTGGGTGAAATGCATATCATCTTCCATTGTTGTGCCTAGTGATGCAGTTACATACTGTAACAGCTCTCTTACATCTTGTTAGAGCATCAAAGTAATTAATGGAGAAAGCTCCTAGAAGCCCCTGGTGAAAACTTAAAATGCTTTGGAGACAGGGAACACATGGGAAAACAAAAATCTGGAGGAGAAGGTATGAGAGCAAGCATGATTACATTGAGCTGTGAGAAGCAGAAATTCAAAAAAGAGCAGTTAGGAAGTGTTCATCTAATTCATGATAATATTTGTGTACTTGTTTTATACCT
Source organism: Pygoscelis adeliae (assembly GCF_000699105.1). Classification (NCBI taxonomy): domain Eukaryota; kingdom Metazoa; phylum Chordata; class Aves; order Sphenisciformes; family Spheniscidae; genus Pygoscelis; species Pygoscelis adeliae. The sequence goes on from NW_008825105.1 coordinate 568,254, forward strand.
GGAATCCTAGTCTTGAATATCACAGCTTTGAGACAGGGTGTTAGGGAGAGCCCTGGCTTAAAGTTCAGGCTGATGCGTTCTTTAAATGCGTCTTTAACCTTGGTGTGCAGCTATTGCTTTAAAATAGTGCTCTCACTAGTATAGTTGTAATAATGATAGATGTATAGTTTCAATAATGAAAGAGCCATGTAGCATAGGTTAAGATGGCTCTACCTCACTGCAGTCATGAGCCATAAGAGAGTGCTACCTATCAAAAAGCACTTTCAAATTCTGAGAATGTAATCCAGTCTATTATAATAGCTCCTGAGGAAAATGCTAGAATATACTGTGTGTTCATTTCTGACTTCAAAGGTATAGGTGGCTTATTTACGAGAGTTTTCTTGGGATTTTTTTGGGCTACGAATCCTGCACTGGAAGCAAGGACATGGAACTTTCTTGTTACTTGAAGAAAGCTTTTGTATCTCTGAGATTATGAATTGCTAATTTCCACCCCCCCTGCTTTTTAACAGGAACAGGAAGGTGGTCGATTACTCCCAGTTTCAGGAATCAGATGATGCTGGTAAATGACTTTTTTCTTAACAATATAATATTATTGGGCTAGAGCAGTTCATTTGTTGCTTTGCATATTAATTGTTTTGCTTCTAGTCACATCTTTAACTTAAATTCTAAGGAGTTTCTGCTCTTCACAGTCTCTGAACTGTTAATAAGTATTTGAAAATATAATGATTCTCATATGTTTTGTATTAAACAAACAATGGTGATAGAAATCTTATTATTTAATGCTTGTATTGTTGTAGTGCCTTGAGGCTGTTGGCAGCAACTGTCTTCTTCCTTGGTCTATGTTATGTTCTGTGGTAGAATCTCCCTGATGCCACGTTTTTCTACAGTAAAATATGTTTTCAATTTATTTTAGCGGACTCTAGTTAATCCCATAATGTCAGGCGTTTTTGTGAATTGCATCTGAAAAAAAAATCTTTGTATGTTGTGCGTGAATTAACGAAATATTTCTGGAAGCCATATGGAGTATGCTTTGTGTTCTTAGACATACTGCTACTGTTTGCTAAGTGAGGTTGCACTGATAATTAATGGAAACAAATATGCGGAGTTCTTAACTGCAGTCCTCTTACTCGTATTGTATAAGGTATTGTGTAATAGTTGTAGAAGGTTACACTGTAAACTACTATATAATGACATACTTTTTCCCATCATAGGACACTAAATAAAGTGTTTCCTGTCAAAAGCATGTAGAAATATGCATGGATGTTAACTTTTAATAGGTTTACATTAATAACTGTTTCTGACTAAAAATTACTAAAACTGTAGAATTAAGATACTGTATCCTCTTGTGAGGCTTTTTGTATGTTTCCTAATACTCCTGTGTCAGACTTGATTGTACGTGGCATTTTTATTGTGCTGTTGGCAGAAGAAAAGGTAAATCACTAGTTTAAGACAGGACTTTGCTTCTATAAAGTTTTGTTTGAAGCTTTGTGATTTTTTTTTTTTTGAAGGGCTTCTTTTTGATGTGCATGAAATGGTCAGTTTAAGTTATAGCTGAGGAAGTCAGTTTGCTGGGAACTAGGAGTTTGATTCAAAACCATTTTGTACTGTCCCGTCCAGATGAAGATTATGGAAGAGATTCAGGTCCCCCATCCAAGAAAATCCGTTCTTCTCCCCGGGAGGCTAAAAATAAGAGACGATCTGGGAAGAATTCTCAGGAGGACAGGTAAAAGCAGCGCTTCATCTGTTACGAACATGTCTCCAAACCTTGTCCTGTATGTGGGGAGCAGTATCTTCTAACAGGAATGATTGTAAGTGGAATTCAAGGTCTGCAGTGTAAGATGCAGAGCTCTCAATCACAAAGCTTGCATAACCAGCTTGGACATTGAGGTGGTTGCTTCTTATTTGAGTAGAAAGAGAAATTGTGTAAAGTACTTGTCCCTAGTACTTCGTTATTAAAATAGCTTTCCAGAGCTAGACAGTTGGAATGGGAAGGAATATGATCCGAGTTACAAAAATTGGCAGCTAGTGCAGTTATCCAGGTAAGTTAGTGGCAAGATGCATTTAATTTTCCATGGTTTTTTGGTATGCTCAGAGCTTTTCTGTGGTTAAAGATTAAATGGGACCGTACAGTGGTAGTTAGGAGCAGGGGCCATTTGTTCGTTTTGTTGTTCTTTGTTTCCCGTTTCCTGTTTTGTCTAATTCAGAAACAAAGTAACTTGTTTCGATAACTGAGATTACTCCAGCACTGTGAAAGGAATCGGGTCTAAGGGATGCCCTACTGAATTGTGAAAGTAAAGTGAAGGTATCTTCCTTTTTACATTAACTGTGGTCAGCAAATGATTGCCATTTATTGCAGACCTATTAAGTCAATTGACTGCTTTCATGACAGACATCAACTTCAGGGATGGAGGTTCTGCCAGCTGGTTCTTATTCTATAAGCCCAAGGTGTCTCTTTATTCTGTTGCACTGTTTGCTGGAATATAAGTAACTTTCCAGCAGGTGTGCTTGAGAGGCTTCCCCATCATGCTTCTGTTCTATAAGGTGAAGGCTGGATGTAGGCATGGGAATATTTGCATGGTCCACCTGCTGTTGTGAACTGAGAGGGAGAGACTATTTTCACCCTGGCAAATGCCTGTAACACCTGAAAGCAAAGATTCAATAAGTATGACATAAAAAGGAATTGGGCTAGGCAGCTCCCAAAGCAACTACATAGTTGACCTTGATGTCCTATTAGCTTTGGGGATTTTTAAGTATGTAAGAACATTTCTGTGTGTATCACAGATATTGCAGAAGACTTGCATGTAAAACAAACTCATGTATTTAAGTGATTGAAATCCACAGTTGTCTGTATAAGACTGAAAACATATGGGCCTGAGGGGCTGTAATGTGACAAGTTATCTAAACTATTAGAATTCTTGAGAAACGTTGTGTGTCAGCTCCAACTGCCAAATTTGAAAGTAGCAAAGGTTTGATCTATTGTATTTCTTGACTGTGGCAAGCTCTGCAGTTCAGCCATTCCTGAAGCATATGATGTACATCGGTGGCCCTCAACAGAGCATTCGCCATTCCTGTTTAAAACACTTGTTTACTCTCTGATCGGAGTGCGTGTTCTTACATGTGGGAAGGAAAACCCTCTCCAGAGATTGGTAATGACTAATGATGGAGGTTTGGATAAGAACAGAACATTAGTACCTGCTTGATAGGGATACCCTCTGATGAGGATTGAAACCACTAGAAGGGAGTGGTGAAACTCCGTCAGAGATCAGATTGTTTGTGTAGATCAAATATGTGCTATTTAACTGCTATACAGCAACGTACACAGAAGGAAGGATTCCAGAGAAAACAATGACATAAAGACAAGTGATGACTATAAATCTATTCAGGATAAAACTTTATTCCATTTATAGACTCAGCCAAGCATTAGCATATAAAACTTCAAAATTCTAACTGTAAAATGGAAGGCATCTGGATTATTGGTAGGTTTCAGAGTGAAGTGCATGATTCATCTCAACCTTATTATTTCCTGATTGGTTCACTTGATTCCATGTAGGTTTGTATGTGATTCAGAGTTCGAACATTACCTTACCAACCATGATAACTACATATACAGCTGAGTAATCCTGAAGCATAACATGGTAATGTCCAGGAAAAGTGCATATTCCCAGCCTAGAGATCAGTTTGCTCTCTGAAAATTGATATTTTCCATACAGCAGCGACTGAAATTGGAGTTAAAACAGCAGTCAAACCCTGTCTTTCTCTCATTTTCAGTGAGGATTCAGAAGAAAAAGATGTGAAGACTAAGAAAGATGATTCACACTCGGCAGGTAACTAACTACATTGTACCGATAGTGTATCTTCAAAATAAAGACCAGTTTGTGTAACAGTTACAGGAGTAGGATTTGACAGAGGAAAGAAATTGTTCTGACTAGAGAAGCATGCACTCTTCTAATACATTTATCTTAAGCTGGATGCTGCCTCTACTGTTGTTACTTCTAGCCCTGGTTTGGGATAATAGAGATTTTTTTGTGTGTGTGTGTAATATCATGCTGCTATAAAGTTTGTCTTCACAGGTAGATAGATGTATGTTAAGCTCTTCCCTGTAGTTCTTGTCCATATTTCAGAATGATACAAGAAACTTCATATTCATACCTTTTCCTTCCAGACGAAGATTTTGGCAGTGAAGATGATGACTTAGGAGCAGATGATGGCAAAGCTGACAGTGACTATGAGAGCTCTCAAAAAAGCAAAAAAGGAAAAAAGGCTAAGCCAGAAAAGAATAAGAGAGCAGCCTCCAAATCCAGGAAAAGGCCTGCAGGTAAAAAAAAAAAAAAAAGGGTTGCTAGTCTTTGCAGTGAAAGATGCTTGCACAGGATCGTTGTTGGGTGACTACAGAAATTTGTTTATTAGATCGAATGTGTCCGTGTTCTCCTCACAGCTCAGTTATTCAGCAAGTGTCCTGAGTAACTTTCTCATGAACAACTTGACCTTTGTCTTGCCCACATGCTACCTCAAGACAGGTGGTCTGTATTCTGTATCATCATTATAACTTCGTGACTTTTGCTGCAGAGGACAGTGAGGACGAGAAAGAAGACCACAAAAATGTGCGTCAGCAACGACAGGCAGCATCCAAAGCAGCTTCTAAACAACGAGAGATGCTTATGGATGATGTGGGTAGTGAGGAGGAAGAACAAGAGGATGATGAGGCACAGTTCCAGGAGAGTGAGTAAATGGGATTATAAAAAGTTAAAATTAATGTGACAGGGGTATAGTACCAGACATGAGTTTATGGGTCTGGCCAGACAGCAAAAGGAACGGAGTTTGCTTTTTGACTGTGCCAGTGAAGACATAAGTTGTCCTTCTCAGTAACTAACTTGATACTGCATATCTGTCCAACAGACGCAGCTTACATTTTTCACATCTAGAATTTTTGTTTGAAGTTTGCAGCGAAGATGTATGTCTTTATAAGCAGCCCTAAAGGACTGTTGTAAAGTTCTTCAGTGCTTTTTGCTGCTTCTTGCTATCCCATTGGTTTTGAGGCATTGATGCTACTTTTCAGGTGATGTAGAAGTACTTTATCCTTGATTGATCAAAGTAGGACAGTTTGTTTCATAAGAAGAGATGGGTTCAGCTGGTAATGAACCAGAGTAAGTTCCTGAAATACTGAGTATGATTTCAGAATCCTGAAACGTGATTTCAGAATGGAGTAGGAGTACCATTGAAAAGATCACTTAACTTCTCTCTGTTAAGAGATTATCTTTGTTTTGAGGTGGGTTACTTATTAGGAGATGGAGCATATTTTGAGGACCTCAAAGCACTTGCCTGTTTCATCATACTAGTGCTTTATCCCTACCAATGTAAAATCTTCTGCGATGTCAAATTTCTTTAGCACAGCAGATAGGTGGAAGCTCATAAGGTCGCAGAGTCCTAGTTTCCTGTCCCTGCAGTTTAACTGCCAGATCTCTCAACTGTATCTTCTGCTCCCTTTCCTTTTTTCCAAAAACTTAAATTCCTTTGTGCTTTCAGCAGATTCAGGAAGCGATGAAGACTTCCTCATGGAAGATGATGACGATAGTGACTATGGCAGTTCAAAAAAGAAAAATAAAAAGGTCTCCAAGAAATCCAAGCCAGAGAGGAAAGAAAAGAAAATGCCGAAGCCCAGGCTAAAGGCTACAGGTGAGTCTATGCAAAGAAAGTTATGCAGTTTGCTTTAGGGGCTAGTGTCTTCTTTTTCTGCTGTAGAAGACTCAGTGGAAATCTTGGGGTCGGTAGGCATTCACATATAATGTTGAAGGGCTAATTCATGTAACTTGCCATGATTTAAAGCAGCGCTATGAAATAATAAGGTGGCTTTCATTCTTAATTAAGAGATTGAGTTAGTATCTATGTCTTGTTGGCAAAAACTGCATAGATTGCAAAACCTTCCCTATTGAGATGCTGCAGTCTGACTTTCTATGTATCATAGCCAAATAATATAATTGGTGGCTTTGTTTGAGACTCAAGGACTTCATGATGTTTTCAGGGTGGAGGAAGGTGGAGAAATTTGAACCAAAGGAAAATTTGATGCATTTCTGCAGGAAGTCTAAAATCATAATAGCAATGTATGTAGTGGTTTGACAAGAGGCTAGCTATGTTAGTTTATGATGTCATATCCAGTAATTAGTCAGGACTTGCAATTAAATAGTTTTAATCCTGTTAGCTAACTTTTCAGTTCAGCTTTACTAATATGGAGTGCAAAAAACACCATGTGTGTGGTATGGTCAAAGTAAAATGAAACCTGCTACTGAACTGTCTTGTAAATTCTGTTTGCATAAAGCCATATGACTTTTTTGTCTTTGTTGCTGATAGTAACTTTTATAAGCTTTTTCTTTTTTCAGTGACCCCCAGTCCAGTGAAAGGCAAAGGGAAGGCAGGCCGCCCCACAGCTTCCAAGGCAACAAAAGAAAAGACCCCATCCCCCAAAGAAGAGGATGAAGAACCTGAAAGTCCCCCAGAAAAGAAAAAATCAGCCAGCCCTCCACCAGAGAAGTCAGGGGATGAGGGATCTGAAGATGAAGCACCCTCTGGTGAAGATTAAATGGCAGTTGAGGAAATCTTTGTTTAAAAAAAAAAAGAAAAAAAGAAAAAGGAAAAGAAAACATACTTAGGGGTAGAACACGGTTTTGGCTGTGGCTTGACTCATGGGCTTTGAATGCTGTCTTTACTTTCAGCTGTTTAATACAGTGTATCCTTTTTTTAATAAGAGGAAACCCTTATACAGTAATATTTTGAAGTCAATGTTCTCTGTTGGCCATTCCGTTCTCCCTCCCCCACCAAATCTGAAAGCCATTTGAGACAAATTAACAGACCATTTAAATATATATTTTTTTCAAGGGATACTGCAGTTGTGAAGCAATAAGGTTTGAGACTGATACGTGGAAACCATGCTTACAAATCGTTAAGTAGAATAGATTTCCCAGTGCTGGTAAGAGTTCTTTAAAACTATTATTCTGTATTTGAATATGTGGAAAAAATGAACCTATGCTTTAACAGACTTTTGTTGATACAAGTTCACTCTCAGAAAAAATGTAGTTGATACGAATTCCAATTGAGGAAGAGGAAACATGGGGAGGAGACCTGTGTTTCTTGGATTCAGGCATGTTTTTCATGGAAAGCAATCAAGAGACTTGTAGATGGTCTACTGTCTTTTATTTAGAAAAGACCCTCCAATTAGGTTGTGAGATCTTTTGTCTTTGCTGGATAGAATACTATTCTGCTTTAGGCAAATTGCAGTTCATTCTATACAAATTCAGATATACAAGCTTCTCACATCCATTAACTCTATTTTATTTCTTCCAGGGTTGGCTATAGATGGGCAGAATAGGGAGGAGAAATTGAAAACAATTTTTAAAACTCTGGTTTCCATTTGGTATTGTGGAAAATGTCTTTAAAGTTTTTCCAAGGAAAAAAATTAATGGGTAGTGTAAAACTAAATTCTTTAGCTTTTGGGGCGAGGGATGTCCTTTTATAAATGTGAAGCAAAGGATTCCTGTAATGCTCTGGTCAGTCTCGGATCCCATGAGTCACGCTTAAGTGTTTCTCTTCTCTCCCTCCATCTGTCCTAAAAAGGCTATGTAGTCATACCTCTCAGCCTCTCCAGCTACAGTGTTGGACAGCAGACTTCCATCGATAGTGAACATCACCCCGATACCACTTCCATTTCTTCATCCTTCCATCCTACAGCGTGGGAGGCTTTGCTCCCCCATCGACATGTCTGCTTCTAACTGTTGGTCATCATTCTGCTCCCTAAGCCTAAGAAGTGCTGAATAGGGAACAGTATTAAAGGATGAAGCTGGGAGGAAGTGGAGATTGGAAGCACTGTAGCAGGGCTATCGTTTTATAATAAAAGCAGGATGTCCCTCTAAATGCAAGACACTTGAGATGTGTGTGGTGGCATTTTAATGTGTTTTTATCAAAGCAGCCATATCCTTTTTTAAACTTTAATTAAAATACACAAGCCTTGGTTTTCAAACCCTAATAACAGAGGTTGCTGCCATGTTTGTTGGTGGAAATATTGAAAACTGGACCTGCCATTTTTCTTTCTTTTTTTTTTTCTTAAACCCTTTGTGCTTTCTGTATGTTGCTCACGGTTATCTTATAGCTGACAAGCTTTGCATCTTTTTTTTTTTGTCACAGAACTACACGTTTTGTAACCAGCCTCTTGAAGGTAACATAAGGCAGCTAATTAGTTGGATTTCTGGTGCACGTGCTACCAGATTTTTAATCCTGTTTGGATTTTAGAGAGCTTTTAGATGTGATACACTAATATGACCAGGAAGGACACTTGGCTGAATGGCATAGGGAGCCTGAAGATGCTGAGCACAGTGTGGAGCCTAAAATGTGGAACGGAGTATTAATATAACAGCCGAGTGATTGTCTTGTGTGATTCATAGCCATGGATTTTATTGAGGCTGGTAAATTACTTTACCTTGGCTTATAAAAATTTAAGTTCTCTAACATTCTTTACTATAATGAAACTACTGTTGCCGTTACAATAAAGATGATCGGTGTTTCCATTGTAAATCTTTTTTTTTTTAAAGTGGTTTAATTTTGCAGAACAGCTTAAGGCTGGAGTGGAGTATCAGTCTTGAAAAGGAAGCGAATGTAATCCCCTCTCCTCTCCCACACCTCTTCCCACCTTCCAGATCTCTGGGAGAGCAGAGCCTCTTGCGTTCCCTCCGCTCCTAGTCCAGTGCTTATTGGGAAGTATTGGGTAATATGGGAAAACAAATGGCCAAGTTTTAAAAAACATTTGGGTTAAATTTGGTGGTAGCATACACTTTTGTGAATGTCTGGTCCACACAGTTGTTCCCCTTCAGTCCAGACTATGTTTCAGGCTATTCTTGTCTATTGGGTTCTTAGGATTTTTTTGGTATGAAAATGTACAAGGATTACTTAAACGTAGAATACCTCTAGCTGGTCTGGTCAAACAGCTGTTTCTTTACCCATTAGACCAGATCTTTTCTGAAGAGTGTATTTTGTAAGTTCCGCTTAAAATATATTTTTGGGGTTTTTTTCTAACACAGTTAACTGAAGTTAAGGCTGTGAAAAATATGTTTCCGTTGTTCTCAGTTCAGGTTTTGGACTGAATTATTTTATGCCTGGCAATTTTGGCCCTTTATCTTAGAAGACTGTTCTGCTTCCTCATATGTTCATCTCTAATGGCTGTTATAGGCTGCATGATGCTTATCTTTGAGTTTGTCACAACCTGAACACTATGTAAATCCTGTACTACTACTGGGATTTTGTAACTTTTTCTATATCTTACTGTTTTGCTGATTTGTGCAAACACTAAGCCCTAATGGTCTCTTGGTTATTCTGTTAGAAATGCAGCAGTTTACATTTTTACGGATAAAGAAAATTGTGAAGGTTAATACTTTTTTTTTAAGTACACAACATTTTTCAGTAGCGGCAGACTTAGCAATTTTTTTTAATGTCCTTTTTAATTAATTTGTATTAAGCATTCTGATTTCTTGAATGAAAGCTGTAAAAATGCCTTTCTTTAGGAGCATCAATAGTTCTTCACGGAGCAGAAAGTTTCATTCACAGAAGGCTGCTTTGAAAAGATTGTCTTCTGTTACACAGCTGTAGTTTTGGAGCCTTTGCAGAGAGGTAAATGGATTTATTCCAAAGTTCAGTTAATCTAGTGCCCTGCCCTGGTCTTACTCTTAAAATGGTAGTTCATAACTAACTTCCGTTAGATTCCCTTTTGTACGTTCTGTTTCTGAATCCACGCCACCACATTCAGTTTCGCAGTTATATGCCAATAGTACTGCCTTTAACTGGCCACAAGGCTTGATCAGTAAAAATTTGCAATTTCAGCTGGAATTTCATACTAAAGATTATTTGCTTCAGTTTCTGTTTGATCAGCATGAGAATGCCAAACATGTCAAGCTAAATGGGTTTCAGAATGGATTGTGGGTGAGAGCAAGACTTAGAAATGGGGCAGCCAAGAAGCTTTTAATTTTGTTGTTTTAACTTCATCAAAGCAGAAGAGTGTGTGGGGAGAGAAGCGGCACACCTCGGGTGACTTCTGCTAGGGAACCTCACCGATGCCAGGTAACGGTTCTGAGCATGCTCAGCTCCTGTGCCTCCACACGGCTGCACCTGCAGGTGATGGACTACCAGGGCAGTAGCAGAAGATGTGCTTCAATTCCTTTTTTTTCTTTTTTCTTTTTTTTTTTTTCTTCCCCTCCGCTGGTGATGGTCACAAAGGTACAATAGACACTGAGGCGCCCAGATTAAGGAGGGAGGGAAGTAAACTGTAACATGCTGGAAGCTTTTTGAGCTGTAGAAACTGGTGCTTTGCTTTATGTAATTTGTTTGTGAAGTGTTTATTTTTATAACAGATCATATTGTTGAACACATGGTTCTTAAAAACTACAAACTGATCCACAAGTTTAATATTTGAGAAGTGGATGTTCATCTGTTGGGGGAGGCAGGATATGAAAATGTAAGCAGATGGATATTTAAAGGGACACTGTCACAAAATAGTTGCTGGCATATAGGATATGTTAGTTCGGGGGACTTGCATCTATATGTGGAAATTATATATTCTATATGTATATGATCAAACAGAAAATTTTCCCTGAACTTTGAATATTTTCCTACAGCTTTGGGAGGTTTAAATTCAAGTTCTGCTAGTGAAACTAGGAAGCAAAACTAACTGCTACGTGCTTACTGTCCAAGATGACTTGTTTTTTAAATTACCATGAGGAATATCAGAGCTCTGAAAGTTGACAGTGCCCTTTCGAGACCTCCCCAAATCAAGTGTATCCTCGCTTTAGACTTCCCACTTCAGTAGGTGACTGGCATTTGAATGTCTTTTCATTGAACTCTTTATATTAAAAACAAAACACAAATATTTCTAAGTCTAGTGAAGTTCTCACGATGTGCTGACTGTGTATCAACCACTATTGGAGGTGACTCTAGACTGCCTGCCCCCTTCAGCCGCGGTGAATCGAGTGGGTCCATCGGTCTGAGCATGCTCAGTGTGACTGCAAAACACCATTGTGCATATGCTTTGTATATTGGGGCAAGGGTTTTTTATATATATATTTTGGGAGGGGTAGTGGGTGGGATGGAGAAATACTCGATCAGCTTAAGCCAGAATAATGTGTGTAAAAGCCCCTGAAGTATTTTGTGTGTGAGTGCGCGGGTGTGAGTGCGCGCATGGGAGTGTCTGACATCTTATTCCCTTTGTGTTCTGAAGATTTGTGAGTTTTACTTTTTTTTTTCTGCAGAAACAATTATTACAAAAAAATTGTAAATAAGAGCTACATAATTTTTGTTTAACCATGAACATCATGTCACAGCAAACCCTGAATAATCACTTTGAAGGTAGAGGAGGAGACTCCAGGTAGGGCCTTGGGCCTTTGGCTATCAGCAAGGCATCAGTATATGATATGCAATGAATGTTTGTCTTGAGTATTTTGCGGTCCCCTCTCGAGCTTTTCTAAAAATCAGGCTCTTTGCAGTTGCCCTCCCCATCCCCTTCAATTTTTCTTTAATCTCACGAGCAGACAGAAACAGGGGCAGCTGCAAGCAGTGTTCCAGTGCTGCTGGCCCACGGTCGGGGGGGGTGTGCAGACGTGGCTGGCATCACTGGGCCCGATTGGGTTGGCGACTCTTGCGATACCTTGACAATACTGAGATCTACCGCATGGTACTAGGAGTTAAGTCTGAATGTAACATTAATGCTTTATTTAAAATAAAAACAACACTTTTTTTTTTAAGGGGTTGAAGTGAACATGACTGTTGACCATGTTCGTGAATTTATAGATGCAACATTCATTGGTAGAATTGTGTGATGGTCTTTTGTGCTACTTAATTTTACATATTCCAGTCTCTGTATGTACCTGCAAAGAAAGGAAAAAAAAAAAAAATAACAAAACCCTGCTTTGCTTTTATTGAAGGGTTCCCAGGACTGCATACCTGCTCCTGAGCTCTGTTTTAAGTATGTGTATCCTTCGCTTGTATTTTGTATTAAAAAAACCACAAGGAAAAAGAACCCTTTATTGTTCAGCATGTTGGAATTGTGTCCCCTCTTTTATTTTTCTCCTTTTTGGAATATATTAAGCAACTCATTCTTCTGTATCTTTTATTTTCTTTTGTAAACTTTTTGGTTTTGTTTAAAAATGGCTTTATAAAAGGGCTTTTATAACCCATAAACATGACTCATGTAATTTTTCTGCTATTCAAAGGTATTATTCTTCCGTGGTTGCTTTTTGTTTTGTGAATGTTAGCGAGATGTAAAAACGTCTTCGTCTTTAACGATGTCTGATAGTTTGGGGATTAATTCCTTTGCAGAGCTCGTGCTTTCTCTGAAGAGGGTAGCTCGGCTTTTGGCCAGAACAGTTTGGCAAGTATGACCTTCCCTTTTCTGCCTCTGGGCTGAGGGGAGGATTTAAAGAGTTAAGTCATATTGGCAGTAAAGAACGCAGTCCTTGGTTTCGCGATTCCACGAGAGTTGTGAGTTGAGGTTGTCGGGTCCAAAACCAATCACAAAAAATCGATGACGAGGAGAGACAAAGCCTTCACGTGTCACGCTCGCCTCCCTCAGCCTTCCCTCGGCAGTCGATAGCCTTTCTATTTTGCCATATATGCCCCGGCAATGACAATCAATACACAGCCTGTTCTTCGTGGGTATCATCTGAAAGGGGACAACTGTGTTCATCAGGGACGTCTGCTAAATCATCGCTAGCTGGTGATGAATCCACCCAGGTACGGGGCGCTTTCTCCACGTGTTATCCCATGCCCTGGGAGGTTACGGCGCGCAGCGAGTTTGCGCTTTTAAGAAATCCCTTATAGCAGACTTCGTCCAAGTTCCTGCGGAGTCCCCGCTCGGACGTCGCACGGCAGCGAGCCTGGCAGCGGTTTTACCGGCGTTCGCTCCTTTTTCCGCCC
>NW_008825105.1:581367-595558 GCF_000699105.1 Pygoscelis adeliae
AACGAGCGTCGGCTGAGGGTGTTTTGTCATCACGGGCACGATAAGTGTCAGGTCTTGCCGTTAACGCTTGTGTTTTGCTCGTGCGCGCCTCGGTGTTAAACACAGACGTTGTGGTTCTTCAGCACGAACGCCGGAAAGCGCTTGTTTCTAACGGGGTTTAGGTGGAGCTGCTTCTGGGATCCCGAGAGACCTGCTTTTCCTAAGGGTTCGGTACGGCGAAGCGCTTACGCTTGTGACCTTATTGAGCAAGTAATTTTGGTATGTCCTGTACTCGCCCCAGTTCAGCAGCGCACTCGCTCTCCAAGACATTTGGCGTTCGATACAGCGGGGCGGGAGACCAGGTTGCCGCTGCCCCCAGTTGCAGCCCAGGATGGTTATCGTATTTGTTTTCAGAGGTTGTTTCGGGTGCTTTGTGAAAGGCCATCTCTGTTGCCCAACACAAAATCCCGCACGCTTATTGGCGGCCGTAAGCTGGCGCCTGGCTGCAGATTCTGCTTCTCCACCTGTTCTGTTTATTTTATTCCATAGTGTGGTAAACTGGGATTATTGTGACGTAGGTGTGTTTGGTGTTGGACGGTGATGCTCCAGGCTTCTGGAACGGAGTGGTTTCATAATGCAGCTTATGGCATTCCTCCCTTAAACATACCAGGCAATTAACCTTGACAGGTATTCCTACCTCACTGCTATGGTATCTGCAGTTATATGCTGCAGTCTTGACATGGATCCTTTATCTGGAGCAGCTGTAGAGTTACCTGCAGGTACTGCTATGCTATTTCAGTTTCAGGATTAATTAGCTGTTAGCAGGTGGGGCACTTCTTTTGTCCCCACAGATAAATGCTACTTACTCTAAGAAATGGTGCAAGACCAGGGTCTGTGAACTCTTTTTCAAGAGCTTCCACTCTTCCCCACTGCCACTAGTCTTTGACCGTCCTATTAGTATGTGCAGCCTTTGGCTGCTTTTCTCCTCAGCGTTGGTCTTTTGAACCCAGCGTATTTACTGACTGCTCACTCCTGTAGGCAGATGCTCTGCCAACCTAAGTTAAAAGTTCTCACTGGCTTTGCAGTAGCATTTACAGGGAATTAATACCAGAAACAAATTACTTGTTTTCCCATTTAATGGATGTGCATCTGAGAAGTGGACACGCATAGGGTTTTGTTACTACAGTGAGCGCTGCCAAACCGGGGGGGGGGATAAGATTCCCTTGGCAAAGAATGCTAGCTGTCAAGTTTTAATCTAACAGAATTTTGCCTCAGGAATATCCTGTTTGTGTTTCCTTTGGTAGTATTTGGTTATGGGATGAAAATAAAGTCAAAGGGTGGAATTCAAGATTAGATCTGTTTTCTGCAGTGCAGCTTGTTTTGGCCCTATAGGTGGCTTGAAAGAGCGAGTAAATGGGACAAAGTTGATTTAAAGAGCTGCTGTTCTGTTCTTGCCCATCTTGCATGTTGAAGGAAACCTGGAAGAATTGTGGAATGGAGAGCAAATTTCCCAGCAAATTCCCTGTACTTTAAAAGCATATTTTTAGGTATGGTTTTGATGCAGCAAACCACAAAGTGAAGAGGTTTGGGGTTTTTTATTACTTCTTTCACTGGTATTTGGGGTCTATGTACCATGCAATATGATAAACCAAGTATAGAAAGATATCACTAATAACCTAAACTCCCGCGGGGTTGGTACAAAGGCTATCTTAGGGGTGCAGGGTAAGGAGAGCGTAGAGCTCTGAAAGGTGTCTGTTCTGTGCCTGCTCGTCATGCGTTGATTGAAAAGCACTAAGCGTCTGTAACGTGTGATATGTTAGACTTGAATTTGATCTGGGAGTGCTGCTTGTTAGCCCAGGATGTGGTTATGAACTAATACATATCTCCAGCTTCGGAGTTTTATGTAGACCAGGAAATGGTTTTACGTGTTTTGGGGTTTTTCCCCCTTTCCAGAGATATAGGTCAAGTTCAAGTGCTGTTATCCCACTGTGGGCAGGCACTGGAATGCACTCTCCCCCCCAAATGAAAAAGACCAGTAAGGGATAGCTCCTTTTTAAAGTCAATGCTGAATTAAAGTGTCTGGGTCAAATTCAGCCCTTGGCCTTAAACGGTGTTGCAGTTTGGTCTCCTGCGTGGGCATGTTTTTTGATGGACAACAAATGAAAACAATCTTGCACAAAGTCAAAGCCGTTTCCCGTTCTTTTCAGTAATATTTCATATAACCTTCAAAATTATGTTTGGTTTTATATTCGAGGGTTTGCTTTATATTCGCTTGCAAATTCTGTAGCTCGAAGAGAGACTGGTATTTTATTGAATAATCTTTTGTCTTTCAGGTTGAATAACATTTGTGTTTTGAGTAGATAAGATAACAGTTCCAGCAGCAATAAATTTCCTGTTGTCACACTATCTTTTTCCCTTAAGCATTTCTAACTAAGCAGTTGGCCTTGTTAGGAGGTTTTAGTTAGCATTATCAATTAGTGGCTTTCCTTAACAGTGGGCTCTGTTAGCTTTGTTAATTACAAACATTTTCAAACATTTTTGGTTAATTGGAGTGGTTTATGTCTGAGAACTTCTGTCCTCCTCTTCTTGTGAGATGAAGTTAGTACTGATTTTTTTTTAAATTGGCTTTTTCTGCTTGGATTTTATTTTTTTTTAGCTAAATGGTCTTCTGAATGTTTTATAAAGAGGATATTATTGTAGTCTCTCCTAAAGCATGCACTGTGTTTCTGCTTCACTTCCTGAGAAATGAGCGAGGGGAAGGAATAGTTTGAGTATAGTCCTATTTATTATATAGAGCCATCATTCCTTTTTCCCTAAACTGGCTTTTTTTTTTATTTTACTTCACTGCTGATTATGATACTGCATTTGAAACAGTTCTTTCTGTTCCCAGAAACAGCTCAGTACATTAGTTTTAAACTAATAGGTAACATATTTCTCAAAGGCAAACTAGGTCTCTCATTTGGAAGTGACTCAGGTTCTTTCGGTTTCATTCACATTAAACTGGTTTTGTACCTTTAAATGCGTAATACCACTTAAGTGACTTTTTAAACATTTTTCCATTTCCTTCATTTGTTGAGCAAGGGTGCCAAAAGGAAAAAGAAAATATCCTTGGGTGCAAGTCCCTGTTCTCACTCTTGCATCTCCTTCTCCCCACACCACCGAGGGCTTTTAAGTTTAGAAGACCAAGTTGCAGAGTATAACAACTTGTGTTACCTCTTATGTTTCATTTTCCCAAGTCAGTTAAATGCAAAGATATTCTTAACATGAATAGATCACTTTGAAAAAGAGAGCTGTTATACGAGTGTTAAAGATTGCTATCTTGGCTCGGATCTAAGGTGAGCTTGTTGGATGTTTGTTTCCAGACATACATCTTCAGTTTGCTTTAAATTCATGGACTCTGCCCTCCGCTGGCCAGGTCTCTGCTGGACGGCTGCGCTGAGTGTAGGTGAGGACAGAAACTATAAAGTCTCCTGCAAGAGGGGCCCAAGCCATGTTACAGCTTGGACCCTAAGACAATTTGGGTAGGAGAAACCAGCTCCCTTGACCCCTGGCAAATCTGGCTGAAGTATAACAAAAAAAAGTATCTCTCCCCCAGGTACAACTCTGTGTAGATGCCCCCGAAGCAGTACTCCATACGGCTGGAAAGAGAGCAACTGAGACCAATGTGCCTGACAAGTGCAGCGTGGGAAGTAGGCTGTAGGGAATTATTCTCTTTGCACGTTCAGTCATTTTAGTTCAGACCCAACAAGGAAGAGACCAGTTCTCTGATCTGATGGTAGAATACTGTACTAATTAAATTCCCAAGACTCTAAATGCTTGAAGGCGTTGCTGACACCAAAGCAAATAACCAAGCTTTAAACATAAACCTGGTCTATCTGGCAGCATTGGCAAAATAGCTGTTGGCATAACATACTTTAAAAAAAAAAAAAAAAGGCTGCCACCCCTTTTTCCTCACTGGTACTGTAATGTTTCTTAAAACTTACTTTGATCTCCAGGCTTTTCTCTGAAGTACGTGCACCTACAACAAGGAAGGGGTGAGAAATGCCATCTCTAGGCACGTGTTGCATCTGCTCTAGGGGGCTATGCTTGCATAGCAGGTTAAAAACTTGTTAGTGTAGACAAAGTTTGTTCTGGTGTGTAGTGAGCCTTGGTAATAAACTTGGACTCAACCTGCTGCTAGTTACAGCACATTCCTCATTGGAATATATCTGAAGTTACCCTGACCAAAAAAAAAAAAAGGGAAAGCCAGTTGAAACGAATTACTTGTGTTCTTGGGGATATCCTCCATCTAATTGAGGAGCAGACCTGATGTCAAACCCCTGCAGCCCTACCCTTTTGCTACAGCTGAATGAGAGAGAAGCTGCTCTCTTTCTTTGTAGCCAGGGGTCATGTGGCGGAAAAGTTGAGAAATGCTGTATAAAAGTCAGGAAAAAGAGAACGAACCTCAAGGACGCTTGTCCTCATGAGGCTGACTCAGATGCTGTCTGAATCATGTGCACCTCTCAGCATGTGTCTTGTCTCCGTACACAGCTGGAGCACTTGCAGATGTTCCTTCTGAATTTTACTGAGAAGTGGCCATGGCATATCAGCTGGTGAGTTTTGAGCTGCCCTGCTGTAGAAAAGGCATGGTAATGAGCAGTTCTGTGTTAGACAGCAAGGCCGTCTGATCTTTTCCAGCTCTCATGTTTAGGCTTCTGCAAGAGAAAAATTCCCCTCTAAAAATCAAGGCAAGTGACAGCTAAATCCACTCCAAAAGAGGTTTCTTGGCTCCTTAAAAAAAAGGGGGGGTGGAGGGGGTAATAGATCGTTCTCTGTAGTTGATCCCGTTCTGACAGTGCTCATTACATCAAATTTGAGCACTCACTCTACCATATGGAAAAAGGGGGGACTCTGTCTAGGACCACTGCTGGAGAAAGTCTCCAATGACGTTTGTGTGTCTTGACCCCAGGCAATTCTTCCATTCTTCCTTTGTTAAACAAGTGATTTGTTGAACGCCAGTGACCCCTTAGTAAGTCTCCTGAGCTGTTGGGGTTGGGAGTGACACGGAATTGTCAATATCTGGTAGGGTTCATCGTGGAACAATTTTTAACATTCAGGTCAAAGTCATCCCTAGGATTTAGGATAGTGAGGTTGATAACTTTGTGATTAATTCACCTCCTAATCAATGCACACGCATTGTTAATATTTTTTTTATTTTGGTTGGGAATAGCGGAAGCAAAGGAGCTGATGCCTTGGCTCGTTCCAGAATACCTCCTTCCTGACTCCTGATGCTGCAAATAGCAATAAAAATTCTAGAGAAGTGTGACACAGAAAGAAAAATAGCTTTTAGAGTGGTTAAAGGGAGAGAAGGGCAAGACCTGTGAAGACACAGAAGTAATGGTAAGCAAATGAGATAGCCATGTTTGCCCTGTTCTGCCATTGTGAGATTTGAATGGAAAACTCTCTTATTATTCTTTTGATGATCCCTTTTTTTTAATTAATGAAATAGAATCAAGGTTCTTCCAATCCTACAGGATCACTTTCACGTTTCTTTGCAGACAGGTGTATGGCCTCATTCTTCTCCATCTCTAGTATCTCGGTTCCTCCAAGGCAGGATTCATCATCCAGCAAAGATGCAGCTTATCTAGCAGCTGCTTCCAGCCAGTGCTTTGGAAAGGAGCATAGCTTGGGTGTCTGCCTTCTGCAATCACTTCCTGCCTGTACAGTACAAGTATTTCAGAATAAACATGCTGGGAAATATTTGCACTGTGTGCTATAAACAGGGTGCACGTTGTTTACCTGAAGCAAGTATCTGCCCATCGATTGTATAATAAAATAGTCAAGAAAAGGGAAATTTTAATCTTTTAAAGTTTCATAGATAATTATTCTTGGTCAACTGGTTTGACAAGAAATTTCTTTTTCAGCAAATATGGCTGGGGTGATTTCTGTAAATATAGTTGATTTTCTGTTTCAGGTTTCCTGCTTCATCCAATAATGATGAATTGTGGCAGTTCTCTGCCTTCTTTATTACTGCTCTTAACAGCTGAGTAGCTGGAGCAAATACTCCTGGTAGTCTATTCATTCTGGCAGTATCCACATCAATGCGTAGTTCTTCACCTCGTGGGTGGAGTTTGATCTCAGTTTAGGCTGTAAAATATATATTTAGACATATATAATTTCCTACAGCTCCTTCAGGCTGGGAGTTCAGGCCTTGTTCAGTATGGCAGGCTGAAAGGTCGTGAATGGGTTTGTGACCGTTTGGGTTTGTATCTGCGCGTGGTGTGCTGCGTATGGGCACGTGGACGTCCATGTGGCTGCTGCAGTAACAAATAGGATCTTGCAACTCAATTTGCGGCCATTAGAAGTGCAAGTGCCATCTGAACGTGGCACGTTTCGTTTAGGCAAGCTGACTTTCTTGGCTAGAAGATACCTGTTCCTCTACTGGAGAGGCGATTTTTCCTCTCAGCCTGTGTGCCACCGGGTGGGCCAGGGGATTTTACAAGGCTTCAGGAGGTTGGAATTCAGAGGTTTGAGGGCTTCCCCTTTAGAAACTGATGATGGTTCAGACCACATCAGCGGCTTTGCTTTAGGGTGGATGAGGCTTTCATTCAAAATTAATATCTCCCTCTTCAGATTGCTGCCCTCCACCCTTACTGGCTGTGATCGCTTGCCTTGAACATCTCCTGCTGCCTCACAGGGTGATAAATGAGCAGTGTCTCACGGTGTGAGCGCTAACTCACGCTCGAGGCCCCCAATGCCCCGTTTCCAGCCGTGATTCCTGTTCGCAGATCCCGCTGTGCACCCTGCAATGGCAGACAACATGCCGCACAGGAGGCCCAGTGGTCCAGTACAAACTGTGTCTTGGGACCACGTCCCAAACTGCTCTTGGGATGCAAGGTAATTAACTTGCCCTCTTCTTGTTTGTTTTACACCCATCTGTCCTGTCTCCTCCTATGCTCAGATGGCAAGATCTAGGCCTAGGACCACCTTGTTGTTTTCTGTTAGGACATCTGCTCTGGAAGTGTGCGAGCCTGTGATGGAGCCAAAGAATTACTCTGAAAGAGCTGACTCAAGTTCTGCACAAAACTCTCTGGCAAAGCTGAGAACTCTCATGCAAGCAGCATGATTCTTGCTAATGCAGAAGCTAAGGACGTTGACTGGAGGAGTTGTGGCTATGTGAGAGAAGCAGGGGTGGGAAGAAAAAAAAAATCGAGTGGGGCAGAAAAGCCAAGGGCACTGTTAGAACAAATCTTGGGACACCTCCAGTGTGAGCCGTGTGCTGTGGCATTAGGTATTGCCTGGAGAAAGGGTTTGGAGCTATAATCAAAGTTGGCATTTCACATTGTTTAGGCCCTGCTTTATTGAAGGAACTGGAACTTTTTATGTCCCCTTGCAAATAAGTAGAATTTCATTAAGAAAATGAGATGGCCCCCAACTGGAACAAACAGCAAGACCTGCTTTTTCATCTAGTTGTCCTTGTTCAAGAGGGACTTGTATTAGTAAGCGATTGTTCAGTCAGGGTCGTCAGCCTCTTGCATACCAGGGCCCCTGGTTTCATCTGTTACCTACCTAATGTCCCAGCGTCCCATGGCCAGTGCTTGTCACTGAAGCTGTCCTGGGAAATTGAGTGGATGGCTCATGGGGTGCATCATTTGCAAGTGGCTGAGCAAATGTGTTGCAGGGAATGGCCTGGAGACTGAATGGGAGCTGACAGTTTCCTTGGCACCCGAACCAGAAAGAAATCCATTGCTTTGTCTCTAGCTTAGCAGAACTAAAGGGCGGCAAGGCAGAGAGTAGCTTTAAGTTGCAGGTACCAAACATGCAGGGTGGGAAGGAGCTCAATACATAGGCAGCTTTCTCTAACCAGATTTGAATCAAAATAGGCTATTTCACAAGGAAGACCCTCAAATCTTATCCCGTGAGCTGGAGATCGTAAACTGACACCAGAGTTGTCTGCTTTGCTCCATGGCAATGTGACTCTGGGCTGCAGTGAAATAAAATTTACCCCCTTGGGGTAAGAGTGGGAAGGAAGTAGGCAGGATGCGAGCAATTACCTAATACTCTGATGAGGAAAGCTTGAACTACATCAGAGGACAGTGGGACCCTTCCTAACCTGGTACCTACTGGGCTGTTGCTGGAGGCACTGGCCAGGAAATTCTTCCCTGCCTCGTTTGTAGGACGGAGGTGGGTGAGGAGTGATGTACTAGGGGAGGAGAGGCAGGGTGGTATCAGAGATGCACTGTAGGCTGTAGAATAAGGTGGTGCAAAGTGATCTTTATCTTTACAGTGGCCTTTCTCTGTGGCGCCTGGCTGTCCTTGGGGTGCGGAGGGTTAAAGAGCTCGCTGTGGCCAGAGGCCAGGTATGGGGAGCAAGGCTGTGCAATACTAAGGATTAAAGTTCATGGTAGCCAGACGTTCAGAGAGCTGGAGCCTGCACTCCTGGAGTCTGTGGCTGCTGTCAGGCAGGGGGCCGAAACAGAGCTGTGCTTCCTTTTTACGCAGGGGAAATTTGGGCTTACCTGCACACCGGAGGTGACCAAAAAAAAAAAAAAAGCAAAGCAACAGTGGGGGAAGAGGATTCAGCAGAGCGGTTGCTCAGTTCCTCTGTAACTTCCCCTTAGTGAAGCTGTTTGGATTTTGTGCTGCTGTTGGGGTTGGGTTTTTCTCCTCGTACGTTTGTAGCAAGGACATCCCTCCCCGCCAGGTTCTGCAGTGGCCTCCTGGCAGGGCAAGGGGCAACCACAGCTTGCTTGGCGGGTGGCAGACAGTTCAAAACTATGGCTGCATCCTGAAAGGCAGGGAAGGCAGCTGAGCACGTGATGGTGTGTACGGGGAAAGGAGGCTGGCTAGAAGAGGCAGAGGTTAAGAATGCAGCCCAGGGAACAGCAGGGGGAATGCTAAAATGTTTGTCCTGCACTCTGTAAATATAGCAGATATGCCCGGATTTCAAACCCGGTTTAGCAACACTCGTATACACACAGTTTCACGGACAGCTTCTTTCTTTCTGCATCGCCTGCAGGGACGGTAACGTTGATGTTAAGCGGCAAACAGTGGGAGCCGTTCCAGTATCAATAAGGATTTTGATGAGGGAGCAAGTTTGTTTGCTTGGCTGCAAAGGTCTTGGAATCCAGTAAGTGGTACACAATGACCCCATCTCCCTACCAAACAAGAAAATCTCTCTAACCAAATCCACCCTTCCAATATGAGACAGGCTTTGCAGAGTCTTAAAAATCATGAGATTTGTTTAAGTCTTGAGACTCCCAATTAAAAAAAAAAAAAAAATTAATTGCCTTCTGGATTTGGCAGTTTATGGCCAATCACGTTTTCAAGCTTTTCTCTATAACCAAAAGATGTGGAAATGGATCTTTTTTAAAAAGGAAAAAAAAAAAAACCAACAAAAACCCCCACCTCACTGAGTCCATGACTCCAAGTGCTTTGAGACTAAATACCGTGAAACTTATGGCAAAACTGGGGGAGCTAAAAATCGTGTAAAGCCAGTATAGTGCTGATACCATGTCCTCCCTGCAGTCCTACACAGAGAAAACCAGCTGCTTGCACCATTAGTTGGGGATGACAGCACTAAGCAAGGAGATAGTAAACCTGTGGGATGTTGCAGCTTCAGTTTGCTGTCGGAGAGGAAGCAAGAACGTGTGGTGTTCTCCTCAGTCTTCAGGAGCGGGCACCTTCCAGCCTGGCACTACTCCAGCCAGAGGTAATGCCTTCTACCAAGGAACCCCAGCTGCCATGGAAAATGCAATTTCTGTAGTTTCCCTGCCCCGGATTCTCCCTCCTTGGTTACACTGACCGTGGCAAGTTTTGCATGCACAAGAGCTGATGGTAGCCCCACTTAACATCTCTTGATTTTCCTACAGCTGACAGCAATTGTGTTGGAGGACTCCTGGCACACAGCAGAGCTGGTCTTCCCAGCCCTGCTGAGCTCCTGAGCCCTGGCAAGTTCCTCTCACTGTGGTTAGAGGCGATACCTGTGCTGTTCTGGGTATCCACCCACCATGTCTCGGGTCTTGTGAGGGAGTTGAAATGCTCATTTTTGGCACCCCACATTCTGAAAGCTTTAGCCTGGTGGCTTCTCCTGTAATGCTAGAGACAAAAATACATTTCCTGTTTAGAAAGAGAGAGAAGATAAGAGTGCAGCCGCCTGCTCTGGCTACCTCAAGTATAAACAGCCTGTGCAGCCGGGCGCTGCTTTTGTTTGTTCTAGTGGCTTTTTCTCTTTAAAGGTGCATTAGACACAATTATACAAAGTCAATCTTCTGGCAGCATCACTCCCAACTAGCATGAGAGAAGGATTTTAGCATTTCAGCATTTTAGAAGGAAAGATCCTTCTAAAAGCCCCAAGTGTCCAGCATGAATTCCCACCTTTGTTCTCAAGGCAACAGCACTAAGCACCACCAAAGTATGTTTCTACTTTCCATTTCTCTAACACTTTTCCACCTTGGTATCTGAGTGCTCTGTAAACAGTCACTCCTAACCTCCCTGGGTGGGGTGCTGAGGATGGGTTTATTTTCTCCGCTTACAGAGAGCAAAAGGTTTGCATTGTGAGTTAGCAGACAGTCTGCAGTCAAGTTCAGGACTTGCATTTTCTGTAATTAAGCACAAAATGGGCTTAAGGCTACCTTTGGCCAGTCTGGGGCTGTTGTGGCTTCCAGAGTAAATCAGAGCATCCATGAAATCCCTCTCTGCAGCAAGATTAAGATCTGTAGAGGAGATCAGGATTGTGTATTCTCCCTGTGTAGCTGCAGCAGAAGGGTGTGAGCTGTCACAGCGCACCCTGGGCCAAGGGTAAAGCTGAGATGGTCTCCTGCTCTCCGGCTCCTTGTTCTCTGGCTCCTTGTTTTATTTGCCACATGTGATGGTGCCTAACCCCTGTCAATACTCTAGCAGATACCACGAGCTACCCTTGGCCGGGTACATGAGATTTAGATAAGACCAGGGCAAATCCATGCTATGATCTAATCGGGCATGAGCAGCTGAGATGGCAGTTGACTCTGTATTTCCCCTTTTGATAAATTAATCTAGTTTGCAGATTCCCATGATGACTCAATCCTGCAATGTTCTGAACCTTCTAGTCCTACTTCAGCAAAATGATTAGGTCCATTTATAAGCCCGGGACTGGATCTACTGAAACCAGTAGTATAAACAACGTCAGGCTCTTATTGCCATGTTTAGGTACCCAAATATATGCTCTAAATTTTCAGAGTTGCTGATCGCACAAAAGATCCCACTGGGCCCTTGCCAGAGTGCTGCCGGGAACTAGGTCTGGGCTCCTCAGTGGCTGTCAGCATGGAGCCCTGCAACAGGAAAATGTGTAACGTGCTCTGAAATCCTTGGTTGGTCGGTGGATGAGTTACAGGAATACATAAGGCGGCTCAGGAAATGTCTAGTCTTTCCACACTCCGGTCTTGCTCAGTTGTGGGCAGTTGTCATCTGGTAGATGCGAGATCTGTAAAGCTGTAGTGGAAGGAAGGAACACCTGAGCAGGGAAGAGTGGAAGTTCCACCAGTGCGTGGCTGTATTTTACTTCCCGGGGTGACATGTGCCTTCTTTCCCTCTGGTAATGCTTATGAAATGACTGTGGAAGGCCTCAGCTCAGGCCCTGGAGGCAAGCATCGGTGTTTTGGCAATCGGCACTCAAACGCTGCGTAGCTGCATGAGCTGGTGAGAGGGAGCGCAGGGGAAAAGCTACCCTTGCGGCTGTCCCTGCTGTGTTGGGGACCATGAAACTCAAATTTGTGCTTGCTCACAACTATGCAAGTGCTGTCCCTGACGTGCTGCCACCTTAGTCTCTCTTATGTATGTCTCTGGCTTGTAAGTTCCAGGGCTTATTCCTCCAGAGGGAATTTTTGTTCATTTTTTGTTTTCTTCTTTATCTATGCAGGACTAATACCTTGCTGTCAGCTTAGAAGAAAGCATGGCCTTGTCCCAAAGAACTTAACCACCATGAGCAGGAGGCAGTAAATGAAAGCAGTGGTGTTATGGAGAGGAAGGGGCAAAAGTTGTGCAAAGAAAAACCATGCAGAGGAGCTCAGGGTTCCCTTGTACCGGGTACTAGCACAAGATGTAGCAGTTCCGCACGGGGCTAGTCCTGTACAGCAGAAGCCAGGCGAGATAAAGGTGTGCTTTAAGCAAAGTGTGAAAATGCCTTGCCGAAGAGCGAGAAACTAGAGCTGTGTTTACCTGCAGCTAGAACCCACGAATGCTTTCCACAGAGGGGCAGAGTGTCTGGCTGGAATTTGAAGAGATTATTGCAATAAAGATACGTTGCATCAACTGGGGCCTTTATCAACAAGTTGCCAACTGCTTGTCAGAGTGCGTAAATATTGCTATCACTGCTTTAATAAAGGGAAAATGAGATGAGAGATGGGAAGGCTGAAATATTTGAGTAGCACCTAACTTTTATAGTGCCTCAGTTGAAGGGAAATTTTTCAGGCCTGCTGGTCATATGCGCTAGGAATTTAAGTGAAGCATGAATGAACTAGTATTTGGTGTGGTGGAATTTCAGTTGTCCTTATCTGTTCTGTTGTGACTCAGAATCTCATCTTCAATTAAGCCATAGTTAAACCCACTCTTTGTCTGGTAAATCTAGAAAATGTGATCTGCCTGTTAGCAACCCAAGTTCCCCTGCCTCTGGTCTGGACTGCCATTTCTGAGAGGCACAAACCCTGTCCGTCTCCAGGAGGTATTGGCTCTTTTCTGCTGGTAGGGAACCCTAAACGTCAATCTATCTTGTGACTTTTGAGAGTAACAAGCAAGACTCTCTCTGAGCTGCCCCGTCTCCTGTTGTTAGTATAGATGATACGTGGAGCTGCTGTTTTGCTCTCCGACTCGCAAAGCTTCGCAGAACTCCCAGCCTGTTGAAAGAGTGCCAGCACACTGTGGCGTTCAGTGAAACGAGCAGAGCCTCCTCGTAGCGACGGTCCCGAAGTATCCACCACCGCAGCCTGCAATTTCTCTTTTCAGACTGGCTGCTTGTGCCTGAACCAAGATCACACAGTGAGTCAGAGCTGGAGCTGGGAATAGAAGATAGGAAGCTCACGTTCATGCTGCTAGTCTGACCGCTGAGCCTGCAATGCTGAGTTCCTTGAGCTCAGTGCAGGCACAGCATTTGGGAATCCACCTAGTGAGAGTCATATGCTCCAGTGCAAAGGGGGGGGTGTGTGTGTGTGTGTGGAAAGCAGCACTAATAGTTATTTAATTGCTCGTGAACTTCCCTGACTAGAAAACAGGGGCAGTTCTCCCCACCCATATTTGGACTCTGGCACTTTACCAACTTAAGTCGTAGCCTAGCTCTTCGGCGTTTTTTGTTGGGTTTGGGGTTTTTTTAGTGAGTTCCTAGCTGCATCTGGAGTGCCAAAAAACTTTTTGCAGGAAACAGCAGTGTCATTTCTCCTTGTCAGTGACCCCAGTGAGTGAGTTCTCATCAGTTCAAGTGACAACAAATGCAGGTGCTTCTCTGCTTTTTCCACGTAGGGCGAGTCCTTTCAGCAAACTTTGGGAGGGAACAGCTGCTCACAGTGAAAACAAGACTGTCCTGCTGATCCAAGCTGAAATGTGACATGGAAATGGGATTTTTGACCTTGAGAGGTACGAAGTTGCTCAAAGGAGGGACCCTGTGAAGATTAAAAATAACTAGATCTTTATAATGCTTCTGCAACTAGTAGAGCTGGATGCACACATTGCAAAACAGAGGGCCAAATCTTTAAATAGTACAAACTAGCCCAAGTCTTTTGATGACCTGTCAGCTGAAGAACTGGCCCAAGCATTTGCAAACGTTAATTTAAGAACAGCTGGTTTTGTCAACTGCATTCTTGTCTCATTTTTCCTATCCTCTGCTCATGAGTGTTCACACAAAAAAAGATATTTGTTGATGCAGATGTTTAAGGCAGGCTGTTCTTTCCAAGGGTTCTCATCTCAAGGGCTGCATGTATGAGTAAGAGCGTTCATTTTCCTCAACTTGTGGTTCCGTTCAGCTATAGATGCCGATATAATGTCTAGATCTCTCTGTATAAGCATATACAGTCGGTCTCTCCCACACACGCCATGTGATTTTAAGCAGTCATCTACCATGAATAATGTCCAGGGGCCAGGTCACAAGCTTCCCATAGCATGGAATCCATTTGCATACAATCCAAGCAATTACAAGTAATGACTAGATTAGTAAAACCAAACAAAACAAGAAACTATTCATACTGTGGGCAATTCTCGAGCAGAAAGG
>NW_008825105.1:596072-597380 GCF_000699105.1 Pygoscelis adeliae
TGGCGGGAGCGGCTGCCCCTTTGACGGCCCGCGGGGAGCAAGGGGGAGCGGGGAGCTGCCGGGGTGGCTCGGAGGGGTCAGAGCGGCACTTGTACTTGCAGCCGAGAAGAGAGCCGCTGCTCTGCCGGGTCCCGACCGGGGACGATTGCTCTGCAAGGAGGAGGCAGTTCCAGACTCATCTTCGGTCCTTGCCGATGCTCCTTGCGATCCGGCGCTAGCTTTGCTGTGGGAAAACGAAAAAAAAAAACCTCGCGCGTCAGGGAGCAGAGCAAGAGGCTGCAGGTAGGGCTGCCGAGCAGTGCGTGCTGCACCTTTTCAGGCCTCCCCGAGCCCTGTTAACGCATGGATGTGGCACGAGATTTTTCCATGCTTTTCATTGTTACAGAGACATCTGTCGTGACCGAGTTCGTTTTAAAGATTATTGAACGGGAAAGGAGTTTGGGAAGCGTGATGTGACCGTGGACTTCCAGAAATCCCGAAGACTTGTGGGGACAGGTCAGTGAATCCTTAGAATCAAAGGAAGCCAGCGCTTGACAAAGGGAAGTTTTCACTGTACCTAATTGTAGGCTGTGCTCACATTTGCTGCCAGGTTAACCTGTCTCTCCCCTTCAGCTGTAGTGGCAGCTTGAGGAGGCTGTCTTCTTAAAAGTGGTACCTAAATGTCATAATGTGGATATTCCATAGATTACTGACTTTGGAATGACTAGAGACTTTGGTGGTAAAATGCCTTAGTTGTTTATGGTAAACATAAACTAAAAGACTAATTTGTCTTCCCACAGATGACAGCTTTAGGAGGAAGAGAAAAGCACTAGAATAAACTAATACTTTTACGCTGGTGATGGCCAGACTTGGCAGGATGCTTGATTTCATGCTTATGTTTAAAAAAAAAATAAATTGGAAGGGAAATGTATCAGGAACAGCTTTCCTGGTCCTCATCTAGAGGATGTCAGACTCATGAGCCGTACAGAGAAAGTGGCCAGGCTCAAACCATATCCCGTTCTGGCACAGTTCTAGTTCGAGATGTGGGTTCAAGAGAGCAGCGTTTGTATGTGTAACATGAGAATAACTAGAAATTTACAGAAATAAAACATGAGTAAGAACTTCAAAAGTACCCAAATGACCTGGGCATTGAAGTCATGCAGGCACTCCCAAGAAACACGTACTAGCCTTTAAACGTTTTCTATTATTCACCCTACCTGCAATTTTCTTTCTTTTTTCTTTTAAATATGTGATGCTACCTGGACTTTCTTGCATCATCTGTAGCTACTACCCTTCCACTCGGTGGGGTGTGGCTGGGGGGGGGGGGGC
>NW_008825105.1:597419-627837 GCF_000699105.1 Pygoscelis adeliae
TGCAGCCTTGTGCTTGGATTCCAGGCAGTGCCTTAAACTCTGGAACTTATTACCACAAAACATTGTGGAAGCCAAGAGTGCTTGGCTTATGGGATTTGAAAAAAGGATTAGAAATTTGATATGGATAACAAGAATCTCCAGAATTAATAGCAAATTAAATGAGAGCTTTACAATGGATATAAATCCCTGTATTTCAGGACATAAACCAATCTTAGGATTTAGTAGGAAACTTCTCCTTGTAGGGAGATATTTCTTGCGCTGTCTGCTGGTGGGTATATTCCCCTATAGCTTGTTACGTACGTAGCCTGTGCAGTGTCTGCTGAGAGAGTGTCTTGTCTTCTTGAAGAGGTTCCAATTAAAGTACCTGAACCTCAAGGTGTTTCCCAACATTGAGCTGTTGCCAGAATTCCCAAGCCACATGGCTTTGGGTAGAAGCTGCCTAGAGATAATTCATTTTCTGTGAACAAAGCAGTAGTCTTACAGATTCTAAGATAATCATCACTGTAATATGATAGAGTAGTAGTTGATACTGCAATGTACTCCGGACAAACTACACCGGCAGCATCTTTCTGAAAGTGCACAGTCAATTTTTGTCGGCAGTGAGAAATGCTATATCCATAGTGTGAGAAGCTGAAATCTCTGGACTGATCTCCGAGTTGGAAAATATAGCCTTTGGTCTGCTTTATCTTTGCCAGAGTCCGTAGAAAATACGGCTGTCCAGCGTAAACTCTTGATAACCTTTTCCCCAAACTGTTTATTTCTCTGGAGCACTCAGGTGGTAGTGTTTGGGTGGGGGTGTGTGTTTTTGTTTTTTTCCTCCGAGTTACACATCTCTGCTCTTCAGCTAAAGCCTCCGTATGTAGTTTAGGGCGATGGCTGGACTTGTGTGGCTGATGGCATTGTGAGCGCATGCTCTTAAAAACAAACAAAAAAATAACCTTAGCTGCCCCGTTTTGTAATGAAGCTGCTAGTACAAGCTTTGTTCAGAGTATGGACCAAAAAAGCTGGTCCTAAAAGCATCAAATCCATTGTATGTTGAAGTGACAGGCAAAAACTGCTCTTCAAACATAACTGTGTGGGTCTCCTTGCGTGTCTTTTTGCAAAGCCTCTTTGGCAATATTAGCCTGTCTGCCGAGTGCCTGCATCACTCTGAAAAACTTAACCCAGAGCCTTTTGTGTTGGATCCACAAGAAGCTCTGAGGGTTTGCAAATTACTTCTGAGGAATGTACAAAAGCAAAGGAAGACAAACATCAATGCTCTGTAAAAGTAGTCTTTATACGTGTTATTTCTAATCTACTAGATTATATTAGTCTCAATCTCTGGCTTCCATAGTTCTACACTGACAAAAAACGGTGTGAAAAGTTATGCCTGTGGCAGTTTCCTAACTACTCCCTTTCTAAGGAGTACTGCAGGCGGTGATGTGGCAGAGAACTTCAGAATGCTGCTGGGTTTGTGTATTCTTCCCTGGGCATTACTGCCGTTGGTTTGACTCAAGCTGCCTGTTAGTCTGTCCGGTCTGGTACCAGGCTAGACCGGTGCTAGGAGCTTGCTTAAGTGACAAGAAAAAACACATAACGGACATTACAAAGTACTTTGCTGCTGGTCTCTCTCTTTCTCGACGGCTATATATTCTCAGGCAATTTAAGCATATTTCATACACAGCAATGAATATAGTGCTAATGCACTCCTCTGACTTTAGTCTTTTCAGAGGTTTATACCACTTCTGTCACAGCGGGATTGTAGAGCTTTTCAGAGGAGCTATAAGCGGTGTGGGTACCATCTGTTTGTGTTTATCCTCCACCTTTCTCTATGTTGGAGCAGTTCATCCAAGGAGTGAAGGAGTGTCTTGTTTTGGTAGTTGACTGTTTCGGGTTTTCTTTAATGTGTGTGTTGCTATCTCCTTATCTTGGCTAAGGCAACATCAAAGCAAAACACTTGACCCATCGGGTGAAAGTTGTGGAGGTTTGTGATGGATTCAAGGCTACGAGGGAGCAGAAGCAAAAGGACCGGAGGGATGGGACGAGAGAAGCTGCAGGTAGTGGTAGGGGTGACCAGGCAATAATAGTTGTAAAGCCTAGTACCTCGAGAGAAGTAAGTGTGGATGGAGAGAAGTAAGATGGTATGGAGAGGGGTACGCAGAAACCAAGAAGAGTTATATCTGGTGAATCTCTGTTCACTTCTGCTGTTGCAAATAATTCCATCATATGATCATGCCCTGTGGCTTCTGCAGGAGGTGGGAGACAGCATAAGACAGCTACTTTTAACTAAAACTAACCCTAGACACCCAACCTGTGGAGTCTTGTGATCCTTCAGCCGTGCAGTTAAACTCATGATCGAGGTTGTGCTATGAGTGGAGCAAGGGTGTCATGAGAAGCTTGTGAGCAGCTGTCAACTATTTTCAATGTTGACTTGATTTCTGAATACTTAATATCAGACATCAAAGCTATCCATGTGAAAACAGGAACCCTAGGGCTCAGCTAAGGGGACAGAGACCCTCACGGAGGAATCCTTGCTTTTAAAAAACAGGAGGAAACTTTAAAGCAGTCTCTGCAAGGTAGAAGCAATATATGTGCTTGTAGAAGGCTACCTGTAAGTATGGATCTGCATAACGTAAAGGAAATCTTGCACTCACCACAAAGAAAACAATAGGAAGGTAGTAAACCAAAGGATTATTTTTGCAGTTCTGTGTGCTGATGCTTGTATTGTTCAGTCAAACCACATTTATCTGTATCTAAGACTAACAATGTGTTGAATCCATACAGCCTTTGAAACCTGTTCTATTTCTTGTGCTGCTGTTGCTCTTCACTGCTGTAAGAATCTGAGTCTGATCTTGTATTACAGAACTGCAGAAAATTGTTGATGCGTCTACCAACTCAGCTATCGAGTTGCTTGTTCAAAAAACATGACTAAGTGGAACTATAAAGTCACCATTTTAGTATTATTATTTGTATGCATGCTGTTCCTTGGAGGTCCTCAAATTCGTGCCCTTCCTTCTTGTTTTGATATCCTAAAATGTCAGTTCCTCTTGCAGTTCAAAAATATTTGTTTAACATTTTGCCAGCCTGCATAAGAGGAGAAACAGACCCCCGTGAATATTGTGTGGCAAAATAAGAAATGTAATGTAGGAATGTGGACCGAATGGCTTCTTTGTCTCAGTGCTGGAGCGCGGCTGGAACACACACAGCAATAAGCAGGTGCTTGATTTGCAGCTCTGAACAGTTTTTCTTTCTCCATGTACATGCACTAAAAGAAACTGCTGCTAGTCCAGATCTTAAGGACCTGGCCCTGTCTTTCCAGGGAAACCTTGTTTGAGTAACACATGAAATCAGCTCTGTTGATTTCAGAAAGAACCAGCTTCTGGTGACTTGCAGATGAATTCTCATAATTGCCAGGTTTTGAATACTCAGAAGGTGTAAGGATGGCCTCTGGCAAAATAATGAGGTTTATTTGAGAAAAGAAACTTAAAACAATGATGGGCATGGGGTTTGGTTTGTGAGGTCTAAGGTTTTTCTCTTCAATCAAGGAAGCAGATTTTTTTTCCACCTTCATTTTGTTGGAAGCTGATGTTCTCCATGGTGGTTTGTCTCCAGGAGCCAGGACTTCAA
Organism: Pygoscelis adeliae; assembly: GCF_000699105.1. Lineage (NCBI taxonomy): Eukaryota > Metazoa > Chordata > Aves > Sphenisciformes > Spheniscidae > Pygoscelis > Pygoscelis adeliae. The sequence continues at coordinate 601,026 of NW_008825105.1, forward strand.
GAAAAATGCAAATACAATGAGTGCAGTGACTCAAATCCGTGCAAGTTGTCAGCACTCAAAAACCATTAATGTTCTTGCAGAGCAGGCTAAAACCAACTTCAGGAATGATCTGTACATAGTTGTGGATAACATCTAAATCTTGCTTTGGATTTATGGGTTAAGACTTTTGGTGAAATGGTGCATGCGATAAAATCTGTGGAACACACTTTCTTTACCAAACATTAGGAGTGATTCCTGTTGGGATCTGACCTGCTACATCAAAGAAACTGAGGTGCTGGTCAAACCTCAAATCCAACAATATTCTGCCATCTCCTCCCAATCGCCTGCTTCTAATTTAGGCGCAATGGGCGGAACTGGCTCTTCAGTTAGATTTGAAGTGGATGGAAGTGTACTTTCTCAGTTCTCTGTCCTTTGTGCACAGAGACCAAAAGCCTCTACATCACTCTGGAACCTGTGTGTGAGTTCCCTGCTGGTGATTTTATGCTTTTTCCATCAGCAGTGCTCTGTCTGGAAATGCTGGGCTGTACTCTGCATCTGCCACTGATCCAGGATGTTACGCTGCTCCCTTTCCCCTCTGCCCAGGGCTGTAGTGCCACTTTTGTTGTGATCTGTTTGGAGAGGGGGTACCCAAGGTGTTTTGGTGATCTGCAGGACGTGAGCTGATGCTGCTGTTGATGAGCGTCCTCTGTTAGTGCTCTCCCTGCCTGTGTGGTGTACTGGTTATCGCTGTGTTACCTTGGTCTAGATTCTGGAAAAAATTCTCCCTTTGCTTTGAGCTGTGCCAACAAAATAAAGGTTTGTTCTGGTTACAGAGAGAGCTTCCTTGTAGGTCTATGGCGAGAGGCAGTTCATAAATACAAAGAGATGGAGCACAAAGGAACAATGAGATGACAGTGGCTTTCCAAGGCAGCAGTCTGTGTGTACCAGGTACTGGCTCTTGGCGTGACAGGGGAGGGCTTTGTGCGGGCACTGTTGCTGTTGGACGCCAGAGGTGCGTTTGGGAATGTTTGTGACAAACGACTCCTGTGTGCGAGGGGCGGTGGGAGCAGCTGGAGCAATGCTAGAACAAAAGGCTGCTGTGCTACAGCCAAGGCCGACTGAGCAATTAATGGGCCTGGAAGGGTGGCTTTTCATGAGAATTGACTAAAGCTAGGTTTAGGAGAGTGGCTAAATGTAGTCTGGAGGGGGGTCTGACCACGTGTATAAAAAGGAGAGCACAGGAATTACACAGGGGATAACTGGAGGAAGGGAAGGACGCTTCCCAGCTATTAAGTCTCTTAGCCCATGGATATTGTTTCAGGGGAAATTCTTGCAACCTCAGTGCTCGAGATCCATCTATCCAGACTGGACAAATCACTGGAGAATGTGCTGTTGGGAGCAGTCCTACAGCAGCCCCGGGGAAGATGATTCAACAGGGCCTCTTTCATCTTCGATTTCTGTGAACACAGTCTACATTTGTGCTGCCCCCAGATACTCCCATTCATCACTGTCTGTGGCCAATGTTGATAGCAGCGTATAAGCCTTTTGGGCAAGAGCAGGGAATGCTAGCTATCCCCTCTGCTAACAGAAGACTGTAACTGAGGCTAGTTAGCACATGCTGATGCACAACCAGCATGGCCCAGGACGGTGCTGGTGATAAGCCCTTTCCCGGCTCTTACTGGGCAAAGCCAGCATTGTGCCTGCCCGAGGTGCCCTGGCTGTTTGCCCAAGGCAGCCCAGAGCATGTTGCGGGAATATCAGAGGTCTTTCTGTTTGATTTGTAGCTCACTGAACTTTACTCCAGTAAACATGGGCAAGAGAGAGCCCAGCATGGAGAGAAAATCCTGCCTCTACTCGGGGTCTGAAATGCACAAACTTTAATTTATCCTCTGCCATTACAGCAGTCTTTTTCAGCAAGTGCTAAGTAACTTCAGTGCTCAGACCACTTTCCTGCCTGTCCTCCTTGATAGATGCAGTCTGTACTCTGTATCAGAGCAAGAAACTAACGATGTGCAACAAAAAGCCTGAGCACCCCTGCTCAGAGGGCTCTGCAAAATCCAGGGAGCTTTGAACTTGAACTCCATGCTTAATTACTAAAAAGCTAATAATTCAGGACTGGTATTCTTTCCAGGGCTCAAAATAGAAGTTAGGTTCCCGTTCGTAAGGAGAGACGGGGTGGTAAAAATGCCTTGCTCTATTCATATCCTATAGAAACGGCAGCTTTGAGCCTTGTCTTTTGAAAAATGGAAAACTCCCCTTCCAGATAGTCCGTGCTGCTTGTGTGAATGGCTATAGCTTAATGTTAAATGCCTGCATGTTTAGAGTCCATAACACATTAAACTGATAGTGAGAATGGGGAAAGGAAAAGGCTGCTTAAATTTCCCATAAAGATCTTCCAGTGAAACTTATCTGTCTTAAAAAATAAAATCTGATTGCTTCTTATCTTTGCAATTATCCAGGCAGTTTCAGGCAGAAGTAAAATCGCAGAATCTCGTGTTTTCAGACCCAGGCCTCATGACTGGTCTGTCATGATAAGGAAAAGACTCTCTCTGCTCCAGCAGCGATCTGAGGGCCCTCGTTAACACAGAGAAGTTGGTGTGCTGCAGGCAGAAGTCAGGGCTTGGCCACAGTTTTTGCTACCCCAGGCACATAAAACTGCTGTTCTTATAAGAAAGATCTCAGGACTCTGATATGTGGTCTTTGACCTTAATGCACCCCAGAGAAATCCTGTTATTCCTTGCACATGTGCTCTTCACCTGTCCCTTTGCCAGAGGGTGCTGGCCTGTGGCTAGTGTGACAGAAGGTGCCTTACTGACAGTCTGGCATATCAGCATAAACTCAACTCCACATGCTGCTGAAGCCAAGAGGGTGGACTGGGAACACGGGTGGCTGGAGAGCCAGCAAGCAAGGTGGAAGTGGTAATTCTGCCAGAGGGACAGGCGGCAGAGACAGCAGTACCTTACAGCAACTCCCAGTCCAAAGTATTTGGAGAGGTTTGCTTTATTCCCCCCCCCTTTGAATTTGTCCACCGTGGGTGGCTGCCTGTCCCACATTTGTTCTTGCACCAGCTCTGATACGAGCAGGTTGCATGATCTCTCCTCAGAGCGGGGGGTTAAAACCCAGCCGTTCCCAGGAGACCTGTGGGCTGCTGCTCAGCTCGCTCGCCTCACATGCACTCAGGGTCTGATGTGACTGATGGGGGTTCTGTACTCACAGCTGTCTTGGGGCTATTCCTCACGCTGCAAAGGCTCTTTGTCTCATTCAAACCCATGACCTCATTTTAGAGACAGAAAACAGAGAGGGAGAAACCCACCAACCTGCCAGCGGAGGTCAAAGGGCTCGCTGAGAGATATGTTAGCATCAAACTTCTCCGGCAGGGACACAAATAACTGGAATTGCAGACCAGAAAATTACCATGAAAAAATGGACTAACTACCATGTGATTACAAAAGAGCCCATTAGTTCTGTGTGTGTCTAGGATTCAAAGTATATCCTTTGAGGAAGAGCACAAGGTCATGCTCCCAAAACTTTAAGCAAAAGGGACTGTATAAGTCTGTGCCTGTTGCTCTCCGAGGACTGCCATGCGTGGAGTTTTAGCTGGTTGCTCTCCTCCCTCTTTTCTAGGCACAGACCTCGGCAAACATGACTTCTGGCAAAATGAGGGAAGGTTAGATTTCAGTGTTACGTGGCACCAGTTCCCGTTGTGGTTAAATTTGTCAGATCCCTCACTGCTACTTTATAATCAGCCTGTTGGGGTACTGTTTGGGCTAACGAACACCCCTTCAGCCCTCCTGCCGGGGCTCGGCAGTTTGTTTCTGCAGCCAGACTGGCTGCTGCTGGCCCAGGATCCATGGCTGATGGTCTGGATTTGCAGTCTCACATGTCAGTGCCAGCCGTAGCCTTTGCTCTGGCCCCTGGTTTTTGCTAGTACATCAGAACTGTCCTCTCCACCCAAGGCTGGTCCTGAGACTCAGCTGGCCCCTTGACTGTCACAGCTTTCCAAATAAAGCCAGAAATGAAGCTCTGTCGTGAGGTAGAAGTCCTAGAGCTGCCTTGGAGCCACAGTGTGCCGGTGGCAGGAGGAGCCGAAGTACGGCATTGGCTTGCTGAGGAGTCAGACGTCCCGTTACGCAGCATTTGTGCTTTGGTTGGAAACAAGAAGTTCCAATTTCACTTCCCATTTTCCCAGCCCTGTGAACAGACATTGCAAAGCAGATGCGATAAAGCAGCTCTGGTTTCTGCCTTCCCATCTCTTCTCTGTAACAGATAGGGAAATTATTCTCTTTATACTCAGCACTAGTGATTAAAACTCAGAAGTCAGGTGTCACTGTTTTCAGTGCTAAGGTGACCTGTGTAGCATGCAGTGGGACAGCCATGTGTTCTCTGTACGCGGTAACAGTCTTCCACCAGAACTGGTTTGCTCTTCTCTTTGCCGGTTCCAGTTTGTTGGGGTAAGTGCTTTACTATCTGCTTTCCCTGTTTCATTCCCGGTGATCATTTCTCCCTAAGAAGGATTACAGTAATGCAAACCTATGAAATCTCATGTGCTTGCTTAGGCAGGGCTGGTGGACAGAGGACTTCACACCTCAGAATAGGGTGGTGATGACCAGCACAAAAGTTCACGTGCTATTTAGGTTGCTGCAGTGGAAGAAAATACAGAATTCAATGTCCAAGTAGACAATTCACAGAGTTTTGGCGAGTGTGGTCTTTCTTTGGCTTTGCTTTGCCTGTGGGGGCACCGGTGAAGATGCCATGAGCCTTAGACAAGCCTGCTGTCTGTGTTAGGTGTTCTGCAGGGGTTTTGAAGGACTGTCCGGCTGCAGGGCTCTGGGGACTCTGTAGGTAGCATGGGGTGACAGTGCTACAGCCTGTAGTCAGGGGCACTGCCGGACCCCAGCCCTGATCCCCGGCAGGAGAGGGTCGGGCGTTCCTCCATGGCTGGGTGCAGACTCTGCCTTTGCAAGCCTTGCCTCCGATGAGGATGTGTCCATGGGTCCGTCCGGGCACAGCAAACGCATCCCAGAGCCTCCCTCCGCGGGGGAGCGCGGGTGGACAGGACTTGCAGCCCGGCGTTATCGGGGCCGGCTCTGCTGCGGGGTCCCGGGGGCGGGGGGGGTCTGAGCCACCTGTTGGAGTTTCACACATGGGGAGGCTGCTGCCCTTTTTAACAGTGTCTGTCTCTTTTTCCTCGCCCCTCGCTTCCCGGTATTCCCTTTACAACCAGCCCATTGTGCTGTGGGCTGGAGCAGCTGGGTGGAGTGTTTCAGGCTCAAGTGTAATTTCAGTGCCTTTAAAAGCCTTTGGAAGGCGCGCTTTTTTTTTTTTTTTCTTTTTCCCCCTGAAGAGGACAGCAACGCCAACAAGGGATAATTTGATGGATTACTCTGCGGGGCTGAGGGGCTCTCCTTAATCCCCTTTGTGGGCCTGTTTGACTAGACGCGTAGCAGAAGCCCCCAGCCTCAGGCAGAGAAAAGGCGGCTCAGCAGGGTAGGTTTTACACACTGACATATAAATACGGGCCCTGGTCATGTGGTGCCGGATATAATCTCTGCCCGTTACCACGCTGCGGAGAAGGGGGGCACCTGGAGGGGGCTTATTTTTTCCCTTTCCAGTTCAATTTACATTTTTATTCTTCCGCTAAAAATAATAAAAAAAAGATGAGGGGGTGGGGGAGAGGCTGACTCAGACCAAATGCTAGGGTGATGGGCACAGGACTTAAACACCAAAAATGAGCTCAAGTGAAAAGCAGAACCAGATCGTCTCTCATTTCCCCTCCCGCTCCAAAACAGGGGCTCTTCTCATGAATAAAAGCAAGAGCTTGGGTCATGCAGTAGCAAAACAAAGCTGTAGCTCTGATGTAGAGCCAGCCAACCTTGTCTGGAGGTCTTGAGTTGTTTATAGCAGACCTGACGTCGACTCAGGAAAGGGTGACCAGAAGGAGTGTGGCTCTTGAGAGCGGAGGCTGAAAATGCTGCTTCTTTGGTTGCATTGCATGTGTTTAGGAGTGTGTGAGGCTTCTGTGTGCTTAATGAAGTTTGGTGATTAGATGCCAGTCCTGAGCGGGTAAAACGCTGCGAGACCATCCTACCGTGTGGCAGGCACAAGCAGTCCCATTGCGGTTCCTTCAGCACAGTCTGAAGATCCCTCTGCAGCTGAGCTCAGCTATGGGATATTTATTGGGGCACTCAGTCCTTCATCGTATCACAGCTGAACTTGGCCCTCCAGTGCAGTCATCTTTTGCAGTGTCCCTGATGGAAATGGGGCTGAGCTGCAGACCAGCAAGGCAAGGTTTCAGCCCTTCAGCCTTGGCCCCTGCTTGTCTGCAGAAAGCACGGTGCCCAGCTCCTCTCTGCACCCTGTCTTATCTTGGCCACGCTCCTCCTAGCGTGGACTGCAGCAGGATCTCCCAGGCAGCCTGCAGCCCGTTGCTGCCGCTGGGTTAACGTGGCCATGACGCCTGCCAACTGCAGGAGAGTTAATGACACCCGCTGGCATCGCGGTGTGCGCTGGGCTGATGTCTGTCTGTCCCTTTGAGAAGCACAGCAAGCTCCGAAAGTGTCAGCGTGGCCTCCGCTGAGTCAGTGACCTCGTTAGTCAGACAGGCGGTTCCTGTTTGCAATGGCGAGGGTAGGAGGACGGGCTGGAACTGGCCACTCTTTGCTGCTGTATCTTTTCTGCTGGTCAAATGGGTGGGCACGGGAGCTACGGTAGCCAAAGCCTGGGAGAAATCCTCCTGCCAGGAGCAATTCCTTTGCCTGCCAGAGGAAGAAGCAGGTTGTGGGACAGGAGGTCAGTGGAGCCTGTGGGCTGCCCTGCTGCCTGTTTGATGTTTGTGTTGTGAGGATAAAGAGTCCACAGAGCTATTGACATGGCTCCTGAAAGGAGCGCGAGGTACCAGAGACATGCAGGGTGAAGGGTAAGCGGGCCAGATCTTTCTCCACCCTGGAAAGCATCCTCTCTGTATGATAGGCAGAGCGAGGACAGTGCTGTTAGCCTGCCGGGCTGGGAAAGCATCCTTTCCTAATGCCCATTCTTAACAAATATTTTTACCTTCTCATCCATCTTATAGGGACCTTGCTGTCCATAGGCTTTCCCTAGTGCCTTTGCTTTTTTCAGTTAATCAAAGGGGGACAAACAGTGACCTGTTTCACATGCCCTTGCTGCTTATTGTAAAACATGGAAGATGCTCAACAGTCACTTGCCCTCAGAGATGCACCTTTACCTGAAGGAACCACTGATACCAGAAAAAAAATGCCTCCCAAAGCTTCTGCAGACATGAACCAGTCCCTTGGGCTGGTTCTGGAACAGCTCAGCCCTGCTAACCATCAGGACTAACCAGCCTCCCAGGTTAGGAGGGCTAAGGATAGAGGGAAGGTTACCGGGTGGCTTGTGCCCCACATCTGCTCCCTGGCAGTTGTGGATGTATCCTGATAGCTCTGAAATGACTTGCACTCTGTGGTCGAGGCAGCAGGAACCTGGCAGGGCCTGAGATTGCATCTCCAACTCCATCTCGGTGAGCCGCAGCCATCCGCAGGGAAGGTGAGTGGCTTGGTGGTTATGGGAGACAAGAGCTTTGCTCAGCATCTGAATGGGTACGGTCTGGTTTAGTGGCCCACAGAAAGTGGGAGATGCAGCCCCCTGAAAATCAGCTGCTAGCTGCAGGTGCTTAAAACTTGTCCCCTTCTTCTCTCTTTGGCTTCTTGCTTTCAATTCACAAAGTGGAGATGGTAGTGAACTGCCTTCAGTCTCAGCACGTGTGTCTGTTGGGCCAGGGATCAGTCTGTGCATCGGGAGAGCAGTGGGCACAAAAGGGCCTGAACTAAGCTCTGGCTTTTAGATAGCTCTGCAAGCAGGATGATCACGATGTAGGTGCTGCAAGGAAGCAATTCATAAAGTCATAAAATCATGGAATTGTTTAGGTTGGAAAAGACCTTTAAGATCATCAAGTCCGACTGTTTTGGAAACCAACTTTTCAAATGAAACAAATTCACAACTCTGAAAAGGAAAAAAAACCCAAACCAAAACAATTGCAGTGTAGCAGGAAAGAACCGACCTCCAGTCCTGACAAATTCAGATGTCTCCCTTTGAACCAAACTGCATGGAAGGTCTTCTGAGCTGTCGTGGGGACCTGCCCCTTCCCATAACTCTGGATGCATCTCTAGCATCTAGCATTTGTCCTGGATTAATATATCCTGGTGTCTGGGCTGCTGGACGCTGTGCTGTGGGGTGAGGGAGGGAATTTCAAATGGGCTGGGGCGCCCGGGTCTTCCTTGTTCTTGTCTGAGGGGATTTCCGCTCTGTCCCTAAGCTGAGCTGCCGACGCCGATTTAATGGAGCCCCTGAGCTCAAAGGAAACGCAGAGTTAATTCAGAGAGACTAAATAAATCGCCGTTCTCCCATCCCTGCTTAATGACCACTCTCCTCTCCCCACACTGTGAATGGGGTCAAGGAGATTTGGGAGGGGAGGGGGAAGGGGAGAGGGTCAGGAGAGGTCAGGTGAGTTTTCCATTTCATCCCCCGCAAGCCTGCCAGAGCTATTCTCCATGGTGTATTTCACATTCAGCTGCAGTGAATGGACACTGATAGCTGTGAAAGGATCTGGCACTGTATGAACAGCCCTTCCCTAAGCGCTCGCTCTTGTGCTCTCTCCCACCCTTTCTTCCAAAGGGCTTCCAGGGAGCGGGGAATTAATAACATTCATAAAGAGCCCCTTGGAAGGTTGGAAATGTAACGTTGTGGTTATGAATGGAAGCCCAGTGGCTAGCAATACCCTTCGCCCTCCCCTCTCTCTGCTGCCCATTGGGAATAGATTTCTGCATCAACCCTGCTGTGCCACGGGGAGGGAAGGTGCGGGTCCGTATCACCTGGGAACTGCTGGACTGGAGCAGCCCCCGCCTGAGCTCCCCGCACAGCACCATCTCCTGCCTCCAGCACTGGCCAGTACCAGCTGCCTCGGATGCTTCTCCAAAAAGCTAAGGCTTTTCCTTTTCCTTTGCTAAGGCAAAGGTTTTTGTGGGGTAACTTTTTTGCCTTATAAGACAGAGCTCAGGTTATTACAGAGCCCTGACAGGTCACAAATAGTTGATTAATCTAATTCTCTGTTGTCTGATCGTTACTGTGGCTGTTTGTTGAACTGCGGGGTAGGTGCACGACCGTCATAAATCAGAGAGGCTGCTACCACATTTAATAACATCTCTTGTCCCTTCTGCACCCGTGTGAGAGACTGGAAGGATTATGGAGTGGCAGGATATGGATTCTTCTGAGGAATAAATGAGTTTTTCTCTGCCACGTAACTACACCCAAATTTTATTTTTAAAATGTCCGTCCCTCAATCTTCATTCTGTCAAAGCACTGTTTAGATGCGATTACTTGTAAGATCCTATGTTGGAAAGATCTGAGGAGATTGGGAGGAGGAGGGACTTCTTTCAGTCTTTGCTCGTGCGTGTCCATCAGCGCCCTGCACGTAGGCCACTTTCTTCAGGTGTCTCGGGGTTTGTTGCTTCTAAAAGCGAAAGGTGTGGTTCAAAGTCGGTTAGCAAGGGCACACAGCAACGTCTGCGCCGGCTGAGAGAAAGGAAGTGGGAAGTGAACTTCTGGCGAATGTGTTACTTCGTGTAAATGAGTCCGTACACCTGACATCAGCAGCGAATTCAGTCCTATTTCCGCGTGCGTGTTTGTGTACCTGCTGGTGCTTTTCTCAAGTTCAGATCATGGGTTTCCTCAAGCAGGGCCTTGCTATGTCTCTGTACCACATCAAGCACAGGAAGATATTTGTCAAAACTTTTTCTGTAGCGCGTGAGCAGGGAACAAACTCTGAGCCGGGGAAATGCATGAATCCAATCTGCTGGCCCATGTTTCCAGAGAAACGGGCTCTTGGAAGCCGCTTTCCCTGGCTTCATCCCTTCTCCTCCTTCTTGCTCCCTGTTAGTGCTGCTAGGTGAGTTGCACTCTGCAGAGGCAGACTGCCTGGCTTCCTCCCTGTCCTTCTGAGTGCTTAAGCAGGAGAGGAGAGAGGGGACAGGAGACACCAGGACTGCAGGAGCTGCAATCCTTTCTGCTTTGGTTGCCATTGCTGAGAAGGCTCCTCTGTCCAGGTGGGTGGCAGAGAGCCCTCTCCAGGTTGCCTTTGTCCGGCAGTGTGCTGCTTTGCTCCTGCCCCCAGGACCCGCCCTCCTACCTGGCTGCCAGGTGAACCAGCCTCTCAGAGTTGATCTGTTGTTTCTCTGCAGAGAAAGGAAAGGAAAAGTTTGGTTTGCAAGCTTAAAAGTAAAACAGAAACCCTGGGATTAAAGATGCTTTACTTCTCCTTGGGGAGGGAGAGGAAGAGTCTGAACGCTCAGCAGCAGATGATGTCCCCATGGCACGACAGCTCGGTGAGCAGCTGTGAAAAAGCCCCACATGCGGCTCCCTTCTGCTTCTGTGTGCAGGAAACCTTACACAGAAGGGCTGGTATGCCCCTTTTTGGAGGGGCTGGCTGTTATCCTTGTCAAGGTGCTTGGCACTGTGCTCCGTAGGGAAGGACAAATGCTGTCCCTGTTGTAGAAGTTTGCCAGAGGGCAAGAAGTGCCTGCTGTCGTGCAGCTTTTTGGACCAGCCACCCCATGCCTGACTGTGAAAGGTCTCCCCATCACAAGATGCCAGATCCCACTGGGCTGGACAGGCTGTCGCCAGGTCACTTGGGTGTGATGTGTAACTGCTGCTGTCAGACCAGGATCTCCCAGCTAGGAGATGGTTTGCCTAAGTGACTCCTTCCATGTCAGGACAAAGTTGTAGAGCACCAGGCTCAAACCAGTCCTCCTGCATAGTCTGCCAGATAAATTGTCCTAGAAGAGATTAGCGGTTGAAATGAAATGTTTGGTCTTGCTGCTGGGACTGTTATTTAGAGCCAGACTGTTACTTGCAAAACTGCAGGGAACATCTCATTGTCTTTAAAAAGAAAATATAATCCCATGTACTAAATGTCTCTGCCAGCTATTTGTGAAGTACCAGCAGATCAGCAAGGGAAGGTGACAAATGTTAACACCAGGGCAGGGCTTTGGGCAAAGTTCGGATGTGAGCCCAGACCTGGCATTTCCTTCTGAGCTGGTTTGGGGCAGCAGGGGCAAAGCACTCTGCGAACAGTGGCCTCGTAGGGCTGGTGCCTGCAGCCTGTGTTTGCTCAGCACCTTGCGCGAGGGGCCCAGGCGCAGGTGTGGTTGTGGTGCTAATAACACACCAGCGCGACGTGTTATCAGGAGGCAGGGAGGGCCCTGAAACCAAACCCGCGTGTGTACCTGCAGCTCGGTTCCACCTCTGCTTGCCTGCAAACTACTTAAGTAGCTTTTCCTGAATGCTGTGTACCCGGGCTGGGCTGGGCTGGCTTTGGGGAGCGCAGCTCGGTTGAGCTGCGGGGATCACCTACTTGTCACTGCTCTGCGTGGAGGAGGTGAGTCCTGGCTTCTGGCTCGCTTTCATCCTGGCTCCTGCGAGCCTCCTGAATCTTCCTTTTCCATCCCTCTGCCCCTGTCCTTACAGATCAACAGTTCAGGTGATTTTCCTAGTCTGCACTGGCATTTCTTTCCAGCTAAGCCAATCCGTCTCTCTGTATTCCGTGAACAAAATAAAAAAAGTAATTGATGGGTATTGGGACAAAATGCAATTTAAACAGAAAAGGGTTCATTATCTGTTGCAACTGTGCCTACGACTTGGTTGCTGTTGACAACTTCTCACCTCTGGCTGTGCATGGGTATTGCCTCTGGGTACACTGGGATTTATTTTTTCGTTAAAGCCTTCCGAGGGTGTGGAGGGTGAAGAGACAGATCTTCTCTTACCTGCTGATAAGAAATTCAGCCTCTCTGCCTCAACTTGAAATTCCTAGGCAGTCAGGGAGATGGACAGATTCCTGCTTCCTCCCCAGTGCTAGTGAATCAGTGCTAGAGATGTCACTGCAATAAAAGGAAAGAAAAGCATTTTTTTTCTCTGTGCGTGTGTGTGAGACATCTTTTACTTAATGTTTGGGGTTTGCCTTGGGTTAAGTGCCCCTCTGTAAGCCCTCCAGACCCTGGACTACAGCAGACAGTGGACACTACATCTCCCTTCCAGGTCTAGCTCAGAGTGATGGTGGCTCAGTTAATTTTGGCTTGTGAGTCTGCTTCCTCTAGCTAACAGCACCGAGGCTTGTGCTGCTGCAGCTGGAGGGCTGCAGCTTAAATTCCTATCCCAAGGCTGTCAGCCAGCTGGGCACCCATCATAAACGAATAAGGCTGAGATATCCTGTGTCTAGCCCACATCTAAGAAAGGTGGTTGCTGCCCCCAATCGCTTCCTTGCAGATAGAGTGCATCTGAAGTAATGCTGAGCATATCTGGGGCCTCTGAGTATTCCTTTGAAGCCATGTCTAGTGATTAAAGGAAAACTGTTGTTCCCCCTCTGCCGTTAGTTTGCTATTTGACCTTGGACAAGTCATTTAAATGTTCACAGTTGTTAAAAGGAGATATCTTTTGTGACAGTTGAGGTCTAAATGAATGTGGAGGGGGAAGGTGAGGGATCCTGGAAGGAAAATAATCAGTACTTATTGTGTGTAATTGGCAGCCTGTCAACTCCTCAGCTCAGGAGTGGTGCCTCTCTGCAGCAGCAAGAGGCGGAGAGCGATGCTTGCATCGTTGTAAAACCCTCATCGCCACGCTCCCAGCTTCACCCAGTCATCTCCCTGTGAGTTATTTGGCTGATGGCAAGAGGGGAAGAAAGAGAAAAGGGAGAATGCAGAAACTGTCCCAGCTCTACCTGTCTACTAACACTTGTGCAGTGATGGAGGTCAAATGCATGTGCTCCGTGAAGTTAGGGAACACCAATTTGCACCATGTTTGGGGATAACATGGAGTTTTATCTCTGCCCAGTGTAGCTGTGGCAAGGCTGTGGTCTAGCACACTGCTGGTTCAGCGGCTCCTCCTGCGTACACACTTCGCATCCCTCTCGGCCCTCTGACAAGCAGCCGTTCAGCTCTGCGAGGTCTGACCCGCTCCGCCAAGCATGGCCTCCAGCACTGGTTGCCTCAGCGTGCTGAGGAGGGAGGCGAGCGTTGTCCTGGAGATGTTCCCTGTAGAAGTCTTTTCCTCTCCACTGTAATTGAGGCAAAGAATTTAGAGGGGGGCCGGGCTGCAAAACTGGATTTTCACCTCGTTTCTTCTGATGGGTTCACTCTCTGCAGCTAAGTAAGGGAAACTCTGTACCAGCTAGCTGCTCTGGCATGGAGGGGGTGTACAGGCAGGCAGGTACGCAGTTACAGCTTCCCCGCAGCCAGGGAGGGAGCAAGCGGAGATAAACTCCTCCGCCTGCGTGTCTCACATTCTGTTCATCCTCCTTCATCCAAAGGACCCAAAGCACTTGGGGGCTGCGCTCTGGTGGGACAGGAGGCAGAAGCTTCTGTGCAAATTGGGAGCACACTGCGCAGTCCAGAAATGTGTCACAAGCTGAAGCACATTCAGGCCAGCGGGACCTGTTATGCCTTGTCCCCACAGAGAAACTCAGTGGTGGCTCATTTAGTGTGAGAAGTTAGACCACGTGAATTCTGAGAATTAGACTGCAGTTTGTTTTACTCCTAAATTGATGTCTGCGCAGTAGCTTAATGTCACCCCTCTTGCTAACCCATTCTACCTCCCCCAGCATAACTACAGACCATCTTCCCAAGATGCTTTTAGGAAAACAGCAGTTTGGTGGACTAGCCTGGATGCTGGTAACCCTGCAGGATTTCTTACATTTGTAGACTGACATAGTGGCAAGGCTCATGACAGGTTTCTAAAAGGCATCTGCTTACTCTTGCCTTTGCTGCTTAGCCCCTGTCCTGATCTGATGGCCTCTCCCCTCTGAAGAAGGCAGTAGAGAGGGAGCATGTTACAGGGCAAATAAATGACTCAGACTAATGAGTAAGGTAATTGCCGTTCACTGTTAGATGAGGCTAAAGTGGGTCAGGTTTGTTTGTGAAACTCCATGGAGGCACCATCTGTTCTCTGTGCCCCATCTCAGGGGCTGGAGACAGGATTTGGGTGAAACTGCTTCCCTGGGAGCCTGCAGAGCAGCACGGAGGATGCCCCGGTCATTAGGCAGTGGCGTGGGTTTCTAGAGGTGACCCTGTGTGACTGCCGGCGAGTGCCTGCAGCCCTGATCCTCGAAGGGGACTCTTAATTGATTTCAATGGGAGAGGGGGACCCTAAATCCTTTGTCTCTCTGCTACAACTGCCCATCTGTAAGATGAGGCTGGACAGGACACTGAGAGGTCATTAGACCTCCCTTAGCCTGAAGGCGGGATTGGATTTTCCCAAACCATGTCTGAGAGGTGCCTGTCTCACCTGTCACAAGGCTTGGAAAGAAACCTGGAACTAATGTAGTTCATGTCTTTTAACCCTGCCACTCTCCCAGATGTCCTCTCTTCATCCTCCCATGCCTGCGAGCCTGTTGGGATGGGGACCGTCTCTTTCAGCGATGACGTGCCTGTGTGGTACCTGGTTTTAACCCTTTCCTCTGCCCTGGACCCCTCTGTGTCTAACAAGCTCTCTCTTCTCTCAGACCACAGCATGTGAGCAGAAGGGGAAGCCTGGAGTGGGATCCCTGCCTGCCCACGCCTGGACTTGACATTGCTGGAGCCACATCTTGCAATAAGAGGAAGGGGAAAAGATGGTTCATTCACCGTTGCTAAAAATGGGAGGCAGCATCTGTCCAGCAGACCAGGAAGGAAAGCTCCAGACCATGCCTGTGGGGCATCCCTGGGAGTGCCGCAGCCAAAGCGACACAGCCCTCTGTCAGTAAGGGGTGTAGGGGCAGCACGGCTCAGAGAGCCTGGGTCAGCATGCTCTTCCACAACCGCAAGACCCAGCTCCTGCTGGTCAACTCCCTGACGTTCGGCCTGGAGGTCTGCCTGGCTGCAGGGATAACCTACGTGCCTCCGCTGCTGCTGGAAGTGGGTGTGGAGGAGAAGTTCATGACCATGGTTTTGGGTAGGCAGTTTTTCTCTCATCTTTGAGGTGCTTGTTTCCCCTTCGAGTCTGGAGGGCAGGGGCAAGTAAGGGCATGGAGGCTTGTCTCTGCAGGGTGGTTGTAGGGCTACTGTTATATCAGGGCAGCCTTGTGTTTGGAGGAGGGGGCTGTGACCCAGTGAAGCTTACTGAGTTCCTGAAACGTCCCAGGCTTTTTTTACAGTGCATACAGACCAGTGTTCTCCAGATCTGTCCCCCTAACACCACCTCTTTCTCTTTTCCAGGGATAGGACCTGTCCTTGGCTTGGTTTTTGTCCCGCTGATCGGATCCGCCAGCGACCACTGGCATAGCAGCTATGGCCGAAGGCGACCTTTCATCTGGATGCTTTGCCTGGGAGTCCTGCTGAGCCTCTTCGTGATCCCACATGCCAGCAGCCTGGCCAGCCTGTTTGCCCTCAACACTCGCCCGCTAGAGATTGCCTTCCTCATCCTGGGCATTGGGTTACTGGATTTCTGCGGCCAGGTCTGCTTCACTCCGCTGGAGGCCCTGCTCTCAGACCTCTTCCAGGAGCCAGACAACTGCCGCCAGGCCTTCTCCATGTATGCCTTCATGATCAGCTTGGGGGGCTGCATCGTCTCCCTGCTTCCAGCCATTGACTGGGGTGGCAGCTTTCTGGCCCCGTACTTGGGAGGGCAGGAGACCTGCCTCTTCAGCCTCCTTACCATCATTTTCCTCGGCTGTGTGCTGGCTACGCTCTTTGTGACAGAAGAGGCAGCCACCCAGGCAGATGTTCTGGATGGCCCAGCGCTGAAGGACGCTCCCCCTAAGCCCTCACCTCCTGCGTGCTGCTCTTGCCAGCTCTCCAGGAGCTCATGTCTCCTGCAGGCCAGGCATATAATGCAGGCCCTGAGAAACCTCTGCACGCTGGTGCCACGGCTTCACAGCCTCTACTGCCGCATCCCCAAGGTCATCCGGCGCCTGGCTGTGGCTGAACTCTGCAGCTGGATGGCACTCATGACTTTCATGCTGTTCTACACAGACTTTGTTGGGGAAGGGCTGTACCACGGCGTCCCCAGAGCCAAGCCAGGCACAGATGCCAGACGCCACTACGATGAAGGTGAGAAGTGAACCAGCTGCTCTGAGGCTGCAGCAATTGTTCCCTAGGACAGGAGCGTTTAGTGGGAGCTAGGAATGGGCTGAGCTCTGCTAGTAATGCAAAAATACGTTACAGGAAACTAGATTTTCTGCAGATGGGTCAGGAAAAAACCTTCCCCCATGGCCCCCAGAGCATTGCACAGTGGACCAAATAGGGAAACGCCTCTTTGTCCTCCGAGCTACCTAGCACAGAACTAGATCTGGCAGTGCAGCCCTGGCCTGGGGCTGAAATTGTAAAGTGGCAGAATGGTCTGGCAGGTTACATGCTGAACAGGACGTATCTGGCTCTGTCTGCAAGCTGTGGTTGCTGCTGCCAGGTCCCTTCACTGCTCTTCCCTTCTTTTTAAATGAGGGGTGATGGTGCTCCCCATCTCTTGGAGAGCAGGGGATGGAAAGCCAGGACATGCTTAGTAGCAGTGAGGTGGGCTTTGCTGCATCTTCCTTTCATGCTACTGTGAGGTTCTCATCTCACACCTGTATCTGGGGTGCGCTCGAGCAGCTTCCCCCATTCTCACCCCTCTCTCCAGTGCTTTCTGATAGTGCTCACCACTGGAGTCTGTAGCTGCCATGTCCACATCATGGGATACAGCTCACTGCAGCACATTACCTGCTTACTGTTGTTGCCTGCTGTCCTGTTTTGGCTGCTGTGTTGTGCCAGAGCCTTGACTCTCTGCCTAGAGAGTCTTCTTTTCCTCTCCCTGATCTAAGTCTTTTATTCTTGGAGGCACCTTCCCAGCCCTCCTCCTCCGTCTTGCCCTCTGAGTTTTCCACTCACTGCCTCCGTGAGCTCTGCAGTACACTGCCTCTTTGTGCTGAGTGTCTGTTTAACTTACAGGGAGCTTAATTATTATTTAACACTTGCACTGTATAGCTTCCAGCAGGTCAGGACTCCATTGTGCTAGCTGTCATAGAAACATGTGTTGAGTAATGATCCTTGCTCCAAAGGGTTAATGGTTTTAATTCCCTGAAATCTGATAGATCTTTGCAAAGGGTAAGGTCCGGATTGCTACCGGATACTGCAGTCGTTTAGTGGATGTTGTATACTTTACCTTGGCTTAAGCACAATTCCTTGTTCCTTTTGTTCTGTTGCTGGTTTTGGCATCTGATAACAACGGATCCTGGTTCATGAGCAGGTGACAGACAGATCCTGGGTCAAGAGTAGGAAGGTGCAAACAGCAACCACTTCCAAAGACAAGAATAGCATTTGGATTCCTATCTCCCATTGCCCCTCTGGTTAGACTGGGGTGCCCAGGAGCACGTGTAGGAAATACTCGCTGCTGGTGGAGGGTGGGAGCTGCAGTCTGCCTTGTGCAACCCAGGGATATGTTAGGTGATGCTGCTCTGCTTCCTGACCCAGCCATGTGGTTGTCAGGGCTGTTTGCGGCTGTGCCACACTCTGCGTGGACTGTACTGGGTTGGGCTCCAAAGGGAGAGGGAAGGAGGCCCAAAGGTGTTTGGCTGTGTGAAGCCTGGGTGCAGTCATGGCAGCGTCTGTCACCACTTCTGCTTACCTGCAGGTGTCCGGATGGGTAGTTTGGGCCTCTTCCTCCAATGCGTCACATCCATCTTCTTTTCGACAATCATGGACCGGATGGTGAAGCAGTTTGGGACGCGGGCGGTCTACCTGGCCAGCGTGGTGTTCTTCCCCGTGGCTGCCTTCGTCATGTGCCTTTCCCACAGTGTCATCATCGTTACCATCTCAGCTGCTCTGACGGGCTTCACCTTCTCTGCACTCCAGATCCTGCCATACACACTGGCATCACTGTACCATCACGATAAACAGGTAGGGATCTGCTCCAGAGGGCAGTGTGCCAGGTAGCTGTGAGGACAGCTCGGCCAGCCTCTTTTGCCACTTGTAGCTGGTACAGTCAGTTCAGCCCATGGAGGAGAAACACATGCCTATGTACAAAGGTTTTCCACATGTGCCTCTTGTCTCCAGGCTGTGTCTTCTCTGAAGATTCATCTGAAATGGAGGAGATAAGAGAGTTTAGCATCTCCTTCCTTAGGCATCCCCTGCTCACAACAAGCGTTATGCAATTTTAAAAAGTGGGCAGTGGGTAAGATGGGAGAAGTCAGCTAGGATTGGTGTATCAAAAGGGATGTCCTATGTTCCTCTGTGTTTTGCATACTTTTAGGGAAACTGGTGCAGGTTAGTTATACCTGCGTGCGTTCTGCAACCAAGTCACATCTGCAGCACTGCCAACCTGAGGTGCTAAAAAGCTCAAGAATTTTCAGCCCTTCGAGGTCCTGCTTTCCAATTTTTGTCCATAGCATGAAGATCAGTAAAATGAAAACTGAGGTTCTTCCTATTCCCCTAGCTCCAAGAAAAATAAACGTTGTGAAACTTTTCACACCAACACAAAAGCTAGTAATCCTGTCCCACAGATGTTATCCTTGTGGAAGAGTCCTAGGAGGTTCCTGAGTTGCACACTGGATTAATAGGAGTTTCTCTTGTGCTGCAAATGCAAAATTAATTTGTGGTTTGAGAGCAGTTCTTTCATCCCAATGGCAGGCGGTTCACTGTGCAGTGAAATAAGTAGGAGTTTTTACCACAGGCATCCAGATGTTCACATTGAACAAATACTTCTGACCAGCCCATCCCAATTTGCACCAGGCACCCTGTCAAAATAGGGGTACGAGGGAGTGTTCTGCTTTGCAAAAACTTCAGTTTGGCTGGGATCTCCCATGGACATAATATCAACAGAATGAAAACCAAACTCCACAGGCTGGGTATGTGAAGGCCACATGCCCAGCTGTTTGCCAAAAGCTTGACAGGGAAACACTCTTAGTACAATGAGGTGTGGGGTGTAGCTGGGTTTGGTCTCTCTGTTGCCCTAACTTGAAAGTTCCTCCTTCCTTTACCAGCTACTTTGCAGCAGGCTGCAGGGAGACTCCACAAGAAGTAGTCCCTAAAATGCCTTTTGCAGAAAATTCTCCATCTTCCCCATTTCTGTTCTCTTCTTTTTTCTTACTGTTGAAATCTGTCATGGTTTTTGTTTGCCTTCCCTCGTTCCTGCTTCCTCTCTTCCCTCTCTTTTTTTCCTTTTTTTTTTAACTTTAAACACTCCTCCCAAAGCGAATCAGCGGAAGGGGCATCCAAAGTGGCTGTTGCTTCCACCTTGTGCGGGATCGTTGGTGAAAGCCTGCAAGGCCACCTCTGCTGGAGCTCCTTACTTTGCACAGGCTGTGTAAGTTGCTCTGTTCTCCTGCATGCCCTCTCATCTTGGCATGGCCTCTAAACCTTGTCTAGAACAGGAGGAAAAGATCTGCATGTTCTAACAGCGCCTGAAAGCTTGGTAGAGGTGAGATGCATGGTGGGCATTCAGACCTTCTGCGGGAGATGAGGGAGAGCTAGGTTCCTCATTCCCACCGCTCCCCATCAACTACAGAGGGAGATGAAGCTGTTGATTGAGGCACCACAGACTCCTGTGGTTGTATCCTGTGTTACAAGGGGTGATTTTAAAGCATCAGTTCTCACTAAGCTCATTCCTGTGAGTATGTGTTTAAGTCATTTTCTCTAGGTTTAAATTAATTCTCCACACTAGGTATTCAAACACCCCTGCCAGAACTTGTATCTCTGAATTCCTAGCCTGGATCAGTAGAAACCAAGAAAACGTGGCATGGGCCTTCAGGGCAGCTGAGCAGGCTTCTGGGAACGTCAGTGTAAAATATGAAGGGCTGGAACTGTGGGGGACATCCTAGTTTGGCTCACACAATGCCCTTTCTGTGCTGGGTTTTGAGTTGCTTTGAAGTCTGATGGCAATAGGAGGCACGTGGGAGGATTTTTAAGCTCCGCATAAAATAAGTGACGGTCCTGGATTGATGCATTTAAGTGTAAATTCATGAGCCTAGGCAGAGTTGAGGAGTTGAAGGGTACAGTGAGCAGCTGAGCAGAGCTCAGGTAAAGCTTTTGGAAGATGATTGCTATTTAGTGAAGTAGTTCTCATCTGGTTTCTCTTCTCCGATTGAATCTGAAACACTTTGTGCTACAGATCTGCAGCCATGGCCTGGGGCAGCATGAACAGAGACTGGCTGGTGCTGACAAACACTAGGGCAGGGCTGGGTGTAGCTGGGTGGGTGCCAAGACTGCTGGAAGCTTTGGGATGGCCTGCAACAGAGCTGAAGTGCCCACACTCCTGCACCAGCGGTTCCCTCCTGTCGATCTGTCTCTGGGTCCTTCCTGCAAAAGGAAGGATAGTTCAGGCAAGCCCCTCTGAGCCCTGCAGCTGGGTACAGTGCGCTCTGCTCTCAAACAGGTGCTGTTTTTTTCCTTTTTATTTTCTTTGTTTGTTCAATCTCACCATGCGGATAATGGATTAACATGTCCTTCGTTATCTGCTCTACCCCATGCAGACCAGTGGTTGTGCATAATTGCAAAAGCCCTGGAGTTTTAAAGCTGGAGCTCTGCAGCATTTTCACTGTCTGCACATGACTGCCCATTATTTGTTGGCGTTAACGTGGAAAGCTTTTTGATCCAAATACTCTGTGTGAATACTGCTGCAGTGAGCCATGCCCCAGAGATCTCACAGCTTGAGCAGAGCGAGGCAAAAAAAGGTGAGAAGAAAAAGATTTTTCTTCCCCCCCACCCTCCTTTTCTAGCCTGAGTGAGGAGGCTTGGGTCAGGCAGATGAAGCAACTCAGTTGAGGTCATGCATGCACGGTCCGTTGCAGAGCTGAGAAAAGAGCTCTTTCCTGAGTTCCCAGCACTGTGCCATCTCAGCTGGTGTCACTTTGAAGTATCCCAGATACTAAGAAGTGGCCATGCATCCAGGGCTCTGAACTGTTCATCTGCCCTTTGGGCTCTTCTGCAGGAAGGTTTTGGGTTCCTAGTCAGCCTCTTTATAAACACTTCTGTTTGCACTGGAGTGCATTGGCTCTGTGATACGTCCGAAGTGGGCTCTGGCCCTTCACTCCTGTCCTGCAAGTGTACATCAGCTGATTTCAGGATAGGGTGAGCTGTAGTTGGTGCCCGGATTCCCTTGGCACCCAGTGAGGAGGTGACAACCCATGGCTCAGCGCAAAATGTCCCCAAGTGCAGAGCCTGGGCTGGCTTTGGGCTGCAACGCTCTGCTGAGCCCCAGAGCTTCAACACAACAAAGGCACCACTTGGCCAGATTCCCCCGGTGAGTCAGGGTTGCTTTGAATCCTGTGCCAGTCGGGAAAAGCCAGGCTGGCTCCTGGAGGCCATCTCACATGGGCCAGGCTCACTGCAGGCGCTCCCCACCTTTAACAGCCTGACCCAATGCACACAAAGCACAGAGTGGTTTTGCTCTCTTGCACTAAGAACGGGAACCACTCTGGCCCTCACCTCGCTTGCTGGGTTCCACCCTACCTGCTCATTCCTCATGTGCCCTCCTTCTTTCCCCTAGGTATTTTTGCATAAATATAAGAGCAAAGAGGAGGAAGACGCAGCTCGATTGGACAAGAAATCAGCCTTCTCTAAAGGCCACCTTTCCAGCCAGAAGTTGCCTTACCAGAATGGACATGCTGGGAGCCTCTTCTCTTCTTCTTCCCCTTCCTCCTTGTCTCCTCCAGCCGCTGGCTCGGCTCTGTGCGTCAGCTCCTCCTGCGACGTCTCGCTCATGATGATGGGGGGAGAACCGGACCCGGTGGCTCCCGGCCGAGGGATCTGCCTGGACCTGGCTATTTTGGACAGTGCTTTCCTCCTCTCTCAGGTTGTCCCCTCCCTCTTCATGGGGTCCATCGTCCAGTTTACGCAGTCAGTGACTGCCTACATGGTGTCAGCTGCTGGCTTTGGCCTGGTAGCCATTTACTTTGCAACCAAAGTTGTCTTTGATAAGAGTGACATGGCGAAATGTTCAGTGTGATGTGGAAGGCACAAGGGCAGCACGCGGGTGCCTGCACGTGGCAAAATAAGATGTGTGTGTTCACACGGCCACTTGTGGGAAGCCTCGTGTGGGACCTGCTCTCCCCATGCTGTTGCTGTAGCCCCGGGGGGTAGTTCTGGGGCTGGGGCAGGAGAGATGCAACACGGCTAATCTCAGGTGTAAATATGAGGCATCGGGGCATTGTGCTTTGGGCCATCAGTGCTTTCCAAAGGTGCCTTTATCAAAAGAAAGCACTGCACAGCCAGCACCAAAGGGGGTTATATAGGGGAGGGAAAGGAAATGGACTTTTCCTTTAATAACGGGTCATGTTTCTGAGCAGGAGAGGCAGTGGTATGGGGAGGGGAGGGAAGAAAGCATTGGCTCTCCTGTTTTCCAGTTATAGCTGTATCCTCTTCCCCTGCTTGTAGTTTTACTCAGCTTCTTGAGCAATACTTCTGCAAATAGGACACTGGGAGGAGATTTCCTTGGAAGAAAAAGATGGGTGGCTAAGGTTTGGCCATGGAGCAAAGGGGGTGCATATGTGTGCACACACGCTTCCGTCCTTCCCCACCTCTGTTCTGACTGGGAAAAACTATTTAGGAGAAAAGTTATATGTCTTGTTTTGGAAAAACAAGTAACGTTTCATTAGGACCAATTCCAAAAGGTGACTTATCTTTTACCTATGTACCAAGTTGCATCAGATGGAAAGGACTTCTTCACTTTTTTTTTTTTTAAATGATTGTTTTTAGCTTTCCTCACACAGTTCTCAGTAACTCTGACCTGTCACTCCTCAGCACTCAGAACTGCTGCCTGCTCTCTCCCCTATAGACTGTTGTGCCTCTTCCACACCTGGCCCCTAAAAGATGCTGCAATATCAGAAAGAAAATCTGTTCTCAGAGGGTTTTCACAGTCCTGTGACAGTGAAGTAGAACAGGAAGAGCTCTGCTACAAGGCTACCTGGGAACAAGTGTACCAGGCCTGAGGAAGCTGGAGGAATCGTCTGTCCGCTGACGACTAGTTGAGCTTGGCAGCAGTCACTGCTGTAGTAGGTACCTGGAGTTGGTTGCTGCCTGTGTCTGTTTTCCCTCAAAGACATGTCCCCAAAGCAACCTTCTAGACCAGACTCTTCTTTCCAGACAGAAAGGCTTTCGGCTGTGCTTGCAGGCTGCCAGGAGTGCACCTTGCAGAGCATACCGCATCCCAGTACCCAGCACGGTGCCTGAGTTAACACGTTGCCAGCACACCCAGAGAGGCTGCTGGAAAACAGCATCGTAAACAGGAGGTGGGTGGGATGAAATGTGCCTACAGCCACTCTGGCAGCTGCTTACGGAGCAGGGTAAGCCTAGTTCTTGGTGTGTTGCACAAAAGGAGGAGCAGGACAGAAACTCTTGATGCTGTTTGTGCCCGTGGTTTGCTGATCCAGATTACATATTTACTATGTAATGGGATACTTGTTTGGGATTTTTAAAATAGATTTTATTTTATTTCCAGACAGGAGTCAAGATTCTTACTGAGGCACAGCATAAACACAGTTACCTGCTAGAGTAGGGCAAGGTGCCTCTTGCTCCCATAGCATTGGGACCAAACACTCCTGGGTTGTTCAGACTGTGAGCTCCCAGGTGTGAGTCATCTTCCACTGGCAGAAGAGTGGCTGCAGCCGTGTGTCCTTCTGGCCAGTCCCATTCCCAATACAAGTGGACCAGCTGGAATAATTCTGCTGGTGGCAGATTTCTACCACTCAAAGACCACCCGTACACCAAGTAGGAGTCAAGGTCCTGGCCCACAGTCAAGCACTTAGACTTTGAAATGATCCAAGCTCTGCCTGCAATGCGTAGAGGAAAGCATGACTTGGTCCTTTGGAGGCTAGGCTCTGAATATGCAGACGAAGTTCAACAGTCCTTAACTTTGGCTGGTCTAAACAAAGTGTTTGTGACTAATTTTCTGCGGAGGTGTGTGGGCAGTGAGATGCACTTGTGAGGTTCGGCTGAAGGGCAAAATGTTGCTATTTTTGCAAGGTCTTGTCGGAGTACTCCTTGGCATGGAATCAAGGTTACTCCCCTGCTGTCTGCAGACGGGTCCTGAGAGGGCTTCTCCTAAGTTTTTTAAACATTTCTTTCCCGTAAAGGGTGACTGTTTTTGTTTTATTTCTTCTCAAATTATATGCCCACCAGCCTCCCTTTCCCACAACAAGCTTTGTGTGCTGAAATGCAGCTGTTTTGGGGATGGATTTGGCAGCTGCTTAACCACCTATGGAAACAGTTTTTTGTCTGTACTTCCTACCCTGGTCTCTGTCCACTTCAGGCTTCAGGAGGAAGTCTTGGAGGCAAAATGTTATTGCCAAAGGTGGGGTGTTTCTTGGATGAATGGTCCTAGTAATCGGTAACCTCTGACCCAAGATTTTTCAAACAGGTTCCTACCTGAGTGCTGAAGTATCCTTTATTTTTATTTTTTCTTATGTAAAATGTGGGGAACCTTCACACATGGAGGCTGCTATGATGCTAAGTGCTTTTGATAATTGAGCCATTTATTTAAGTGCCTAAAGAGTACTTCCACACGAAACTTCAGGTGTACGGGTTTGATGATAAAGGCCTTGAATGCTTCATTACAGACATCGAAGTGATCCTCGAAAAAGCAGCGGGCTGGAGGGGGAGACAGCCTTGTTTTATAATGTCCCTTGGTTTGGAACATGAAAGAACAAGATGCTGCAGTTCTTGATCCATAAGTTGTATCTGTCCCTCAAGAGGAGAAGGCTGAAGCCTGCCAGATTCCCTGACTGACCTGCCCTCCATCCGCTGAGGTGGCTTTGGTGCAGCTATAGCCTGGCTGTGGCTGGTGGACATGAGTAGGTTTGGGCTCACGGCACGTGCAGCAGGCTCTGTGTCTTGGCTGAGCCGGAGGGTTTGGGATTAGTCAATGCAGGTTGGGTCTCAGACCTGCCCTTCATTGACAGATCAAGCGTGCCTTTGGCCTCCCTGTTCTCCCATCCCTTTCATTGCGCTGGGTCACAGACTTGGCACCCAGATCTCCTTGGCAAGTCTGGTGTCTGCATCCAGAGTGCTGGCTCTGATCTCACTGGTCCTAGGAGAGGGCAGGCTGGGTTTGTCCAGATTTCTCGTAATTAAGATACGCTTCCGGGGAGGTGCCTGCCTTTATTTCATTTATGTTCAGAAAAGACCGCTGAGCGACTGAACTTGTCACTCTGCAGCCGGCTGCTCTTGCTCTTTGCTGCTGCATCCCAGACGGGTGCCCGTCATCTTGCTTTGGCCTGAGCTGTGACTGGATTGATAACAGAGCTCATTCTCCGTTCCAGCTGGAGAGACGCGATCCAGTCTGAACCAGGGGCTCCTTATCCACTTGTCCTCTGGCTGCACTGCTGTTGTTTTAGCCAGTTCAGCAAGTATGAGAAGAGCTACTTGATTATCCACCAAGAGACTCTTTGATTTCTCCCCTCTCTCTGGCACCCTTCTTCCCGGTTCTCCAGCTGGAGTGAAACCCAGCGAATTCAGTAATTGCTCCTTTCCTTCTTACCCTCCTATTACACCAGGAGAAGTCTGCTGGGCCCTCTGCCAGCTACTGACAGAGTGGGCAGATGGGTACAGGAAGGAGTGTTTGCCAAGACCCAACTCTGCCTTCACTAACCCTGTTCCCCGTGGGACTTCAAGCCCAAACAGATTTGGGCCGTTCGCCCTAAGAGCTCGGCTGTTTGCAGGAGGAGAGGAGGGGTGTAGGAAACTGCCACGTGCAGTCAGGTCCTGGGTGGGTGGTGGGCATTCGGGCGACAGGGAGAGCAGCTTTCTGCGTCAGAGTTCAGCGGGGAGGGAAGGCGAGGCAGCAGCCTCGGAGGAGAACGGGGAGAGATCAGGGCGAGGGAGCAGGAGGAAGAGGGGGTTCTGGGGAAACTGAGGCTTGTAGCAATGTGAGGGGCTGGTATGGGACGCTGGCTGGAACTGGGCTGGCTCTGCCCTGGCAGTGGGTGGGAGCATGCCCCTCGTTGTGGTCTTGCCCTGTCCATAAAGCACTTCGTAACCCTTCACGCTTGCAGCCTCATGCCAGCATGATCCCAGCCACGTCGCAAGAGCTGGCTGTGAAAAGCCTGAGCTCGGGGCTTGAGCTGGGGCTGTCAGCAGCTGCCTTCCCCAAACCCGTAGGGCATGTTGCGTTTGCTGTCACCGCAGTGGCCCCGTCCCTGTGCTCTGTTATTGCCGAAAGCCTTTCTTCCTAGTTCAGGCTGCCGCTGGGGCTGACAGGAGAGGCGTTTTCCAGAGCATCTGTTGAGAAACCCCTTTCTTTGTAAGGTTGTCCTTTCTGGCTAACCCGGTGTGCTTCTGCCGAGAACAGCTTCCCTGTGTCGGGATCGGATGTAGACCAGCAAGGGACACAGGCGTGTTCTAGTGAAGGTGAGCGCATCCCTGGCACGCTCTTACTGATATAACCTCTGCGAACATAGAAATCTCCCTAGGACTGGATTATACTGTACAGCTTACGGTGTCGGTACAAGCTCTTCGGAGGCGGTCGCCACGAGCTTTTCTGTTTCGGGTAGTGGGTGCGCTGCTGCTTTCTTCTCCCGGGTGAATCATGCTGTGCCTCTCCTTTTGCGAGATGGGGGTTTTGAGAGTTGAGGTGGGGAGCAGAGGGGAGGGGGGGGGAATGTCTTTTTATTGTGAGACTGTTGTGAATCTCTAGGTTCGGGAAGGATGTGTGGATGCTGTTTTGAGATCATACACTGTCTGCGAGACGTTCGTGTTTTATTTATTCGGTAAATATTTTGTATACCGTGTAAGAGGAAGGCTATTATAAATTTTTATGGAAAGGAGGAAATAAAAGGTGTTTAAACGGGGACAACCGTGTGTGTCGCTGAACGGACGGCACCGCAGCGAGCGCCCTGCGGCGGGGCTGCGCCGGC
>NW_008825105.1:628059-629081 GCF_000699105.1 Pygoscelis adeliae
GGCGCCGGCCCCGGCCGGGTGTCCCCCGGGGAAGGGGCCGGCGCTGCTCCCTGCCTCTTCCTCCGCTGAACAGGCGGACGAGGAGGAGCGGAGCCGCCTGCCGTTACCTGTGACTTGCTTTAGCGTGCTACGTGTGGATCTCTGGCCTGAACATCCCGCTTGCTCCGCTAGGTGCTGTACAAACCTAGAGGAAGAATTTGCTCCCTGTTGTTATCCCCAGCAACTGCGTGACATGGTGTAAATCGAAGCCATTTGCGTTTGAACCCTGCAGTACCACAGCAGCTAGTGCCCGAGGATTCTGAAGAGCTAAGACTGTCCCGGTCCCTGCAAGGAACTTAAGTACTACCAGCACTCACGTTAAAGCTGAGACACGGGGGAAGCGACACCCAGAGGCACAGCAGCGGGTCAGGGGAATAGCTATGGGCTGCCCTCTCCACATGACCACGCACCTTCATTGCTGGGGTTTTTTTTTGTTTTGGTTTGGTTTTTCAAACGTGAAGCCTTACTCTGGTCCGGGAGTTTTTGTCGAGGCTCAAAATCTCACGCTTCTTACAAAGCAGAGAAACTCTGCACTCACTTCCTCGGGTCTATGGGGCTCGCTGCGGTAGATAAGAGAAACTCCCTTTTCCTATGGGGGCAATGCTGGCCTCAAAATTGTCCTTCTGCTTGGAAATACTTAACCTCAAACCAGTGCCACCATCAAACCCTACAAGTGGTTTGAGAGAGCAGAGGTAAACACGGTTCCTCCCCCTGATCAGTGTCTTTGCCCTGCGCATGGGGCAGCGCACCGTAATTTTTGTTACTCTCGTGGTTTTTTCCGTCACAGGGTGCGTGGCTACTGTGATGCCAGAAGGAACACCAGGCATTTTAGAGTGACCCCGTGAGCCTGGAAAGCCACTGCTGCTGGCAGAGGATTGCTCCCAGGCGGCCTGCGAGTCTGCTCCTCTGCGTGGGGCTCAGCCTACACCGCCAAAGGCAGCCCCCAGGCCGTCCTCAAGCTCAGCCTCGCAAGGACTCCCTCA
>NW_008825105.1:629940-636726 GCF_000699105.1 Pygoscelis adeliae
CCAGGCTCGGTCTCCTCGGCCTCGGGGGCTTCCAGCCTGCTCCTGGCTCTGTTCCCCGCGGTGGGGTTTGGGGGCAGCAGTCGTGCCAGACTTTGCTCATGCTCGCTTGTCCTTGGCCGGGTCGAAGCGTGGGGCATCCCTTTATCGCTGAGGGATCTGCTACACGTGGCACTGGCTGCGTCTGACTTATTTAGCATGTTGTAGTTGTCCTGAAAGGCTTCGTGAGCCCAGGTTTTGCACCGACACTGTGGATGTAATTCACAGCTCTGAAGAGGTTACAGGTGTTTGTTCGTGTTGTTTAGTCACGGGAGGAGAGTCGTAACCCTCAGCTGAGTTCCCAGCTCCTGCTTGTTGACTGACCTTGGGCAAATTACTTTTTCTCTGTGTGCTCAAACTGCACATCTGCTGATTTCATACAGTAATCGAGTGTCTTTAGGGATCTGCAGAACTATAGGAATAGAAATGCAAAGTGAAGCTTGAAAATGACGTTGACCTTGTCCTGCAGTATGCTTCGCTGAAGGCCAAAGTCAGGTCTCCATTTTCTTGCCTTAGCTTATCTGGGATGACAGCGCTGTTGACGTGCATTTTGCAAAAATGCCTTGGATTGACAAGGCACTGACATCTGTAACAGGTATCTACGAAGTCCGTTAGTAGCGGAGCATCCCACCAGGTTACACATTTCCCCTTAGCACCACTCTGAAAGGTAGGACATTACTATTGCCCCCACTTAGATGGGAAACAGGACCAGAGCACGCCAGCAACTACCCCGAGGTTGCACGAGAAGCCTGCAGCAGAGCAGGAGACCCTGCTCAGATCTCCTTAGTCCCCAGCCAGCAGCTTAACCACCGGACCTTCCTGCCCTCTGGTTGTGCTTTTCTTCGTGGTGTTAGTTCAACAGAACTGTTCACTCTGAATTTGCAAGGTATGTACTAAATGAGGCTCCTGAGCTAAGGAGTTTATAGTTTAATTCAGCTGTCCTGGGGGCATACTGAAGGGATGGAGACATCCTGAGCTGCTCTGCAAGGAGACCTTGTCGGAAAATCAGATTTTAAGACTTTCTGGAAGAGGTAAACAGAAGTGTTTGGTAGCCAGAGGGGGAAGGCTTTTCTAGCCTCTGAAGCTTGTAGAAAAAGGAGACGAGAGTCAGAGAAGCAGAGATCAGAAAGAGATCATAAAATTGGTGTGGAGGAAGGAGTGGAATTGGGTGCTGCCTTGAAGGTGATGGTTCAGAGCACGAATTTGTGTTGTCTCTGAAACTTGAAGCCTGAAGGTTGAGATTGGCCCAAACACCTTTCTTACCTCACGTGTGAGCAGCGATGGTCTCTGCTCATCATGACTTGCTGAAGCAGAGTTGTGCTGGAGGCAGACCGTGGGCAGCACTGCAAACGGCCCCGAGCAACGTGGCGTCTTGTGCTTAGCAGATTTTGAATGATGTGGGGATTATTTCTTCTTTAGGGGAAGAGCCTTTCTATCACATCCAGACTGCTTCTCAAAAATTTCCGTTCCCAGCTCTCAGGACCCTGAGGAGCACTGATAACAAGGACTGGCTTGACTGGTTTGCAGCTCTGCAGAAATCTCATGGACTCACTCACTCTGGAAAAGGTTCATAAGTGACTTTGGCATAGATTTTCTTTCTCTTGGAAACTCACTTTCTGCATTAAATGTAAAAAGTAAACAGATTCTGCCTTCTTGGGTGGTTTAGGTGCTGCAGGAGCAGGATGCAGTCTCCAGGCTGCCCTCTCGCAGGGGCAGGGACGGTGTGTGGCTGCTCAGTGGGTGCTCAGGCGCTGCGCTCACAACCTGCGAGCCACAGCGGGGCCTGCGGGGTTTGATGTGTTGAATCGTGGGAGACCAGTCACCTTCTGGAGACGGCACAGGCCTAACCTGGAGATTACGTGATCTTTCTTACCTGTTTTGAAACGTGGTGTTTGTGTCCTCAGGGGCCCTGTGAGCTGACCCCAGACAGTCTGCATGCGATACTTTCTGAAGGTGTGACTGAGCTCGGGCAGACCTGCCTGAACTGGCTTTAAACTTGCGTGTTCAGGCATCGATAGCCAGCGTAACCACAGCAGCGTGGCTGCTGGTGAATACTCACCAGTTGTGGTGCTTGCACAGAGCAAGGCTGTGTGCCTGTGCACAGGCAGTTTGGCAGCAGGCACTCTCATAGCTGTCCTGTTATCTATTCCCAGACTAGTTAGTTTTAATCCAGCCGTGATGGGTCTGTGTCGGGTTGTGGTTGTACCAGCATTTGCAGTGTGGAGAAACCAGCACCCTCTCTTGGATCGCAATTAACTCCTAGTTGCAAGCCACAAGTCATCTTCTCTGCCATCTAGCAGCACGTACATGCCCTCTGGCGTAGGTGGAAGAGGGATGAAGTGTTTCATTGTGTATTTTTACCTTAATAAACTCCCCAGAGAAGTTTGCTTCTGGGGGGGACCTAGCTCTTTGCAGCCTATTAGCCTCCTGCACAGGAAAATGGTTAGCATGTGTTTTTTGAGCAACAGACTCTTTAAAAACAAAGGCCACTGACTAGTTTTGATGTTTTCTTTCTAATGCACAGTCCATTTTATTCAAAGGTTGAGGTTTTCTTGTTTGTTTTTTAATTTGGAAATAACCTTGGTGGTGTTCCCTTGCAGATGAACGAAGACTGCCGCAGCCTCAGGAGCCCCAGCTGAGCTCTTACAGAGGCTTCTGATCCAGCCGAGCCAAGAGCTTTGTGTGGGTAGAGGACGTGAGTCAACAAATGGTCTCTGTGAGTTGCCAGGAGCTGCTACCCTCCTTGACCAGCTCTTCCCTGCTAGAGAGCTTTGCCAGCGCTCTGCAACGCGGCATGCCGCCATCCCTTCTGCCGGGGCACGGCAGCGAGAGGGCGCCCAGCCACCCAGAAGGCTCTGGCCATCTTGCAGGCAGCACCACCCACTCTGAAGGCACCTTGCTCCCCCTGTCCGGTGCAAAGGGGGAAGACACAAAACACCAAGTCACTGTCTGCGAGGCTCACCTCAAGCTGCCCGACTTCTGTGGCAGCCTCTCCCAGGACTTCTCTCCAACCCTGGAGGAGATTGAGGAGTTCCTAAGGGAGAAGGCTGAGTTCCTCAAAGATGAAGCAAGCGAGCTTCACCCAGCTGGAGGGAAGGTCGAGATCAAATCCGAGATCAGCTTAGGTAGCTCTGGGGGACAGCCTGTCTCCAGTGTGGTTCAAGAAGAAGAGGTCTCAAACGCTGCTCAGCCTGGAGGGACAGCTGATGGTAGTGACCAGGCAGTAGCTGCTGGGAGCATTCATGTTGTCCTCCAAATCCAGCCTCTCCAGATGGACAGTGGCAGCCCGCTAGCACAGAGTGCTACAGGTGGTGTCAGGGTGGCCCAGCTGGTTATCAGCTTGCAGGGCCAAAACCTGTCCCTCCTCCCTCAGGTCCAGCCCCCTGTGACCATCATGGACCAAAAGTATGTCAAAATTGCCCCCCTGCCAGTCGCCATGAGGCCAGAGGCACCGGGGGATGTGCAAGAGGTGGAGGCAATGCCCAAGTATCAGAAAGCCCCCCCTTCCCTCGTCCGCGTCCATAAGTGCTCGCACCCGGGCTGCGGCAAGATGTACACCAAGAGTTCCCACCTCAAGGCTCACTTTCGTCGGCACACCGGCGAGAAACCCTACACTTGTGCTTGGCCCAACTGTGGCTGGCGGTAAGTGGGAGCCGCGGGACTCTGTGCGAATGGGTGTCCCCGCCAAAGGCCTGCCATTGCTTGCCAAGAGGCAGGAGAGCTCTTGGCTAGTGAAAATCCAGGATAAAATCACAGGATTTCTTTCCTGAGTGAATTATAGGTGAGAGCTGGAAGGAGGCCTGGAGGAATAAAGTTTGTCGGGCGCTTTGGGTAGTTTTCACTCGGTCCAAAAGTGCTGAAAACCTCCAGCTGGGGAAGCGTAGCTGACACTCTCCCAAACACCCCAAATCCCCCTTGAACTGGGTGCCTAAACACCCTCTGGCCATACAGCTTTTCCAAGTGATGTTGTAGTTTTGCAAGTGTTCTCTGTCTGGTTCAGGACAATTTCTGCAGTTGGGCTACAAAAACGGCTTTTCCCATTAATATTTGTCCCAGGAAATAGGAGTCTCACTGCTTCCTGAGGAGTCAGTGCATAATTCTGTGTTTGTTTAGCAACCCTTTGCTTTCTCTTGCTGTTTGCCTGCCCTCTTGGCTGCTTGTATCCCTCAGACACCTGTGGGCCTGTAGCGTATCTCCATGTTGCATTTACTTTTGTTTGCTCTGCACATGATGGTGGTTGTCATTTTCTTTCATCTGTGTTCCCTAAATTAACCCTGCTTTTTAATCTTGCTGCACTTCTCTGATTATTTTTCTGCTGTGGTGTTCTCTTCCTGGTACCGCGTACCTGTCCTGGGGGGCAGGATGCTCAGTACAGCCTTTGGCAAGAAGGGCTAATAGTCCTCAGGTCTTGCGTAGCACTTTTCATCAGCAGATCTCAAAGCATATCACAAAGAAAACTGGTGCTGGCAGCACTGAGCTTGCCTGGTCTCTTATGCAATGCTTTGGCATATGCTCGCTGCCTTGTTTCCCCGAATGGTGCGTTACGGCTTCTGCCTCAGGGTGGCAAAACTCTGGAAGGTATGAGACTAGATCCGAATTTTGGGACTCCCTCTTGCCAAGCTGCTGTCCCTTTGCCATCAGCAATTGTCCCTCCATTTCACCTATAACCGCAGTACATGTTTATAGGCATCGGCTCCTTTTCCATTACCAACCAGTACTGCTGACCCCTCCTGCGCCTGACGCTCGGAGCCTGGGGATTGAGGAAGGGGACAATGGCAACCACACAAGTATCACTTTTCCCTCTGGGAAGGAGGAAAGGGATGGTGCTGGCCTGTACGATGGCATCCTGCAGGCTGTCTACTGAGTTGCTCTGCTTCACTTGCTGCTCTGCCTTCCCCCTCCGTGGGAGCAGTTACACTATCGAGTGATGTACTCAGCTGCGGCTGGGGTTCTCCGGGCCGTGCTCCCTTTTCTAGATGTGGCCCTAACTGTAAATATAGATGTCATTTCTCCTGGCCCTGCTTTCTATGAGGAGCTGAGACCTTGGAACTCGCTTCTTGCAATAAAGCTGGAAAATGTCAGTGGTTTGTATGAAAGACCTGAGGATGGCCTTGGGACGCATTTTGTTTTCAGAGAGCCCTTTGTGAGCAGGCGCAGTATTTACTGTACCAGGTGTAAGCTTGAAATCCTATCTCTGGGAGTCTGGGGTTACATCTGAAGCTCCTTGCTTTGTGCTTCTTTGCGTGGGCATGTTTCAGTCAGATGGAAAACCCCTTCCGTCCTAATACTCCTGCCATCTGTGTTGGCTCCTTAGAGGCAGAACAGGAGTAAATCCTGTCCAGCCCTCCTCTCCAGCACTCCCCTGACACTCGGACATGGAAAGCATGCTGAAGGCACACCAGCTCCCAGGCCTTGTTGATACCTTTGAGGTGGCACTCGTAAAACTGCTGTGGAGCAACTCGCTGCAGCTGCCCCCAGGTCTGGATCTGTGTGTGGCAGGTGGAAGAAAGGGTGCAGGAGAATTAAGTGGGGACATGCATGTGGTTAAAGGGACTTTCTAGGCTCTTCAGCTGATCTGCTCCAGGTGTGGGAGTTACACAGGCAAGCAGGCTGAACACTGGGTATTTCCGTGGTCCTTGTTACCGCATCCTCGGAACAGCAGTCAACTTGCTTCAGCATGGAAACCTCTGCTTCTGTGCTCCAGGCTGGGCGCGTTTGCTTTTCCTCCCTTGTGCTTGGTATTTAAGCCAGCTCACAGGCTGCTTCTCTCTCCCCAGCTCCCAGTCCAGCCCAGGCTGACAGTGAAAACTCGTGGCCGTTCTGAGAAACAAGGGGACGCTCAGAGTTTACAAGGAGAACCCACACTCTCCCAGGAAAAACAAGCCTTCTCTCAACAGCGATGCTCTTCTTGGCTGGATGTGGGAAGTTATAGTAAAGCCTTTCCACACAGGCTTCTGAACGGTGTCCTTCAGTCACTGCCAGCCTGGGCTGATGCCCCAAAAAAGCAATTTCTCTCAGCACCTGGCCTTGGGGCTGTCAGCTCCCAAAGGTTTCAGCAAGTCTAAAACAAAGGAAGGACATAGGTGGACAGTGTCCTTTAAGGAAAGAAATGAATTCTCTTCCTCTTTCCTCTCTCTAAATCACCCGTTGGAGGGGTTTATTTCTTTCCGTTCCTCCAGCAGGAGCCTGGGGTACCTGTGCCTCACTGGTAGATTGGATGGAGCGGAACAGAAGTGACCTGCCTAGGGTCACCCCAAGAGGCTGTGGCAGAGACAGCCTCCCACGTGCCGGGGTCCTCATATTCACTGTCCTGTCTAGCAGCAAAGGCTGGGTCCACCATGCTTCCCTTCTCCCGCAGGTTTTCCCGGTCGGATGAGCTCTCCCGTCACAAGCGCTCCCACTCCGGTGTCAAGCCGTACCAGTGTGCCGCCTGCGAGAAGAAGTTTGCCCGCAGTGACCATTTAGCCAAACACATGAAGATCCACCGGGGCCAGCCATACAGCCAGTGGACACTTCAGGGCGGCAGCAGAACTTAAGTCTTGCTGCTCATCCTTGCGAGGCTGAGTCCGGGAGGCCCCGAAGCCAGGCAAAGAGAATGCAAAAAGCACTACGCTAATGAAGAGGGGGAAATGACTTTTCTTTAAAAAATTATGGGAAATCCACTGTTACACCTTTATTCAAGGATGACCTATATTCAGGGTCTGTTTCTGGTACTACTGTCCCTCTCTTAAATACATGTGATGGAAACCT